>NC_081143.1:11536093-11897460 GCF_958295425.1 Solea solea | reverse complement strand
ATCACTCAAAAAAGTCATAGTATAGTATGTCGTCCAAAATCGGTCAAGAAGTCATACTTTAGTATGTCATCCAAAATCGGTCAAAAAAGTCATAGTATAGTATGTCCTCCAAAATCGGTCCAAAAAGTCATAGTATAGTATGTCGTCCAAAATCACTCAAAAAAGTCATAGTATAGTATGTCGTCCAAAATCACTATGTCGTCCAAAATCACTCAAAAAAGTCATAGTATAGTTTGTCGTCCAAAATCAGATAAAAAAGTCATAGTATAGTATGTCGTCCAAAATCGGTCAAAAAAGTCATAGTATAGTATGTCGTCCAAAATCACTCAAAAAAGTCATAGTATAGTATGTCGTCCAAAATCGGTCAAAAAAGTCATAGTATAGTATGTTGTCCAAAATCACTCAAAAAAGTCATAGTATAGTATGTCGTCCAAAATCGGTCAAAAAAGTCATAGTATAGTATGTTGTCCAAAATCACTCAAAAAAGTCATAGTATAGTATGTCGTCCAAAATCGGTCAAAAAAGTCATACTTTAGTATGTCATCCAAAATCGGTCAAAAAAGTCATAGTATAGTATGTCGTCCAAAATCACTCAAAAACATCATAGTATAGTATGTCATCCAAAATCACTCAAAAACATCATAGTATAGTATGTCATCCAAAATCACTCAAAAAAGTCATAGTATAGTATGTCATCCAAAATCACTCAAAAAGTCATATTATAACATGTCGTCCAAAATCAATCAAAAAAGTCATAGTATAGTATGTCGTCCAAAATCAGACAATAAAGTCATAGTATAGTATGTCGTCCAAAATCACTCAAAAAAGTCATAGTATAATTTAGGATAACTAATTTTGGACGACATACTAAACTATGACATTTTACCATAAGACCTGAGTGACATGGTGGTGTAGTGGTTTGCAGGTCTTGACTAACTATGTACGAAAATGTCATCGTTTGACAGTTTTGAGAAAACCCCCACACATCCTATATCAAAACGTGCAGTTTGATCGAGAATGGCGGGCTTTTACTTTTCTAAGCGTTTCGAGCAACCATGGTGACAAAAATTGCAAAAAACTGCGAATAATTTCCACATACACATGAATGGGAGACGATCGACGAAATGATCACAACCCAGCCCAGTTTGTATCCTCACAGCTTAAGAGTCAGTCTCTTTTAAAGGGTGATTCCACCAGAATACCACTTTGTCTAAATACTAAGTTTTAAAGGTTCAATCCACCCAAATGTTACTCCTTCACCAGCACAAGTCCTGCACCCGACGACATCGGCAGGAAGAACAGCAAGCACGCTCAAAATTTTGCCGCGGAATTTTCTAGTTTATTCATGCATTCATTCATTCATTTGTTGCTGTAAACAAAGCAAATAAGCTAAAGGAAATAAGAGGTATTTTTCTATAGGTTTGTTGATATAAAATATAGATTACTGCAGCTTCAGTTCATGGGATGGAGTGTTAAAGATTTAAATTTGTTCATATATGATCTGGGTCCCTGATGAGCATTTACTCCTCACATTACGTTTAACACTGGAAGAAACGTGATGACATTGATAAGATGTGAATAAGAAGTAACAAAGAGGCAGCACTTTTCAGTCCGATCCATCATTTCTTCCCACCTTACCACAGCGTTTCCCAGAAAGAGCATTAAACTGTAATCTGATGCTAATTCCTCATGAGAAAAACAATAAGAAAATAACTACAGCTCCATTCAAACTCAAGCATGTGTGATTAAACAGATGAAAATGTAACAAATAAATGCTGTCTCTTTTTTTGTACCAAATCACATCAATTATACTTCTTGAAATGAAAATTTGCTTTGTGTAAGTTTCACAAGCGATAGGCACTTAATGTTGTGACAATAAATCCCCACTAGATGGCTCTCTTGGTCCAATGTCCCGGCCTCCTTTTCAGCCTCCTCTTCCTCCTCCTCATGTGAGCACAGGCATTTTCTTATGAATATACACCTGCACAGTACAAACATTGACACTGACTCCTGAAATGAAATTCTATTATGGTCTGTCTTTTCTTATATTCTATGCAGCATAACTAATAACGCTGGCTGTTAACACTGACGGATGATCGCTGGCTGAGAAATGGATGCCCACAGTGAACAGTGACAAGACTTTTCTGCATGATTCTCTCCTTGTGATGACTTTACTCAGGTCTTTTGTGTGGATGTGATGTAAATCAGTTCCTCTGCAGACACACAGACACAAAAATGAGTTGCACATAGATGCTCCATATGAATACGGGTGTGAATGGGTGAATAGCAAAACTGTAGTGATCACCAAGACTAGAAAAGTTCTATATAGATGCCGACCATTTACCATTCACATCCATTTATTTGGTTGCTGGGCCACACGGTGGACCATGTGGGTAGCACTGTTACCTCACATCAAGCAGATAATCCGTTCACATCCCGTTTCAGGCCTTTCTGTGTGGGGTTCTTCCGTTTTCTCCCTCAGTCCAAAAACATACAGAGGTTAACTGGACTGTGTCTCTGTGCGTTTGCCCTGGGATGGACTGGTGACCCGTCCAGGATGTACCCTGCCTTTCGTTGTAGCCTAGGTCAGCTGGGATTGGTAGTGAGACACCACAGCTGCTATGATCAAGGCAGTAATGTCAAAAATAATCTTGTTTATTATTATTTTGAAAACAAAACATAAATAACCATTTCTAATTCTTGTTATATCGGGAAACGGTATCAGAGTGTGTAAATGTGATTTCAAATAAGAGGCAAATACATTTAGCTCAAACACATCTGGAAAGTTTATTAACCACAATCATCCACCTCACAGTGAACAGAGCTCACAAACAATCACATGTTGTTTTAACTGAGAGAGAGAAGAAGAAAAAGACAGGAGAGCTAGGTTAACTTCTGCTGCTGCGTCGCTGCAGCCAAACACAGAGTCCGCGTCCACACACTCGTCCCATCTATGTGAAAAGTAACCGTCTGTCTGTCTGCTGTTGGTCCTGATGGAAATGTGTGTGCTGTATGTTGTGTAAAGAAAGCACATGTGAAAAGCAGGTTCGGAGGAATCAGTCCATACGTCAGTCATGGACAAATAAATAATATATTACAGGATCAGTAACATTTCAAGGAGGTTGTGGAGGGAAAAACACAAATAAAAGCAAAACATTAACAAATGTGGCCTCGATTAAAATGTGTGTATGAAATCATTTACAGATCATCATCAAAGAGAAATGTACAGTAACTTGTAATGAAGTGAACTTAGTATGTCAGGGGTGTCCAAACTTTTTTTAACGAGGGCCATATTTGATAATGTGAAGATTTCCGGGGGTCACTGGTCCTCATTTATTTATTATTTATTTATTTATTTATTTAAAACACCGTTTTAAAATTTTTTAATTTTCATTGTCACAACTATCATTTTTAAATGGAAATGTAACCAAATCTAAGCCGTGCAGGAGTGAACAAATGAAAAGAAAAAATGTCTTTCTTTCCACTTGTGGGGTCAAATAACAAGTCCCAAGTCCCTACCTGGCTATAAATAATACATTATAAAAGGTCGTAGTTTGGACACCCCTGGTGTATGATGTTGATCAAAAAGTGATGCTGTTACAGTAAAAAAAATATAAATTAAAAATAGGGTTTTGCACAAGGGAATAACATTTATACAAAATATATATATATATATGTTCTTTCCCCAATTTGGTCGAACTGCCGGCACAAAATAAAAACACGCCACAGGTGAATCTCAGAGAGCGCCACTGGCCAAAAACATTTACAAGATTACAATCAGTAGCTTTATAAAGTGACATTTACCATAACCTTTCAGTCTATATCATGATACACCCTATAAGTACAGAGCAGGCTAAAGGGGCTTCCTAACACACAAAAAGATACCTTACAAAATATTAAAGAAAGACCTTAAAAAATCAGGGATTGTAAACACAACCACAAGTTTATATTTCTCACCCGAAATAAACGAGGTTTCGATTGTGTACTGCAATATCTATCATCACCGCCAGGCAGAAGAAAAAAGCCTCTGTGTTCTCACTGTTAGGACACGAGAATACATTTAGAAACTTGTGGTTTTGGATAAATAAAAAAAAATGATGACGACTATTGATCCAAAAACAAAACACAGACAAAAGTTTTTTTTTTTTTTTTACTTTTTCCCAAAGTTGATCACACTGATAAAAATGATTTTAAATACATAAGTTAACATTCAAATGTGAATTAACACTTCAAGCAGTAGCGTAATCAAACAGTAATGTGGGAGAAGGGATGTGTGTCAGCGTTCATAGCAGCAAGAGTTCGAGCCCCATTTGTTTGATTATCTACACAATGAAGAACAAGGTCATTAGAAAAGAAAAGTGGACTCTCAGCTCGAGTGTGTCACAAGCTGTGGCTCCACTGCTGAACTGTAGAACATACATGTGAAATTAGTGGGTGGGATGTGTCATAATATTTTATACTGGAATTAAAGGAATCTTACTAATATTGAAAATATGAGCTTTTGAAACCCCCTTCCCCCCCCGACTGGATTCATGTAGAGTCTGCTTTGCTGGTGAAAGTCTTGTCACAAATACTTTTCTACAGTGTAATATTTAAATGTCATTGATTTGTGTTACAAAAATAGCTAGAAATCAGTGTGCTTTTTCACGTCTGTGTGAACATTTTGTGACTGCATGGGGGTGGGTACGATTAAGGCAGGAGGTTGAGTCATGTCTGTGGTGGCTTCCTGAAGCCATGGCAACAATCCTTTGACTAACTTGCGTGTTTGTGAGCTGTTTTTTGAGGATCTGTTTGTTTGTCTTGAGTGATCACAGTGCACCAGGTTGAATTCTGGAAAATATTCACATACGATCGGCCCTGAGGAGAATTCAAATAACTGCGGTTTTTCAACTTCCTGTTTCCTTTCAGGAGTTCGGAGCTGCTGCTTCTGCTGGACAAAAGAGTGTTGGATAGTTTGACCACATGAATGTCTCTGTCCTCTCTTGTCTGTAAAGGGGCGTTTCTGAGAGGACAGCGCTGATTTCAGTCAACATGTTACACTGCGGAGTAAGCAGCTAGCTAGCTAGCACAACAATATAGCAACTACTGACTTTTGCAATAGTACCATAAAGGTACATTAGATTATACAAGTACAACAGGTGTTACATTCCTACCACCTTGCATCTCTAGTCACATCACTCACTATAAAATCACCATGACGATTAAAGAAATCCATCAGTACGATGCCAAACTGTAATTTCCAATGCTCAGTAACACACAGACACAAGTTGTGACATCCTGAGCCCAACACCTGCTGCAGCTGTGCTTTTTATCGACTGCTGTAGTCACAAATAGCCACCGGGATGACGATATTCTTCACTCACCCACACAGAGAGTGGTTACCAAGACATTCAGCCCAAAAGAGACTCAGCTGCTTTGGTGCAAATGGGTCTTCATCCTGGATTTTTTTTACAATATGGCTCAAAAAAGTATTTAAAGTTTAAAGTTCTCAGGAGAGAGCAAACACCTCAGGCAATACAGTTCTGAGCCAAACTAATGGCCGCTTCAAGTGCTACCTCCATACTGAGGCTGTAACGATGACTCTGAAGTCAAAGAGACCTCAATGAAGCCGTACCAGCTTTGGAAAAAGGTCATGAAACAAATCCAATATACAATCCAATAATTGTATGAAAATAACAAATCAAAGTTCATACTGAGTTAACTTGGGCATGTCTGTCCTTGACTCCTGAGGCCGTCACCACCTTACGTGCTGCGGTAGGTCTTAATAATGTCTTTGATCTGTCTCCTGCAGATGGGACAGCAGGCGTTGGACATCTTCTTGAGTTTGAGGCCACAGGTGTAGCACAGACACATGTGTCCACAGGCGTAGATGACTGTGTCCACCGTGTTCTCATAACAGATGGAGCACTCATCAGACCAAGGCCCACGGCCTGATGGGAATGTAGGAGACTTGGGGAGGCTGATCGGTGAACTTGGGGTTGTACCTGTAACAGAAAAAAGGTGGTCAAAACAATACCAACATTATAGCATATACAACTATCTTGAAGCAGCTGCATTGGTATGAAATGTTATAGTAATCATATACTGTATGTACATATATAGCTCTGGAAAAAATTAAGAGACCACTGCAATTTTTTCTGAAATTAGCATCTTCACATGTTTGACAGCCATTCAGGCATTCAGCCATCCCAGGTTCTGTTGAAAACCAACACAAGTACTGATTAGGTGATCATCTGAACCAAATCTCAAAGAAAAGTATAAAATGGCAAAAACAGTGTTTGTAGCACCTCAAAAGTAATTGCAATCAAAAAATAACATGGCAAGAACAGTTCAAAACCGGCTCCTAGGGGCAGGGCTCAAGTCATGTAAAGCTTAAAAAAGCCCTTCACTGATGAGAAGCAAAGAAGAGGCATGCTAAGGTTTGGAAAATACCAAAAGGATTAGACCACAGAGGACTGGAGTAAGGTCATCTTCTCTGATGAGTCCACTTCTCAATGGTTAGACAGAGAGCTGGAGAGGTCTCTCCATGTCTCTGTGAAATTTGGTGGAGGATCGGCGATGATCTGGGGGTGCTTCAGCAAGACTGGAATCGGACAGATTTGTCTTTGTGAAGGGCACATGAATCAAACCACGTACAAGGTTATCCTGGGAAGAAGTTATCTGCTCTGAAAATGTTCCTCAACTCTTGAGTATTTGTTTTTCCAGCAGGACAATGCTTCATGTCACACAACCAGGTCAATCAAGGGGTGGATGAAGGACCACCAAGTCATGACCCTGTCATGGCCAGCCCAATCTCCAGACCTGAACAACATTGAAAACCTCTGGAGTGCCCAGGTACATCCAGTGTACCTGGGTACTAAGTAGGTACTAAGTGGGCATGGGCTTTTAAAGTGGGCAAATTGTGCAGGTTCCTTATGGTTTCAGTAACATGGACTTCACATGAGAAGTGCATGTGACCAAGCATGGGTGGAGTCATCATGTAAACCATGGACATTTGAGTAATACTTGCTCAAATCTGCCATGACTAGAAAGAAACCAACAATATCAATACTGAGCAGGGAGGTGAGGTCTGACCACAGAGTCATAGGAGACACAGATTTTATTGAGACTGTACAAATGAATATTAAGATACAGAAATACCCCTCCAGCTGTCATGAAAACTGCATCTGCTTGAATAAATAAAATGAGACCCAAGTGAAACTTGATGACAGTTGATTATCCGGCTTAAAAAGCAGCCGTTTTTCTCTCATCAACTCATCTCAGAGGAGAGGTACATTTACCTAACAAAACCATGTGACACAACGGCACCTGCCCAACATTATTCCTGCATCAGCACCAGTGGGAGACTGAAGTGCTGGCCATTATTCTGAAGTACTGCTCACTGTCCCATGATGACTTCCATTCAGTCCCAAGTGTGGTGTTGGTGTCTGCCTTTGTAGTAGCTGCTTGCTAACTGGGTGTACCTACCCCCCGCAGAGCTGCAGTAAGCAGCAGAGCACAGGCCTCCATTCAGGACAGGATCAGAGCTGCCACTGCCCAGAGCGCTGGGCGTGTGTGGGGAGGAGGAGGGTGAACTGGGGTTTGACGTGGCCTGTGGATCTCCGGCATGAGTGGAGCCTAAAAGTAGACAAAAATGTGGGGGTTACTTTGGGTGAAACTGATGCTAAAAAACCTTCCAGTTGAAAGATGACTCACTCCATGCCCCTTAGAATGCTTATATTCTTCTGTAGCTTTCATGTTGTCAAACTTGGAACTGATCACATCGCACTGCATTGACTGATTTGATAGTGTTAGAATACAACACAGACTTCATACTCACCCTATGTTACTGTTTGGTAGCAAGATTCACACTGTTCATACACGTTTGTTCAATCTAAAACCATACATTAAAATCAAGATCAGTGGTGAGCATTTTAACTCCAGCTTACGTTATGGAGTGATAATCATTTTTACTATGGATTTTTATTAGTAGTAATATTCTTATATTATAAATAATACTCTACTAAATGAAAACTGATGATGGCAGCACCCTGTATGGCAGCGGCCACTCCAGCTCCCGATAGCAATGTGCGTTTTATGTTAAATATGGGCAGCAAGAGAGACCTAGCATGCGTCACAAGCGATATGCTAGACCCAGCAAGCGAGGCAGTCGAGCGGGTGTCAGCACCAGGCTAAAAGCTAACCCACACAGAACAGCACTTCCTTCTATTCTGCTATCCAACGTTTGTTCGCTGGAAAACAAAATAAACTACCTCAGACTGGATTTAATTACACAAAGAAAGGTGAGAGACTGCAACGTCATCATCCTCACAGAGACGTGTCTCAATAACACCGTTCCAGGCATCGCCATTCAGGTGGACGGACTTATTACATTCCAGGCGGACAGGAGTCATGCTCTCAGCGGTGAATCTCGGGGTGGTGGTGTATGTATTTTCATCAATAACAACTGGTGTACAAACGGCAATTGTTTCAAGCCACTGTTCTGAGGACATTGAATTTCTTACACTTAAATGCCGACCATTCTACATGCCGAGACAATTTACATCTATCAGCATCTCAGGTGTGTACATTCCACCCAGTGCAAACACAAAAGGAGGCACTGTCTACATTGTATCAGTCAGTCAGCCAAATGCAGAACTCTAACACTGACTCCGTGTACATAATCGCTGGCGATTTTAATCAGGCCAAACTGAAGACAGTACTACCACATTACTACCAATATGTGAACTTTGCGACCAGGGGGGAGAACACTCTTGACCAGGTCTACACCAACACGAAACAGGCATTCAGAGCCATTCACCACCCCACCTGTGGAACTTAGACCATCTCGCTGTTATGCTAATTCCATCTTACAGATCATTACTGACAAGGAACAAGCCGTTTGTGAAGCAGATCAGAGCATGGGCAGAGGAAGCCACCTCAGCCCCCCAGGACTGTTTTGACCGCACAGACTGGTCTCTTTTTAGAAAGGCTGCCACCATCAACCAACATGTTCATTTAACAGAATATACCGAATCTGTGTCTGGATATATATCCAAATGCATGGAAGATGTGACTGTTAAAAACATCACCACAAGAGCAAATGACAAACCCTGGCTCACTAGGGAGGTGCGTGAGCTCCTGAGGGCAAGGAATGCCGCCTTCAAGTCCGAGGACAAAGACACACTTAGATCTGCCAGGGCCAACTTGAACCGGGGAGTGAGAATAGCCAAACGTGCTTATGGACAGAAAATCCAAGCATACTTCACAGGCACAAAGGACCCCAGGCGCCTGTGGCAAGTCATCCAGTCAGTCACAGACTACAGGCCAACACCCCCTCCTTGTGATGACAACATAGACTTCCTCAACACACTAAACACTTTCTTCAGGTAGTTTGAGATAAATAACACCACCTCACCAACTAAACCCCTTCCCTGCTCAGACAATTAATCACTTCACCTGGACCCAGCTGACGTGCGGAGGACCCTACTCAAGGTGAGACTCAAGAGACTGTGCTGACCAACTCACAGATGTTCTCACGGACATTTATAACACCTCTCTGAGCCAAGCCATCATACCAGCATGCTTCAAAGCCACCACCATCATACCACTACCAAAGAAACAGTGAATGACTACCGGACCATAGCACTTACTCCCATCATGATGAAGTGCTTTCAAAGGTTGGTCAAGGCCCATATAACATCCAGTCTCCCCACTACACTTGACCCATTCCAGTTTGCATACCGTCCCAAACGTTCCACTGATGATGCCATAGCAACAGCCCTCCATCTATACCTGGCTCATCTGGAAAGCAAAAATAGTTCTGCACAGATGCTGTTCATCGACTTCAACTCACTCAAGAATAATTCCATGATCGGTACTCATAATGACCAACCGAATGTTAAAATAATTCAAACTCAATATCTATGCATAATAACATTCATTTCTAATAATACTCTTCTGTAAGAAGGTAGGTTAAGTGCAAGGGCAAAATATTCAGTCAGTCAGAGGCTGCAACAGTTGAGGTAGTCATCCAATTTGCGCAGGTGGCTCGATTTTTAGTTTACACTACAGTTTTTGCCATTCACCTATTCTCACTATGAATGCAACTACAGTATGTACAGAGCATTTTATATCAAACATCTTTCATACCAATCCACACACTGCCCCCACAGTCGTCAGGAGCAAAAACCCATAATCTTCTAACTGTGCTGTGGGTGTCTCGATGCCCGCGTGTACTGTGCTGGTGACCACTGTTCTAACAGTTCACTGCAAAGAGGTCAGTGGCTAAATGAGAAAGGTCTTCAAATACACTCCAGACCTAAATTACATTCCCTGAAGCCTTCTGTCAAAAGCATGGTGACTCTCTCCTGCACAAATGTGAAACCAGAGTCGTGAAGTCAGTGTGAAGCCAATTTCACACTACATGACTTTCAGAGTCATAGGATCTCTGACTGCAAAGACTCTCCATCCCTGCACTGTATTTCGTGTGGTGTGGGACGTACACAGCACAGTGAGATCACAGTACATGTGAGCAGTGACGGGGAGGTCACTGTCTCTTCAAGTAAACACACGTGGTCACAAACACACACGTGAGACATTACTTCGGAAGTAACCAGGCTTCATTTAGCTCACTTTCATGTCTACAGTTTGACTGCTGTGTGTGACCTTTGCCACACAGTTGTGTTGTAATTGGTCTTAAAACTGAATTACTATGTTTAATCATTTAGTTTCATAAGTGTAATTATCTATGAAGCAGGGCTAGCACATCATGTAATATTCATTTCAACCTAATTCTGCAGGTCTTGTGCTATGTGAAACATATATGCACGGTTATTATTAAGTTATTATTTTTAATATGTAGTATTGCAATATTTGTACGTGCAAAGCAGATTATCTGCAGATATACAAGTATGTAAGTTTGAATACACTGTGTTTTCGCTGCATCAAGAATTACTGAAGGAGAAGACGAGACAAACTCGCTCATCTATTGGTTAATGCAGGGCAACTTCTGGCACATTAGAGCAAAACATGGAGCTAATTAGTTTAAAAACTTTGTTGTTCTTGTGGGCGTTCACAATCAGTTGTGATACATTGTCGTCCGATCATATTTTCATCAGAGATTTGACCTTGTTCTCACTCCACGTTTCTCCCGGCTATCGTTCTACACACTGTTCTGGTTGTGTTGTACCTACAATGCCATGCTTTGTAGTCCGCCTCCTGCATTTGAAGCTGAACCGAGACCTATGTTTTTAGGCAGACCAGAGTTCACTTCTTTGTTACGCATAGGGATGCACCCTAAATACACACAGACAGAGTCTGACTGTGCAGCTGAATTAGATGTCAACGTGTGTGCATGTGTGCACCTGGGAATGTGTGCGTGAGGGAGAAATAGGAGCCAAGGACGAATCAAAGCTCCCGTCACAGTGATGTAACATGACATACGTTTCAATTGTGCCAGTGGCTTTAAATAAATTTAGAAAGGAGTGATGAAACTGAAACTGCTGCTGATCAGATGCTGTAAGATAAGGATGGGGGTCTCTATTCGCTCTGAGGACACATAGCGTTCATGCAGCTCAGGAATCCTCAAACTACCTCTGAATGTGGCTCATTGGGACTGCTTTGATGTGGTCCTTGACAACCCCCAGGGGTTGCACTGGTGCCTTGGGGAGTGTAAATGATATGTACAGTATCCACAGTGTGTGTAACGTGACGTAAGAGGTCACTTAGGGAACTGGTGTTGAGTGAGTGCATTTTGAGCAGGGGAGGCTGCATTGTCCTTCTTTAGACAGTACGTGTGAGACGGTGAACCCTTTGTCTATGTATAGATACAACAACAGCTACAAGTATGAGTAAACGCTGACCACATGACACGGACACATCGCCTCTTCATCACCAGCTAACACACTTTACCTCTCATCCAACATTTAAATAGAATCCATACCAGGCCCGGAGTCCACAGGCATTATCTTAATTTTGCATAATTCTCGGTTATCTGCAGTGTGCTTGTCTTAGTGTGGTTCCTCATGCAGTCAAATTATTCTCTTTATTATTATCTCTCTTTCTGTTCAAAGAACTGTATGTTCAGTACTCACAGTCGTGATGTAAATGTGGTTGTTTGGTGATCACAGTCCCTTTCAATGACAACGTGTGAAATAGTTTGCTTATTACATATAACAGACAACCATGTTTTAAATTAACTTAGAAGCCTTTTTTCACCACAGGAACTTTTCTCATTTACACGGGATTTTGAAAAACATTTGCATGTTTCCATCAAAATCTAATTTTCCTAAATTATACATCAAGGCTGAAAATACTCCAGTCTGTAGCATGAGTGCCGCCCCACGCGCCCCCCTCCCCCCCCCCCCCCCCCCCTCCCCCCTTGTTAATCCCCCTGGCAGCCGCTCAGCTCCTGCCCGGGGCAGCTGTGCCCGGCCTTGATCCCGCCTGTTCACTACGACATTAAATCGAGCTGCGTGAACAGCTGTGAAAGCGATGATGCAACGCTGTGGCCACGTCTCTACTACTATCTCCTTCTACGCGTCCATTTAATCAGCCAACCATCCCCTCCATCTTTAGCACATACCCAGCACATGTTTGGAGGGAGCCTCTTCCTTCCAAGCATGGCAGCTATGCAGAGTATGTGGGTGGGGCCGGCAACGAGGAGGGCGGGGGTTAAAACAGTATGTTTGCGTGTGTAAGGATCACATTTGACAGCAGCCTGCAGGCTTGTGCCAGTCATAGATTACAATGTGACATGAAAAAGCCAAGGAATCTGCTGTCCTATTACAACAACAGCACACTCAGTGTGTGTGTGTGTGTGTGTGTGTGTGTGTGTGTGTTTAAATGAGATATAAAGCAGCTCACAAAGGTATAAGTTTAAGGTTGCATTAAAAGTTAATAGTCTCTCTGTGTCTATGGTGGAGATATAATCTTAAGAGACAGAGGAGCTGATTTGGAAGGAGGACACAGTCATTCCTCAGCTCATGTGCCTCCATGCATGTACACATGAGGATGGAAAAGAAAACACCGTGCTTGAGCTTCGGGAAATGGCTTTGCAGTTAAAAAATGATCATGAGGAGCTGTTAGACAGCCTTTTCCAACTGGAAACTACAGTTTGTGTGGATTTGTAAACCACTCAATCCCACAGCCTCCTGCCTCCTGCCTCCACAGTAGAACAGCAGCTCCTGTGTCCACACAGGCTGGAAAAAAAAAAAAAGACTTAAGCAGGTGTAGACTTTAGTCTCCCCACTGGCAGCCATGTTTACAGAGAAAGTGATGATGGTTTCAGGTGAGGAGGCTGCTGCTGACAGTGTGTCACTATCTCATACGACCACGCTCCAAAACAAACATGAAACCGTTTATTTCACGTTTCAATTTGATTATTGTTGTTATTGCATTTCTGTCTCTCTCTGAAGTGGCACTTTATGAAGTAGATCTGCCAGAAAACCCAAAGGAGTGGAGTTCTGCGTCTTTACCTGGGACAACAAAGGACTGTATGCCTTTAACTCTCACAGTAAGACTACGACATCATAGGCCTGAAGCCATGAACTGTATACAGTATAACACATCGAGGAGAGGAGAGGAGAGGAGAGCAGCTGAGATGGCAGAAGAGGAGAAGAGTTGTGTGGCAGCTGCAGTGTATGAGGATGTGTGGGGTGAGACATCAGCTCTGACATTTTAATAGAATCTATAATACATGTGCAGTCGGTCACTGGACGGGTGTCCTATTTCTTCACCACGAGACACAGGGTCTCCTCAGTATCTGTCAATATCTCTATCAGCTCATCTATTTCTTGCGTTTGGATTTAGCCACATTAAAGATATGATTGGACAGCAGTCTACGAGTTCATTCGCATTGGTAAAAAGTCTCAAGATGCAACATCTTACCAGAATAAACCATCCATATACTGCATGGGGGGTGTTCTGGCTGTTGTCGCTGGTTATCGGACACATCAGTGGGAAACTGAACTTTTACACATAGCATTTACTCTCCAGTGATTAGATTTAGTGTCAGGTCAGAATAACTATTTTCCACCCCTGGCTTACTGCAATATGCAAATATATGTGACTTTAAACCTCCCACATGTAAGCGGTTATCACCTTTCATTTCAGATAACACCTGGTTTATTTCTTTCTTTGGCTTTTTAATGTTAAATGAAGGATATTTACATGTGATAGAAGCAATAAAATTGCCTGTAAATATGTAATATGTAAATACATATGTATATATAATTTTGTTGATGCCCTGTAAAACCAGGAAAAGTCAGCACAGATTTCACATTATGACGATATCCAAAATCTAAGACCATATCCTGCCTCATGTCACAATATAGATATACTGTAACATCCATATATTGTCGATTACTACTTCATGCCAGGTTTGACGTGAGGTCTCTGTGATGATTGCTTTATATTAGCGTCAAGTGTAACACCACTCAAGGTGAGGATCAAACTGAGTCCAGTTTCTCCCCAGTCAACGCAAAGTAAAAGACCAAGAGCTGCAACCATGTGATAAGAGTTGCTTCCTAATTGGAAGCAGCTGATATGTAAAGATGATTCACACTTCAGTGGGAATTCAAAGATCTGCTCCGATAAGGAGATGAGCCCTCTGACCTGCTTTCATTGTTCTGCTATTCCTGTTGTGTTGTGCTGCCAAGGCTCTCTCTGCTTTCAGTAAATGACTGTTAGAAGTGTACACAGGGAAACCAGGTGGTCTGTGACGCGCTGCTGCCAAGCCAAGTGTGATCTCACAGTAAAGAACCACATCCCGTATATCTGCTCATCGCACCATCCACGGAAACGCACAATATACAGTTTGTGTGTTAAGTGCCGATGGTAAACCCAAAGTGCAACATACAGAGAGGACTATGTTGATAAATGAACGTAACACGTCAGTCCGTGTGTTCTCGCGTGTGGAGTCCCAGCTGATGCTGTTCCCCTCTTTTAGCCTCTTTTAACCTCGGCTTCCTTTTTCCGCTGCTATCGCTGACAAAAAGCAGGATGTATTTTTAGAAGATTCTTCCTCCACAGACAAACACTTGAGACATCCAAGAACAGGCTGCTGCTGCCGCTGTTGTGACTGTTCTGCACATCTTAACTGCAGCACTAACAAAAGGTGTCTTTTACTGACAATTTTCGCTGCAGAGCTTTCTTCACACGTCAGTGACACAAACCTGTTTTTTTAAATGCAATAGTTTGAAGTCTCGTTTGCACAAGAGCAATTTTGTGGCCCCTTCCTTTCAACAGGACTTTGCATGTTTTCTTTGACAGTTGCGGGAGTTAATACTGTGCAGAATGACATTCAGGAACAAAGCCATTTGATTTTTTTGAAGGCTAGTGGTTATGAGATAATCGCTGCTAACTTTGTTGTGTGTGCCTTGGGTGCACCACCAACACCAGGAGACAAAACATGGCTTTCGGCAGGAAAAACTAATTTCAGCCACTTAACAAAAGGCTTGCTGACTAAAATCTGCACCTGCTTATGTCTATGATATCTTAGAAACACGTTGCCTGCTCCGCTGCTGGTCTACTGCTGCCTCATTTCCTAGGTTTGTGTCACTGAGCGTCCCAAAATAACACATTTAGGTCCTATCCCCATGGAAACACAACAAATCACAAACAACCTTTTTCCTTTTTTTCGTAAACACAGCACCGTTTCAGGAAATGTTTTTTGTTTTTTTTTAATAAAGCCTTATTCAAATAAGTATACATTGCAATGTATACATTCAGAGACAGAATGAAGAAAGCCAGTGTGACTAAGGAAAGAAAATAAAAGTTATCGCAAAGCCAACAGACCAAACAACCTCGGGAAACAAGAAGATGAAGACGACCACTCTGGGATCCATTTTTCAAATAGCATTCACTGCTCCCAAAAGGCCATTTCCATGTGGATAAATACATATGGTGCCCCTCAAACTATTGATGGAGGCAGCAGTGGATCAACAACTCTTCCCATGTCTCAGGCTTGTGTCTACCACGTACACAAAAACATGAACCGTAACTCCCACCACCCCTAGCCTCGCCTCGCCTCGCCTCGCCTCGCCTCAGGAGCCCCTCCACAGCCACCACCACCTTGTGTCAACACAATAAATGTACAAGTGCAGATGCAGGCCTTACACACACAGCTTTCCCCGCTTCTGTCATTATCTTCGTTTAGAAAAGGGTAAACAAACCGCAGGTGTCCCGGCTCAGTGTCCATCCTGCAGAGACACCGTGTCCTCCCTGCTGCATCTACTGATTTATGTGCATTAACACTTCCTTTCTCTGAGCATCTGTTGTGACACACACAGCAACAACTGACTCTCTCTTGCCGCTTAAGCATTATTCATGACTAGGGCTGTAACTAACGACTGTTTCGATTAATTCGATGTATAAAGAAAAGGGGCGCAGGACTCGGCGTACGCACGGTTTTATAAATCTGAGATTTTCTTTGAGTACGTACTTTATACACGAGGCCCCTGATCTGGCTTCAACTGTGATGTATTTAACGGAAAATGTTTTCAATGAGTCTGACTGTACAGATGTGTCTGATGTCGACATGTTTTTGTGTCTGTGTACCTGAGCAAGTCACAGAGAGGACAGGAAGAAAAAAATCAGCTGAATCAAAATCACACTGCTGAATCATGCAATTAGATTTGGACCATTAGAAAAAAAGAAACCTTGTGTTGATCAATGTTCATACTGTGATGGTGGCTACATATCAAGTGTACAAAATATGGTGAAACTGCAGCAGGTCAGAGAACGTCAGCTGAGGAAGGGGACAGATCCTGGGGACAGATCCTGAGGACGGATCCTGGGGACAGATCCTGAGTTCATGATTGATGACAATGTTAAGGACTTTTTGGCGTGTTTAGATCTGAACTTAAGGCTGTCCATATGTGGTCAGGACAGACGCTATTACTAGGTCCCTCCAGTGCTGCTCCCAGACAAAAGAAGGTAAATATAAACTGTGACTTTACAATCCCAGATACTTCACTGGATATTTACACCAACAACAACTGTTGAGTGGGATTATATAGAAAAGGCAATGGTCAGAGAACAATTGGGGCTAATACGTCCACTAACAGGAGGCTAATATTATAATGTTCATACTAACTAATAGTAAAGTATTCGGGTCATGTTAAGGTATACTGGGTAATTATTGGGGGAATGATTGGGAATGTGGTCTGTGCGTTGCTACCACATACAAGCACACTCAAAAACTTAAATCCAGTGGCCTATTGTGACCTTTTTATGTCCCCAAATGCACGCGGAAGCGTCTTTCAGTAAACTATGCCCAAAGTTGTAATGTGAGTTATTGGCTTACCCAGAATCCTCAGCTGAGACACAGCCCCATGAAGACCAAAGAACATCCAGAGTGGGCGGGAGTTGTCCACACACACCTGCATGCCCACATTAGTGCCATTGTGACTGAGGATGACCTCCCCTTCCTGGTTCACCAAGAAGCCCAGAATGTCATTGCTTTGTAGAGGCGTGGGCACCCTACACACGGCCCAGAACTCCTTCCTGTCCACCAAAGCTTCCGGATTGTATGGCAAATCGCTGGGATGCAGCACCGCCGGATCACAGGACGTCACGCCGTAGGACAGGGAGCCTGCACGCGCCGGGCTGGATTTAGTGACATTGATGAAGACAGTCTCTCCGGTGCGTAGGGGCCGGTTGGTGAAGACCAGCGTGCGCTCGTCGCGCGCGTGTTCAGAGCGCGCCACCGTCTGCTCATTCAGCGTCTTGATGTGAGCACCGCGCAGCTGGTGGAAGTGGAGGTCGCTCTCTAGGGCAGAGGGCAGCAGAGAGGACTGGTGGGTATTGAGAGAGTTCTGGGGAATAGGGCAAGTGGAGGAGGACGAGGCGGAGGCCAGGTGGAGTGTGTGGCGGTGGGCGTGATTGTGAGCGTTGCCTCTGTCTTCCTGCTGCAGGTTGAGGTCACACAGGCTGATGGACAGGCGGGAGTCATCCGCTTCGCGTCGCAGAGACGAGGAGCGCACCGTGGTGAAGGAGCGTGGACGCAGGCAGTCAGGCGGAACAATCTCACTGCCTGGGGAGGAAGGAGAGCAGAGGACATGGGATTTAGGAGAGAGGACAGCAGTCAGTGGCAGACGCACTCTGATTTGCTTTGATAAACAATTTGCATAAAGCCTGCGGTGAAGAGTTTACATTCAGCTGAATCCTACTTGTTAACATCCATTCCAAATACACGACATACTAAATATAACATTGTAAAGATACCACAAATCAAAACATTTGTATTAAATGCTCTTAACGACAGCAGCTGTGACTGTGTTACTCCCATCATGCCTCTGGCTGTTCATGAACACGCCGAGCAAGTGGAGAGGCTCGTTCACACAGCCAAGAGGCATCACACAGCCCGTGCAAGTTAGTTTTTGAATTGTTTTATTTGCTCTTCTTGTATGCTGCAAGTTATCGTTAAGTAGAGCATTTGAATGTTTACCCAGAGTTCAATGTTTCTGCACTGTAGTTCAATCAAAAGTCTTCACTCTTTCATTTTTAGTTGAAAGTTAAAGTTTAAAGCAAATAAGGGTTGTTTTCCTAAAACATTGTTGATACATCATCATTGATCTGTCAGCAGGAATTAATGAGTCATAAAATGGTATTGACTAAATATCTTTATCTTTAGAGCTAAAACAATTTATCGAATTGATTTATCGGTTCAAAGCTTTTTTCATGATTAAAACAAGATTTCCGATTGTTGAAGCTTCTTAAATGTGAGTATTCTCTTAATTTATTTGCTCTGGATAACAAAGAAATCATTCAAAAGTGAATCATTTTGGTTTGAGAACATCATCATTTCCAGGTCTGACGAACACTGATCAACATTTTTTACAATTTTCTGATTTATGGATATGGACCAAACGGAAATAATCAACAGATGAATCGATTATGAAAACAATCGTTAGTCGCAGCTCTAACCAAGATATTTTTTTTCCCATATCGCACAACCCTAATTACATTACATTACATTACATTAATGTAATGTAATGTAATGTAATGCACAACCCTAATTCTAACTGATCACAGGCTGCCAGTGAGACACAAGGAAATACAGATTTTAGCCACTTAACGAATGTTTATGCCACTCTATTTTACGGTTAGAAAACCATTTCAGCCTGGAGACTGAAGTCTGTGTTGCCTTCAGTTT
Source organism: Solea solea (assembly GCF_958295425.1). Taxonomy (NCBI): domain Eukaryota; kingdom Metazoa; phylum Chordata; class Actinopteri; order Pleuronectiformes; family Soleidae; genus Solea; species Solea solea. The sequence goes on along the minus strand of NC_081143.1, from coordinate 11,878,322 downwards.
GTTTACAGCTCATCCTACTCCCTAACACTGCTGCTCAAAATAAAATCTCTGAATGTGTGTCCACCTTGGCTGTGTGTGGGCTAAAATTAGCCTGGTGTTGTTAGAAAGAGAGAGATACTGTTTCACCAGATTTAGCAGGTATACACAGAGTTTTTTTTTTAAACATAGGTAAAAGTCCATTGATTTTTTTTAAATGTAAAACAAATGTCCTGTAAACAAGAGGCCACATAACTACATTTTCATTTTAATTACGCAAAACAATTAGTTAGGGGAAACAACAATGATGGAAAATTGTGTGACCTCAGCATTTGTGGGGTCTCCCAAGTTAGTCAAATGAAAAGGTGTAGGAGTGTAGGGAGTGGGTTTGGGGGACACGGAGGATGAAAGACCAGTCACTGACCATCTCTGGAGAGGCTCTCCACATCCTGGTCCGCTCTCTGCCCCTCTATCAGACCACGACCTAAGAGCCTTAGTCCAGATAAACCTCTTAGCTTCAATTACCATAGCTGTGGGACAGTCCCCCTCCCTGCAAACTGCACCAGTGACAACAGACCAGCCAAGCCTCTTATGATGCTCTAGTCCCACAACTGACAGAGACACGAGCCACAGGTGGATACATGACAGCTCTAAAGAGAGCAGACTTTCTGAAGCCTGAAATAGGAATGTATGTCACAATACGCCAACAACAAAGCCTTAACCTTCCAGTTGGAAGACGACCCACTCAACCACTGATGCACAGCAGCCCCAGATCATATTGGAGGCCTTATATAAATACAGTATATAGTTGGAGAAAGTAGTGGAGGTTAGCACTCTTGCCTCTGCAACCAGACAACAAACAAGGGTCTTTCTTCATGGCGTTTGCATTGAAAAGTTGAATACACTGAAAAACGTTTGTGAACATTTGGAATTGTGAATGGTGTTTCTACATGAAAGTATGAATGAGTATAAGGAGTTGAAAGATGTATGAAAATGTTTAAAAAAAATTAATTTATTCCTGTGGGGAAAAAAAAATCTGTCAAAAAAGTTATCCCAACCAGTTAGTGCCTACCCCTTACTTTCAATACTTCGGAAAATATTGAATATTTTGGAAACTAAGTGATTCCTAATTGAGCTGTAGACAAAGTTACATGTCAACAAAAACAACAAAAAGGTAAAAAATAACAACACGTTTACAGAACCGGTAGAACAACATTACTGATAGTCCTTTTTTAATGTGGACTATTAAATATAAGGTTACTCTCCTCTTCAAATATGTTTCAGTAAAGATGTAATAACCGATCATCATATTGATTATTTTGGTAGAAAATATGAATCTAACCCACCTACTCATATCAATACACAACTGGGTGGAGGAGGAGTCACAGCCATTTTTAACACCAGTCTATTAATCAAGCCCAAGTCTAAACCTCGAGAAGAAAATGGTGTCAGACTGTGATAAACAGCTGATTCTGAACAAACTAGTCATATAGTCGATCACTTTTAATAATGAAATGTAAAGACGAGAGTACATCACTGATTTCATTTTTTTTATGACACTTTAGAGGAAGCAGAGTTTTCCTTGCTGTCTTAGAGCAATCGCCTCTGTTTAAGGTTAAGGATACAGTTAAGGTTAAGGTTAAGGTTAGGCCAGTAGTAGTTATGGTTAAGGTTATAGTAAGTCTCCAGGAAATGAATGTAATGTCCTCTGAATTCATGGAAACCAGACTGTGTGTGTATGTGTGTGTTCCAGAGTGGGACAGCTCTCTGCTGCTCATCACTTGATCCAAAATTGGATTACATTGTGACAGACTTCACTGCAAGGCCTTAGGGCAGAGGGAGCTGAGCTGCAGAGAGGATGAAGACATGTCCCAGGGTAATAACAATGGACGGAGAGGGAACAGAAAGGAGAGGTGACGCCAGGAATGACAGGCACGACAGTCTGTGACTATGTTGGATTTATGTTGAAGGGAGTCAGCAGAGGCTTTCAAAGAGCTGCACATCAGTTTGCTCTCCCTCTCTCTGTCTTTCTCTGTCACTACGACTTTAACTCAAATGCAGACACAGACAACATGGTCAAATCTAAGGGTTTATGCTACATTTAATGTCCTCTCATCACAAGGAGTCATTCCAAACGAACTCTGGCATTTTGCGCCTTCTTTAAAGGCTGGTGAGAACCACTGTACTGTACGCGCTCCTGATGCTTGTTGTTAGCTTGAAAGAGGAATGAAAGAACAGTTGATCATCCACCCTGCATGAGAAAAAAGCTTGTATCTGTGTGTGTGTGTGTGTGTGTGTGTGTCCGTTTGTGACCTCAGCAGCTGCTGCCTGCTAATCATGGTGCACCTGCGTTTTTAACTAATACAGTCCCTTTGTCCTATTGGTCCCTTTCAAACCCACAATACACATGCTCTTCTCCATTGGACGAGGCCAGAGCATTAAACTGTTTGTGTGTGTGTGTATTTGACCAGAAGTACTCATGGAAAAACCTGGCCCTAATGAGGCATTTCTAAAAGAACTGGTTAAGTCTAGGGCTAAGGTCAAGGTTAGGCTTAGGCATTAACTGGTTATGGTTAAGGACAATGCTTTGTTTCTGCTGTCCAAATGAATAGAAGTCAGTGCAGTGTTCTTAAAAGAACCTCTGTGCGTCGTAGAGAGAGAGAAAGATGCATCTGCTGGACATTGTTTGTCTCGACAGGTTGAGGAGTGGGTTTCATCACATGAATCTTAATGTTACTTACATTTCAAATTGAATGCAGCAACTGTCGGGTTGGACCATTCATTCGTGCACAGGGAGGGCCCAGTGTGACATTTATTTGGCATTTACATTTTCACTCAGCTCCTCCTTTTACCATTTTTCCAGAATAAACACACAGACAAGTGGAGCAGGTGACGGTCCATACAGGCTTTGTTTCACACCATAATGTTTGTCATTAGGGAATAGCTGCAAAGCTGGTTAGCTAATGCTGTGCATGGGGACGTGGATGGAAGAGGAGGCCGACTTAGTGGCTTGCCTAGCCTGAGCAGATGGGCCGTGCCTGGGGTTTGAGCCGGGCATTGGAGAAGGGGGGGTAGGTAGAGGTGTAAGATTTACTCTCTCTCTCTCACACACACACACACTCAATCTCACAGGGCTTATCTTTATCCATACTCTCTGGAGGGTTTCATCTAAAGTCAGCAAAGGTGAAAAAAGGGCTTCAAGTATTGGAAGAGAAAAAGGAAATGGAGCTCTTGTGAGATTTGAAAGGATAGATAAGAGGAAGAGGAGAAAAGACGAGAGGGGAGCAGAAAGTGAGATAAGAGGACATGTGAAGCAGATGTACAGAAGATAAAGGGAACCGGTCAGCTGGGGTCAGCTAGGGAGGAAGAAGGGAGAGATGGATAAATCAGAGAATTAGGGAGACAACAGGGAGAGTCTTTGAGGGAGGAAGACGTGAAATACAGCTCAATGACTGACCCCGGAATAAAGAGACGAAGACTGTCCGGTCAAGTGAGTGAGGATGAGTTTGTGTGAGAGAGGGATCATAGATGAGAGAGAGCGAGATGGAGTCAGAGGGTCTTTGTGCTGGATGTTTGGGATGTTTTTTATTCCCTGGCACCAAACCAATCCCCTGTCTCTGATGGGGTTGGGCAGCTTTGAACACGTGGCTTTAGGAAAGAGCAGCAAGCTCCCAGGGTGACACATGGTGAGAACAAAGAGCCAGGCAAAATGCCTGCTAAATCACAAAAGCCCTGTCCCGCACTGTAGGTCATTGGCAGAATTCAGAATGCGCCTATAGCACCAGTGGCGGCCCGTCCATCACATGAAGAGGAAGAAGAAATACGAATCATCTAATGTGATTAATAAAAACATGGAGCATTTAAATAAACGGCCTACACATTAAACGTTCCGTGACTACCGTGTGTAATCTGCATTCAAATGTAGTTAAAAAAACATTCTCTCACTCCTTTACAGTGTGCGCCGGTCAGGTAACGTATTTTCGGTTCCTTTGGGGCAAACATCTTTACCATAAACTCTCGTTATAAATGGTGCATGCGCACTAGACCGCCCTCCAATACAAAAAAAAGGAAATCTCTCTCTCTCTCTCTCTCCCTCCCTCCCTCCCTCCCTCCCTGTGTGTGTCTCCCACATACAGTTCCCTGCCTGACAATGGATGGAGCGACAACAACGGACTGGGTGTTAACAGGTGAAGAAGCACTAGCAAGGGTTACCGGTTGGGTAAAAGCGATGTTATTAGCGGCCATACCACCTCTCGCATCTTCCTCCTCACCTCCGTCACTGTGCTCATTTCTCCGTCTGCATGTCCACTCATCCATCAGTTGCTCCTTGTCCTCTTTCAATGATAAAAAGAGCATCCATTTGTCCTTTCCGTGCGGCCGGTAGTCTCTCCAAGTATACACAGCGTCTCTGAGTTCATGGAGTTCTCGATCCAGTGTACCATTTTCGGCCATTTGCTGCGCCCACGGCACGACTTCACCTCTACCTAGTGCCTCAGCGCGATCAAAGAACGACTTGAACTGTGTTACGAGAGCGTCTATGTCCGGTGCTGCATACTTGGACCACAGCATTTCCATGACTGGGTTCTCAGTTTCAAGGAACCTTCGCTCACTGCCGTCTCTCTTCGCCTGGGCGTCCAGCGACTCGTCGCTGTCGCCTGTTGGGTCCATCTGCCCCAGTGCATCAATATATTCATTGCTGGCATCGAGGAGTTTATCATAAACGCCCCTCAATCTTGCCAACTCTTCTGACAAATCGACCTCACCTAAATGGCCAGCGTAGACATTAAGGCGGTTAATCCGTGTTGTAAAGTTCTGTTGCGCAGTTGCACGTCTCTGCTTTAGGCTCTTTAGATCTGGCTTATTATCCGCCATATTAGACTCGTTCAAAGACTCAGTTTGTTGCGAACGGATTGTTCAAAAGATTAGGTTTGTTACGTCTGCGAACAACACACGAACGTCAACGTCCTGATTAGTAAGTGAGCCAGTTAGCTGTTAGTTAGATGGTTAGGTTGTAAACCGACAAGGCGTACCAGTCCTGACGATCAGTTAAACAAACTGAGCTTTGATGATAAACTGCGCTTTGATGATAACCTGCGCTTTGAAGACAAACTGCACTTTGAAGACAAACTGCACATGCTCCACACACACAGTAGAGTTCTCAACGGGTCGGGCCGAAAAATTGTGCAAATAAGGCTTCCTTTTTTCCCCTCATAAAACACATTTCTTGCAGAGCAACAGTTTCACCTGTTTCACAAATTCTCTCACTCTGGGACCAATTTTCCAAAAAAATAGTGTTTCAGTGCTCCCACAATGCAGATTCCATGTGGGAAAAAAGCAATAATAACAAAAAAAAACTATGAGAACTATGACTTCATAAAACCAAAAGCTGTCCACCATCTGAAAGCCCAGACGGTGTCTTCGTCTTTCTGAAGCCAACACTGAACTATCTGCCAATGCAGAGCAAAGTGACATCCATGAATCATGGCTTTCTTTTGCAGATTTAGGATCATAATTAGCATTTTAGCCACTAACTCTGCGACATCCTGCTAATCCAACGAATAGATTACTTCTGTCTGAGTTTACGAAAGTAAATAAACTCAGTAGAAAAACATTTTTACACCTGACACAGAACTAACACTCTGTGACTTCCTTTTATCCCAGTTAATGTTCAGATGCTGCGCTGTGGTTTGCTGTTTTTTGGCTTTTACTGCATAATTACAGTCTGTTTTTTTATGTATTGATTATGATTTACTCTGACCCAGTAACATATACAGTGAAGCTTATGCATAAAACTCAAGATTATACATAAAGAACGTGTTGTTTTTAGGCGTATGATTGTGAACAGCAGCATGTAAAAATGTTGAGAAGGTAGACGGACAGCAATACGAAAAGGTAGAAAATATAAGAATAAAATGTAAATATTACAGTGTCAAAATGTTATTGCATACACCACAGAAAAACAAGGAATACATATTTAAAAAAACACCAACAATGACTATTAAACCTTGTTGCTTATATAATTCCTTATATGGACATCCTGGGCTGTGTGTTTATAGGTCACATATTCAGGCTTTTTTCATCTTCTTATGTGTTGTTGTGTCAAAGTTAGGTTTCATTTTATATTGCATATTTAAAAAAACAAACAGGAGTAGCGATAATTGTGCAGAAGTCACAAAATAGACTAAAATATATATTTAATTTGAACTTTGACGTATTTACAAGTTTCACAAATTCAATCCGAAAAATTTAGAGCACTGTTTCATCAGATTGTAGTAATGCTCAAAAAAAGATACAAGACTCTCTATACTGCACATCCTTATAGCCTCTGCATATACATGTTTTAAAATAGTATTTAAAAAAGCAGCATAAATGTTGTGTGTTCCAAGAATAAATATTGAATAAAATGTGTTTTCTCTTGTGTCCTCACTGGCATCTGTGACTCAGGCTGCTTGTAGCTGCAGTGGAGTTCACACAGCCAATGTCAAACTACAAGTACAAGTAACTACAAGTTTGGAATAATCACAGCACACGGCAAACACAACCACCCAATAATATAAAACCATTTTCTGACCATGCCACAAGGAGCACTGCTAAAGCAAATGGTTCTAAGGAGAGGGTCTGATCCATGTGATGCTGTGCTGCTTCAAGGCTAAACTCAGTATGGGATGTAAACATGAACATAAGTGAAATGAAAAAACACACACACACACACACACACTACAGTAAACTACACATAAATCTATGTTACCTCTGGTTTACCCCCATTAAAACGATCTGTTCAATTTCAACTGTCGTTACGGTTCGAAATGGAATTATTGAGCTAATATCTCTTATCTGTGTCTTTGAAGAGGAAATGAGTGTACTGAAGTATCCAGCCAAGGTACGGTCATTTAAAACTGATTCCACCTCATGCCAAATCATACAAATTTGGTTTGTTGGTCTTAGCATTTGGAGCTCTTTAAGCAACAGCCATCATAAATGATGTGAAGAAAACTTAAGCCAGGAAACACAGAGGTTACGACATGTGCTGGGCTTGATTCGGGTTCAGCTCTTTACGACACAAGAAACAGTAGATTTCCTCCACAAGTGGAGAAATGTCAGATTTTCTGCTCTGTGTATTTTTGTTGGAGGGTCTGATCTCAGAATTTTCTAAGTGCTGCAAGTAAGTGGGAGGCTGAGTTCTGCCAAATCAAACACCAGAGCCAGACAAGTGCTCGCAATAATCAAATCATCGTCCATCTCTCTCTCTCTCTCTCCTCATTCCAAATTACTTGTTTGTTGAATTCCAGCAGTGGAGCCAGACCTCAGTGTGGAGAGAGTAAAATGGCATTCAGCCAGAAAAAGTGTTCCAGAATTATTATTTCATACAAAAGAATCCACACATACTTAACAACAAGTGCTTCTCGGATTTTACATACAGTACATGCTGGGAGTGACATCACCATAGCAATGCCAGTCAATAATAATGCTCTATTTTATTATCTTTTGCCCACATAAACAGTCGAGGTGTCATCAAGGCTGGACTAGCACAAAAAAATGGCCCTGGAATTGTTTCCCACCGTCATTGATGAGACAGTAATAGTTATTAGTTATTATTAATAGATATTAAAATGTTGACTCTGTCTATCAAGTGAAGTGTATGCACGTAAAGATCAGATCATTCCAAACATTTTTTGGTTTCGGTTCAAAATTTTGAAGCCAAAAAATAAGAAGCAAACTCAAGTTCCAAAGGTGCCAGTAAGTAACACAGGTGACAAAGTGTTTTCTGCTGCTCTGCTATTTCTCAATCCTTGTCCTCAAGACAGCTAAAGCAGGGAAACATCTAAAACATGCAGGTTACTGCGGGTGTCTACGACCAGGATTAAGAAACACTGATCTCGAGTAACAGCAAATCCTGTTGTGAAAACTCATTCTCTGGTTAAAAGCTCTCAGGTATTACCTGTATAAGCAGCCTCTCAGGACGCTGCAGTGTGTACAGTAAATGCAGTTTCCTGATGGAGTCAGCCTGGTTGAGGGATGTTAAAAGCCTCTAGGCGCTACAATCAGGCTCCATTCTCTTGCCCTTCAGGGAGGTCACACAGAGTCTTGATTAAAGCTCCACTGTGACTCATACAGTCTCTGTGGCTTCACAAGAGAAGCAGCAATTCCTCAGTTATTACTCAGTTACCCAGTTATCCTGATGTCAAGTTGAGTCCTGCTGTGTGTCTGTGTGTGTGTGTGTGTGTGTAGTAAGCCTGCCATAACTGTTTCTGTGAGTTTCCCTGTCCTTTTCTGAGGAGCTGAAACCAAGCCCAGATGGCGTTGGGACAAGCATCACACCCTGGATGATAAAGATAATAGTGATGATAATTGTTATTAATATTATTATAGATTATAGATTATAATATGTTGATGTGTGTATGTGTGACACCTACTGCACGTCTATCTTCCCCTGGACAAGGGTTTTTGTGGAGACTTTCCTCGGATTGTAAAGACCTTCAAGGCAAATTGTGTTTGTGATGTTGGGTTATATAAAGAAAAAATGCACCTGACTTGACACAGTTGCATGGTCACAGAACGCATTGTTCATTAAGACTTGCCTGCTCTGAAACACTAAAAAAAAACTTAACTTAACTTAATTAACTTAGCTTCATGAGCTGACCTTCAGGTGCCACCATTAAAACCAAGAAAAAGCAGAAAAGACAATCAAGGACCCGCTGTTTTTGTCATGGTGCACCAGAACGACAGTGAGTTTTCCTCTGCGCAGAGAGATACCATGGTACTGCAATAACCATGACATCCCCAGTGAATGCTCACTACTGTTACTGTTACTTCACAGTCTGGGTTAGGGTTACTAATCAAATACTAGCATTTCATTTTTGATATGACCGACTGAAATTTTACAGACACAAAATGTTGCATTATTGTAAGTAAATTTACCAAAAGCCAACGCAGATCACAGAGAGGGTCAAAAACGACTCTACACCCAGATTCCTTTGGGAATATGACTGTTATTCCAGCATCAGGAAACACCAAAAAAAAAAACAGGACAGAGGTGTGATCTCTAAATGTGAGTATTTAAAGAACTCAAAAGCCTTTCCAGCAACCCTGCCTGCTGCAGCTTTAAATGAGATGGCTGATGTACAATGAACATAATGCAACACCTGGAAGGAGAAGCATAGTAGTGATAACAGTATTTATGAATAGGCAGCATGCGCTGCTTTTGAAGGTGTGGGCATAACTGTGTGTGCAGCAGCTCTGAATGAAAACACCGAAGGCTCGCTGCTCATTTACATTAAGAAGAGGCTACACTCACACACACACACACTCACACTCACACATAAACTGTGCAAGATGTCTTAATCCACCAGGGAATTTCAATCTTCATGAAACCAGGATTATAGGCATAATGAATCATGTCAGTCACTGATGAAATGGAAAGAATACAGCACGCTGTAAATGAGATTAACACGAGAGGAGAAATAAAAGCAGCAGAGAAGGCTGAGGAGAAAGAACAGCACGTCGTCAGGGAGAGCGTGGCACGGGATATAAATCTAATTACTCGAGTGGGCCACGTTGAAAGCTTTAGAAGAACAAACAATAAACAGCAAAGTGGCTTTTTTTTTACTGAAATCACCACCACAAACAGGAAAACACAACATCATTAGGGCTGCGCCATGTGTCGCTTGAGCATCGCGATGTGCACATGTGCAATAGTCACATAAGCCCCTCCCCCTGTCCCTCACACACCACGCCGAAGATGAGCGATAAACAAGAGGGAGAGACTGTGGTCACGTTTTCCAAACACATAAACACGTGACAGAGGAGAAGACGTTGTACACATTACAGATATCATAACAGAAACAGAGACAGAATGAACCGAGCCAGAGGAAAGAAATGGAAATAATGTCTGTTTGTACATTTCATGTTGTTTCCGTGTGAATATTTAATGACTTCACAGACCCCCGCTGACTTTTCTTATTTATTTATTTTTTTTTAAAGCGCCCAAAAACCTTGAATCCTTGTGTGTTGGGATAACCCTGAGGTTTTCCATCCCCACACATGTCTATGTTAATTTTAGAGATATTCCTGACCAGTTACACGTTGATAAAATGACTGGACTTCTGGGCGTCATACGAGGCTCTTTGTGCAACAGTCTGCATGGTCTGTCATACAGAAATCATAGATGATGAATGACGCTATTGAACAATTAGAATCGAGTATTAAAAAGAAGCCGTGTAATAAGTCATGTTGATTAACATGTTTCAGTGCAGCGTATTCCCCACAAGCACTGGTGAATACTGAAGCGACCTTTCAAACACGTCATGAAGAAGCTCATTCATCCACAACACTGACAACAAGTCTCACAAAGGTTGTAACAGAGAGAATTAGGAAAGATGAATCAGTATTTTGTTATAGAATAAGACATTTGCACTTGATTGTACTAAATTATTGTACATTGCAATCGTGACTAATCGAAAAAAATAATCAAGTAATTAGTCGACCAAAATAATGGTTATAGTTGCAGCCCTAAAGAAGACGATAGAAATGACTTAAACTTAATTTTACCAAAGATATTAGCACTTTTTCAGAATTAAATTAAAATTATTTATATTTCTTAAAAATTGAACAAATGTAAAAAGTAAAAAAAAAATGCAGTATCTCACAATGTGAATAAAATAATAATAATAAAAAAAATAATAAAATAAATTCTGATCCACCCCCTTAACTGGATCAGCCCTGTATTTTCACGAGTTTATCCTCCACCACTCAGTCATTTTGGAGTAATCCTGCTAAAAGCCTGAAAGGTTATAACTAAATATTAAAATACTATATTAAAAAATAGGAAGCATGTAAAATGCTGCTACATAGTTTTTTATATCAGATATTAAACCATGAAGTGAATGATGAATTTAAAGCGTGACAAACAAACTGCTGAGACAAACCTGAAGAGAAGGTGAGCGAATGTGAAAAAAGGGGTTAATAAGGAAAATGAGCTGTTTGTTCCATAAAACGTCAGAACACTTTGAAAAATGTTGATCAGTGTTTCCCAAACCTCGAAATAATCATGTTGTTTTGTCCAGAAACCAAAATGACTTATTTTTAATGATTTCTTTGTTAAATGGGGCAAAGAAACCAGGGGGAAAAAAATCAGTGCTTAATCAGTTAATTATTGATTAATGGTTGTATCCCTCAACATAAATGTCCATAGTTGTCAACTGAAACTGACAAACACTCGACTCCTTCAATCAAAGCTGAAGTAAAGTTTCTAAATTGAAATAAATCAACCACTGAAAACACGACGACAACGGCGTCAATCAACACAGTGCACGATTACAATCAGATGAGTTATCTACACAAAATTTGACCCCAACTCTATTTATACAATAGCAGAGTGTGTGTGTGTGCGTGTGTGTATGCTAAGCTACCTAGCATCCCTTGATAATAGACTACCATGAGCTCCACATGCTGAACCAGACTCCTCTGTTAAATATTGCGATGTTAGACATTTCCCTGGTAATTGTTGGAGATTAACGCACATTTTTAGGATTTTTAAGTCTCTTTAACTGATCTACTGTTTGGTTCCCCTCTATATCCAACAGTTAGTTTTTTATACCTACATATGCTTTGAAATGACTACGACAAATATTCTATTCTGAAGTAGTACGGTTATCTGCAAAAAGTCTAGTATCGCACGTCCCTCAACGTCACCCGATAAGATCTATCCATGCTTAAATCTATGATATAAGAATATGTCTGGTGCTTTATCTCACTATGATACAGCCTTTTTCCCTTCAAGACCTTCACAATTACAGGCTTCAGTTTTTATGATTACAATTGAGCCAAGGTTTGTCATACCCTAATATAACTTGTTCAGATTATACCCAGGTTACTTGTTCAGATTATACCCAGGTTACTTGGTCAAGTTTGGCTTCAATTAATGTAATTTCATCTTGGAGTCACACCTGACAGAGACTTTTAAACTCTAAAGTCACAAAATAACGCATGTTAAGTTATGATGGCGGCAGCAGTGGATCAACAACTTAGCGAACACTTTGTCTCTATATCAGTACATCTCTCATGTTACTAACTGTTTTCCACAATCAAATTACTGTTAAACAAATGGCTTATCAGTACACATGGGGCCTCTGGGGGCCCAATCTCAAGGCGGTACCCCAATTAAAATGCTGCTCTGCAGTCTGACTCTTACCTAGCAGCTGCACTCCACGGGTCAGACCATACACATCGATCAGGGCCCACAGTGGGTCGGCCGTGCGCACTCCGCTGAAAAACAGCATGGGACTGGACTCATTTATGCGGTAGAAGACTCTTCCCTTCTTGTCGACCCAAAAGGCGATCACGCTGCCCTCGTTGGCAAACTCCTCAGGCAGGGCCTTAGCCCAGAAGCCACTCTGGGAAACCAGATCGGGGCAGGCGTACTTAGGCAGGTTGTCTGGGTTTATCCTCGACGGGTCTTTGGAGGTGAAGCCCAGGCGCAGAGCCCCGCTCCAGCAACACTGCTTTTTAGTAATCTGTGGAGAGGAGAGGAAGGTGGGTATGATTGGATTATGTCATAGAAGGTAGTGCAGATTATTATTTGACTAAATGGCTGTAAATCAACTCAACTTTTACTCCTAAAGTGACTCTATATGTTTTCCCTCTGACACAGAAAATATACTGGGGTCTAAATGATTAACATTTTAGAGACCGTTAGCCAGAAGATTCATTGATTATTAATTGATTGTTAAATTTATCTGCAACTATTTTGATATTTTGACCAGTTTGAGCGTTTTTTAATAAAAAAATGTTCAGCTTCTTTATTGTAAATATTTCCTGGTTTCTTTGCGCCACAAAAACAAAGAAACTATTAAAACAGAACAGAACTGAACAGATTGTGGACCAAGCAAGAAACTTCCTTGTCTACTGGTCTGTCCTCCATGTGAGGGTCACAGGGATTGCTGGTGCCAATCCCAGCTGACATAGTGTGAAAGGTGGGGTACGCACTGGACAGGTCACCAGTCCATCGCAGCGCTCACATAAAAAACAATTGACTCAAACCCTCACACCTATGGTCAATTGAGGGTGTCCAGTGTCCAACTAACCCCTGCATGTATTTGGACACTTTCAAACCTGACTGTGGGAAGAAAGCGCTGATATTTATCACGTTGCTAATTGAGTGAAATACCTTGAGGCGGACTTGCTCGTACAGTGCTACGGGCCTGTTGCTGAAGGTGATGGCGTTGCAGAAACTAGCCTGCCTCTTTACTGATTTTTGGGCAACGTCCATGACAATTTGGGAACCCCTGGCGTTTGGATGGAATAGAAGTGGGCTGATGGGAAGTGGCCTGCCGACACTGCCACACTGGATGGGCAGGCACCTCTTGGGTTTGTGGTGGCATCGGTGTGACGTGGACGGGAACGGGCCGCCCAGGGAGTCTGAGGCAGAGTAAGAAAAAACACAAAGAAAGATTAGTCTCACAAAATATGTCATTAGAAGAAGCAGGAGCACACACATTCCCATCAATCACAGTTTAGAGTTTTTTCAGATTTAATGAACAAAAATTGGACCAGCTATCAATGTGTAAACTCAGATTTTATGAGCAGTAATCAGCAATAATCCCATTCAGAATATGAAAATCATATCTCTGTCCAGGCTCAGACTGTGCTCTGTTGTTCTGTTGTTCTTCAAGTGTTGAGTACAGACTATGGCTGATGATATTTGTCAGAAATCAGGACAACAATAGCAAATGATTTGAACTTAAATGAACGTTTATTGAACAAAACTTATGGTCTGTTTCTCCAATCAGCATTTTGCTTCTCCATCACAACGCACTGAGCACAAAAACCTTTTAAAACCAAAAAAAATGACATACTCGACAATAATACTTATATACTAATATCAGAAACTGGAGTATCTATCCATATTGACATCAGTCCTGATTGCAATGGAATCAATGGCTTTACAAACGAAATCAAACTTTATAGTCCAAAGAATAAGACATTTTTTTTTTTTTTTTTTTTTTTTTTAAAAAGAGCAGAGCATGAAATACCAACACCCAAACAATCCTGTCACAAGTTCCCAACAAGACTTAATGTCCCATAAAATTGTGTCATGTGACTCATCCCCAAACCCGGCAGCTCTATGGCTGCCTGCCAACACTCAGGAGGATGAGCACAGGAGGGCGTGATCACCACATGCATGGTCAGTACGTTTCTGAATAGCGTTTGGGTTAAAGAAGAGGGGAGGGGCTTAGGGCTACAGCAGCTGCTAGAAAATAAATGGACTGTGGAAGCTTTTACAGATTTTCCAGAGCTTAGAAATGCCAGATTAAAATGACTGAATTAGTATTCTGCGGCCGAACTGAGCTGATACTCTGCCGCTTTGTTATATATTATCATTCACGCATGGGGAGATGATTTCCAGTAGTTTGGGTATTTGTGTTTAAAACATTCCAGGATTTTGTGGTGAAAGGGTTTATTTATATTATTTTGTTGAGCCTACTTTTGCTCTCTTGTTCGCTGATGCACATTTTCCACACCGACTTCTCACCTGGAAAAAACACTGAATAATGGCCAGTCTCAGGACCAATATTTATACAAAACAAATCACTAATTTGGGCAAACAGAACACTGGCTCCCATTGATCCGTCTGTCATAGCAGCCAGTGAAGATCTGGGCACAGAAATCTTCATGTGACACAGTTCACGTGATTTAAATACCATGGTTCACATGCACAGAAAATAAAGGTTCAAAATATAGGTTCAACAAGACCAACAACCATTCACTCTCACATTCACTCCTACAGTCCATATTTGGTTTTGGACTGTAGGAGGAAGGATTTGAACATGTGACCTCTGTGCTGTGAGGCAACAATGCTAGCCACTGCGCCCACCGTGTAGTCCTGAGGGACATTCAGCTGCATAATGAAACTTCATGAGACACACTGTACGTTTAAGTGATGAAATATTGTTGAATATTATCTCAGATTTATTGCTGCACCAAAATGTTTTAGTTGAAATCAGTCTTGGAAAAACATTTTTTGAGTGGAAATGACCACAATCACAATATCCTGTTGTGTGCTTGTTTCATAAATGAGGAACAATAAGAGTTCGAGAGCAATTACAAGGAAATGTCTTAGAGCAGACGTCCCATTTATACTGATTTGATATCATTATTGAAATATTTGCAATGGAAAGAATGACCTTCCCTATCAGGTTTCAGCAAGAGGAACGTAAGAAAGATCAGAACGTGTATTTCCCTGAAATGTCCTGCTTTTGTTTCTGCCATTTCTTTTTTACGTATGAAGGTAAAACTGCTGTTTTTCAGATTTTATTATATCACTTTTAACTACTGTTTTATTCATGACAAAAACTAAAGAGAGGTTTATTAGCGATGCACGCGTTTTCCCCTGCACAGCAGCAGATGTCATTTAGTTTCTTGTGTAGCGAGATGAGCATCATGTTGTGCAAACTCATGTCACAGCACACGAAGATAGAATTTTCCTTCATTGTGCAAAATAAATAAACATATAAGAATAATAGTTGCAGAGGAGTCAAGGAGGCAGCAGCCTATTCAGCCTGTGTTTGCCGATATCTGATGATACGTTTTAAAGCCAGTATCATGCGTCACGAGTGGGCGTTACTAACGTGCATCACTGTGATGAGCTCCTGTCACAGGAAACATTAGTTCTTTGATTTCTCCCTGTGTGATTTGCTGAGGTTGTGATGACACATGAGCAGAACCTCATGTTTATTCTTGAATTGCCTGTTAGTATCATACCACTCAGGTCTGCTGGGGTTGGTTTAACTCTTCAAATGGTTTAAAGATAACACAGAGAATCGTCATACATACTGTATACAGTCAATATTCACACACAAACAAACACATGAAAGCTAATACTGTGGCGCAGCAGATGTCCTGTGGAGACCTGATAAGAGCATACGGCCAGTCTTAGAAAACAGCATGCTCTGTGTTCTCTTCTTCTTTGTCTTCCCTTTTTTTTCCCCTCCTGTCTGTTTCTATCTAATAATGACCGTTCCAGTTTTACGCCCGTAAGCGTGTCTGGTTCAATCCGGCCAAAAACTAAGAGCCCGGTAGAGGCCTTTGTCTTAGGCAGAGCGGCAGGAGAGCAGTTGTTGAGAGCGAGGCACATGGTCCTGGGCAGCTTGGGCTGAATGCATTACCAGGCTCTAAAGAGGCGCAGCTGCTGTACATAGAAACAGCCAATGTGTGAATTCATGTTCCTTAGCAACCACTAGTATTTTAAGGTCTAGATCAGCACTATCTGTGGGTCTGAGCTCAGATACAACAGATGCCTTTTGTTTATTGTGACACATTCAAATATTTATAGTCTGCTTTGTTGCGTCTATACATGCACCAACTGTACTTTATTTATATATATATTCATAAAGAGCTTCTAATACATTTTGAACAACCAACTTAACTGCAACTATTATTTTCTCTCAATTCTTTTTCTGATTAAACACGTCCATAAAATGTTAAAAATGTTGACCGCTGTTTTTCAAACCTTAAAAATATGATTTATTTGTTAAATGGAGCATATTCACATTTCAGAAGCAGAAATCTATATATTATATAAAAAAAACATTGATTATCAAAATAGATTAATAACATAATGAAATATACTTTGAATGTACGTCAAAATAATCAACAACTTTCAATAAGAACAGTAACAAACAATGCTGGCTGTGAAGTTTACAGAGTGTCCGCATTATACTGTAATTACAAAGATATTAACATAAGCAGGCATGGATTTTATTAGGTGAGCCTTTTATTCAGTGGCTCTAATGGATTTTTGTTTGTTGTTTTTTAGTTTTCCTCCCGTGTGCTGAGCGTAGTCAGTGCTGATAATGGCTGCATTTACACTGCAAAGTCCCCCAGTTCTGATCTCTTCCCTCCATGTTGATTTGTATGTGGAAATAAATCAGATATGAATGTGATACATGCATTTACATCTACAGATCAGATATTCCCGACAGATCCTTCAAAGTAAGACAGTGGCAAAGGACGTAAACACATGATTACACTATCGACAATCATACGACGAGGGCTCATACCACTGGTTTCATGCTTCATTAAGCCTTTCGGGTGATCATTTCTAAATTTAATGATCATTTCCATTTTGGTCTATTAACCTGGGACACTTTTGAAAGAAACTGTGAGCAGGTTATAGGTAAACATATCGGAAGCAAAGAACTTTGAACTGTGCCTTTATTCCTTTAAAGGTAAATTGTGTAAAATGTATTAAAGAAGCAGAAGCTGAATAACTCTTACCTAACTCTTCCTGACCTTTGTTGACCTTTGTTGCCCAGACTTGGCTCCTGATATAAATGTATATCTATGTCATGAATAATCCATACAATGAGGTGCACTGCAGCGTCACAGCTGATCTAATTACTAATTACTGCAAATCATGCATCCATGTACTCTGTACCTGATGAGCACATGTTAGCATCATTCAGACAACGGCCTCTTAATAAGCCTGCGAGTGCACACAGCGGGTTAAAGGTCAAGGATATCTTCTTATGGACAAACAGTATCTCACACACACACACACATCACAATACACAGACCTGTGTGTGGCTACCACCTGTCATACCTCACTGAGCATCTCTGTGGAGCAGTAAGATAATCTCTCACCCTTTCATTTAGTTGACGGTGAGTGAGAGCTGAGCTGTGTGTGTGTGTGTGTGTGTGTGTGCCCTCTGTAGACTAGTGTTACTCCTGAACCATCAGCTAAGTGGTCGACTGTGCAAACAGGAGGATGAAGGACAAGCATTCAAATATTTGCTCTATATTAGGTTTAAGCAAATTCAATGAACAGGTTGTGGGGAAACAAGAACAAAAGCTAAGATTATACTGTGTGGACAAATATGGTGGGTGGTGTATTTTAAAGGGGTTTGTTTAAAGGTTTTATTGTTTGAAGAAGCAAACTCGCCAGCTGAAATTCACTTGTGGATATTGCTGACCCACTTCTGCATTATGTAGCTAATTTTAGCAACATGTGTGTGATGAGTCTTTAGCATTTAATCATAGCAGCCTATCACTGCTTATGGAGCAAAGGCAGTCGAATTACTGAACCACTTCCTCTGTTTGTTGCTACATGAAGCCTGGTGACGGCCTCACTTACTGTATCTTCTAACTATTGGAGATCATAAGTGTGACTCAAAATAAGACTTAGTGATATGGGAAAAAAATCTTATCAGGATATCATATTTTCTATAGAATTTGACATTGATGTATATCATGATATGAATATGCCTTACAAATAATATCGGCATATTCTTAAACTACAGTATATCCTAAAAAGAATGATATAGGAACACAAAGCTGCACACAGGTTGTTTCTCTGGACTCATGAAAAGTGTGTGCTTCTCAAAAGGAGAGTGACAATACACTGTTAATACTCTCCGAAATTAAATATCACACGCTTAAAACAAGATGCGAGTACACGGTGGAATGGCGCCTATTAAATGCTGGAAAGAAAATATTTTCATTACTTAAAATACATTCTAACATTTCACTTCAGATGATACCTGGTTTATTTCTTTCTTTGGCTTTTTAATGTTAAATGAAGGACGTTTATAGGTGTTTGAAACAATTCAATTGATTATAAATGTGGTCAAATAAGTGTTATTAAGTGACTTTCTTAAATATTTTGTCAATTCCATGTATCTCAATGCAACAGCCTTAAGATAGTTTCATGTCACCATTGATAAAATACAGATATATTGCCCAGCTCTAAATACTTACATGATGTGTGTTATTTAGACCTCATTGGTTCTCAGTGATCCAATCACCAAAGTTCAGGTGTCACCTTGTTGAGTAATAACAAATGTGTATCACATAGATGTACGTGTGATATACGATGGAATACATTGTGATAAACGTTCAACAGCAACAACTGACTATAGTTCAGTGCCACGCGTGGAAACTGCTGTCGCTTCAAGTTCTTCATTTGATTTTGCTCTCGGCAAATTCATGGATATCATACACGACAGTGCTCACAGGCCAGGGTCAGAGGTCACACATGAGCTGCATCATGTTTATATAGCAGTGAGTGGAAGATAAAACAATGTTGTTTTTGTGTGTGTGTGTGTGTGTGTGTGTGTGAAACCTGGTTCACTGACAGTAACTGTAGCTCTGTCTGATTCGGGCCGGTGTTACGTTTCCAGGAACTCATTACAGACTCATCACTCATGACGATGACGGTTACGAAATGGTTGCTAGGCAACCGTCATGACTAATCCGTCCCTTCAGAGTTGATGCATGGACAGATGACTCGTCGCCATGGTGATGGGTGCGTGGTGGCCAGGGCTTTCTGTCACGGTCACCAGCCACACAAGCATCAGGTGACCATGTTATTTAAAACGTGACATATGCTATTTGGTGGCTGGCTGCTTTTTGTTTAACTTTAATCAGACTCATCTTTTCCTTTTTTATTTACTTTATTTCACCCCACAAATTCTGTTCATGTTGGGGAGAGGGACAGCATATTGTTGACTCTTGAGTTTCATTTGTGTGAATCAAATGGTAAATGTAAATGGTTTATTTATAATCTCTTTGCTTTGCTTACACTACAGTTTTACTATTTACACTCATTCACTCACACTTTCATACTCACTCACACGTTTATCGCCGCAGCTGTCAGGAGCAACGTGTGTTGTTGTATCTATTGTCTTGACTCTCCCAGTCTGCATTAACACTGCGTGGTGTGAGTCACCCAATTGTGATTGATCATTCTCTTCATGGACAGGATTACACAACAATGATCAATAAGTAATAATAGTGTAGTGGCCACATACAGAGCAGCACAAGTGAAGGAGTGCAGAGGCCAAATGATGTGCAGGGGATATTGACTGAAAGCAGCTAAGATGCTACTCGTGGCTACAAGTCATTTTGTTGGTCATGTGGATTTGTTTTTGCCCATCATTTGATATCATGATGTTAATCAAATCAATATTTCTCTAAGGCTGGGCGATATGGCTTATAGATAATATCTGGATATTTTTAGCCAATATCCAAATACACAAGATGTTTGTGCTTCTCTCGCTCTAAAATAAATGATCTACAGTTTATGATATGTATTTCATACATGACCTGGTTTAATTGTTTGGCTTTTTAAAGTTAAATGAAGGACATTTACTTGTGTTAGAAACAATGACATTGCCTACAAATATGGTCAAATTCTGCTATTACAAATAATTAGGCTTAAAATAAGGGATTTTTGTCCATGTATTTTGGAATCAAAATATAATGTATTTAACAATATTACAATATCTAAAATCTAAAACCATATCTTTTCTCATGTTAAATGTAGATATATCCATATATGTGCCCAGCCCTACATGTAAAAGTCTGAGAGTGAAATACACGTTAATTAGAGGATAATTAGAGGTTTCAAGCTTCTTTATTAGGTACACCGGTTTATCTCAATGTAGGAATGTAGACATGGTCAACTTCAAACCAAACATCAAAATGATTTTTCAGACTCTAGGAATGTTTTTTTCTTTCTTTGTTTCGTTCCCTCTTTCTTTTTCTTTCTTTTAAATTTAGCCTTTACTAAAGAGAATCTGGAATCAAATCAGGGCGAAATTGTTATTATGCCAAACATGAAAAAAAGACATCAAGCAAACCAGATATAAACACTATTGGCATATTTCCACCAGCTCTACTCTTGCCACGCCACAGTTTAAGTAGTGTTTCCACTAGCATAGTACCTGGTACCAGGTACTATTTTTAGTACCTGCTCAGGCGAGGTTCCAAAAGCGTGCCGAGTAGGTAATATGCGATGATTGGTCAGACTGCCGGCCACTGACTGTAGATCACATACAACTACTTAACAATCCCAAAAAACGTAGGTTTATCTCCAACAACTACAGGAGTCTGGTGTAAAGTCACTAGTCACCGGTGTGTGTGTGTATGTCGCGTATAAAACAAAGTCACCGCAGTTTCACTCAGCCGTGCAGTGATGACTCCACCCACGTTAAATGGGTTCTTTTTTGTAGTGGAGATGCAACCTAATCGTGCCGAGGCACAATTAAACAAATATTAAACAAAACAACCAAAATACAATTAACAGACAGTTGAAGTGAAGTCCTAAACTGGTCAAGTAATACAGGGATTTTCACACACAATCATCTCCAGTGTTTACAGAGAATGAGTCAGAATAAGAAAAAAAAATCCATTGGGCAGCTGGGAGGAAATGCCTTGTTGATGCCAGAGGTCAGAGGAGAATGACCAGACATGTTTGAGATGATGGGAAAACAAGAGAAACTCATAACAACCATGTATGTATGCAGAACAGTAGCAGAAGACCACAACATGTGACGCTGCTGCCTGTACCCAATAAAGTGACCGATTTGGAGTCGAGTGAGCAATAAATATTAATAAATACAAATTAATGAAGGATTTTCCATCAAAGTCAGTGAGTTGTGGAGGCGTGGAGAACGGCCGATCACAGCAGTGCCCTATAATGGCACAGTCACATGGATCTCACTCAGTCATTTCCATGTTGCAAATGCATGACGCTTAAACACGGGGGGGGGAATACAGCCGAGGGGCGAGCTCTGTTGCTTCAGATCACATGGTGTGTGCATGCATCCCTGCCACTGCTAAACAACGAAATACATCTGATTATTTAATCATGAATCATTGTTATTCTGCCTCAGTTTGGTCTTCATGAACAAAAATTATATAACACTTGTGTGCTGCATACTGCTCTGTCAAGCAATACTATCAGACCTGATGTAGGCAGCGTTTGTGTGAATACAGCTGCAGCGCAGGATGGGGACAGAGATGCATTTATCCAATCAAAGTGCTGAATGACTGGGTTTCTTGACCAGTAGAATTCACTTCTGAAACCAGCTAATCAGACATTTTTCTTCTCAGAAACTTGATTCATGTTGCCAAGTCACTAAACCGTCTAAACGTTTCCATCTAAACGTTTGTTTGTAATTATTTTTTTGATTATCAATTTCAACAGCATCATAAATGTTTCCTGTTGTGAGTTATATATTGTTACGCATCAATACAAACACCTTTATTTTGAAATGATGTAAAAAATATCGTCACAAATGTGAACGATATATCACAATGGAATATCATTATATAGTTTTAAGATAATATCACCCACACGCCATTTGACATTTTCCAATTTGCTGGCCCCTCCTATTCTAAGTTTGAGAGCCCTGTATATAAATTATTCATCACGCTTTAAAAAAAAAACATGGTATGTACTGAGCTCAGTGCATCTGCATACTGCAACACACGCTGTTCTCACAGAGCAGACGGTTCATCAGAGCCTGTGCAGACACTGGCCCACTTTGAGTCAATTGGAAGCTGAGAAGTGGAGCTCCCACACACTCAGCACACTCAATTATGTAACACACTCGGCAAACACAGTTGGGACGGGCTGTGGTGTTTTCCACCTTTCTGGAGGTGCAGCTTTAAACCGTGTCATCTGTTCCTCGGCAACTCACACCTTTCTTCGTGGTGAGCAAGAGAGAGCGACAAATAAAAGTTTATAAGTGTAAAGCGTGAGCTTCCCTGGACGTTTAACCAATCATAGTCAAGCTCACCACATTGAAAAAAGCTATTCTGTGCTGTCTCATAGACAATCTGTGATAAAGAGCTGATTCTGAATGAACAAGGAATATAAACCTAGTACAAAACATAAGAAATTGTGTTTGGTCAATTATTTCTTTGTTGTAGCAATGCTTCTTGGTAATAAATCTTAACTGACCTTCTTTAAGTAATTGGATTTATAATGTTGCTTTAATTAGAACCATCTGCTGGTCAAAGAGGCAGAGGACAGGCTGTGAGAGCAGGGGCTAGAATTAACGCCCATACAATATACAATCAGTATATTGAGTACATTTGTATTATAATTAGCACTGGGGCACATGTTTCAAAAAGGTTATGATTAAAATAAAATAATTTGATGTAAGATTTCGAAACATCAGGTCACATGGTTGGTGTGGTATTTAGCACTCTTGCCTTTGCAGCAAGAGGACCTGTGTTCTGTATGGAGATTGCATGTTCTCCCTGTGTGCGTGGGTTTTGTCCGGGTTCTCCGGTTTCCTCCCACAGTCCAAAAACATGCAAAATCGGGATTAGGTTAATTGGACACTCTAAATTGACCGTAGGTGTGAAAGTGAGAGTGAATGGTTGTTTGTCTCTATATGCAGCCCTGCGATGGACTGGCGAACTGTCCAGGGTGTACCCCGCCTATGACCTGAGCAGGTCTACATCGTCTGCATTGGCACTATGGAACTTCTGGTTATGGGTTTATGCCCCAAAAAGGTCGACAACATTCTACTTTACAGCAGTAACCCTCATCTGTTAGCCTGGCTAATGGAAGACTGCATTTCAATCTCATTTTAGACCGAGTACGAGTCTGGAAAGGGTGTAGTACACATTCAAAAGGCGTGAGAATGCCTCTGTAAGCAACTGGACAGAACTACAACCAACCGACGGGTGGAGTCACATTTAAAATGGAAGCAAGAGCCAAATTGAAAGACAGCTGCTCCTTGGTGGCCACCATGTTGGATGTATAAACATCACTTCTCTGTATTCATTGTGTTAAGCTAGGGGTTTATGATTGGTTCCCCTTTTTAGGATAATCGCTCCTATTCCAACACACAACTCTCTGCATACATTGTTAAAAGGTAAACACAACCCCCCACTCGGGGGGGGGAATCAAATTCTCAGTTAGCCATAAATCACGTGAAATGGATCATTTCACCTTAGTGTTAGCAGATAGGGGGATGCAGTGGCCGGCCGAAGGAAATCAATGTATGGATTTCCTGATGCACGGCTGCGCACACTGTTTACTACACAGACTGGCCCATTATTAAAAGGTGAAGGTTTTTGTAGAGCGCTTCCATGAGGATCTGAGACACACTCAGTGACGACTGTGCTGTGTTTGCCTTCTGTACTGAAAATCAGCCTGAGACAGGCAAGCTCAGTCTCAGCTGATTTTAACAACTTCATTTACTAACAGCACATAGTTGTTGATCCACTGCTGCTTCCCTCAGTAAGCTTAATTGTGTTATTATGTGACATGTATTATGTGGTGTTTAAATACTTTGTTCAGATTTGGACTTTGGTGCAGGTGAGTGAGTGTGGTCAAAAAACACAAACCAATGGCAGTTTAAACAATTTTATAATAAGACAGACTTAAGCCGATGAAGATTTTATTAGCTGAGCCTTTTGGTCTGTTTTTTTTACTTGTGTCCCTGCGAGCAGACATGTTTTTATTGAGAGTGAAGCTGCCCCGTCTGCTTGTTCTTGGCTCAGAGTGCACACACAGTATCTCCAACATGTACGGCACACTAGGGCTGTACAGTATATTGAAAATGTGCTTGCATGTAATATCAGCATCCTCATTTACGTATCCCTATACATACATATCACAGGGACTGCTTGAACTGCAGCAAATTATAAATGCTCCTCATGCTAGTTTTGTTTGGCCAAGAACTTAAAACAACAGTTTTTCTTTGTTTTCCTTGTAACACGCTCATACCTACCTACTAACTGGTGAGAATTGTCTCTCCTCGGCTCTCATTGACATTAAATTTAAATTATTATGTTATTATTACTATTATGTTTATTTAAATATGTATTTATTTATTCAACATTCGGTAGTTAAGATGTTTATTTATTTTTCCATAAAACCAGGTTTCTCTTTCCTTCAATATCAATGTTTATGTATTGAGTAAAAAAAAGCTTCATACACAACACATGCTACATATTTATATTTAGCAAGTGTTTGTTGTTTTCTGTCCACTATTAACCAGTTTATTTCACTTGGGAGCAAAACTTCATTTGTAATTATCTTGTCTTTTATTGCTATTATAATCTATATCAACTGCATTTCAACTTTGTTTACCGTAATAATGATTTTTAAGCCATACTACCTGGCCCAAGTTTACGTATATTGCATGTTATTCAGCCCAAAGACACTTTCACAGTCGGCCCAGTGCATAAGCAAACTAATGCCACGTTTCCATCATGGTGTGGTTCGGTTTGATACATTACAGTACAGTGTGACGACGAATGACAACATCAACACACTGTTTGACTACCTTAAAGATAAGGTACAGTATTAAAAAAAAAATGACACTGGTTTAGTGTAAATAATACAACTACAATTAACACAATGAATAGATACAGTGGTAACATTTCTATCAATAATAGTCAAGCACCATACTCTGGTGGTGGGAGGGGCTGGCTCTGCACACTGTTGTATATATATTACACAGAATGTCCCTTCAATAAAGAGGGGGAAACCACAGCACAGTATTTGGCAGAGAGGGAAACCCCACAAGTTCTCACTTTCACTACTACACAAACACGCATGCGCGCAGGTTAGCGCAGCTGTCCCTTTAAGGGCTATACGTTGACTTAACAAAGCCTTATCCCTCACCTTAACCTTAACCATAACTAGTCCATGCCTAACCCTAACATTATCCTAACCACAGTTCAAATCTTAGCCCCTAAACGTAACCACTTCCTCAGAAAGGAGGTTCTCCCTCATTAGAACCAGGTTTTGGTCTCCATGAGGACTATTGTTTATGCCAGGTAAGTACACACACACACACACACACACACACACACACAATGTACACACGCTATACATGGTCTACGTGATCATACAGGATGCGTCTTGAATTCTGTGTCTTACAGTCCATTAGGAAACAAGGGGACGCAGCTGTGTCTTATTCTAATTAGCCCAGTGACGTAACAATGTCGGCGACTGAAGGATATGCTATAGAAACAATGTTACCTGATACACAGCGCGTCTGTCTGCACGTGACCGCCAATGAATGAAATGTTTCCTCGCGACGGAATGAAAAAAAAAGCAGCACATTTTAAACGAACCGACACCAGCGTACCTTACAATATACATGCACACAACACTGTCTTACCGTACAAGGCATTTCGCGTCATCTGTCCCCCCATCGCTTTATTCCTTCACGGTGCGTTTAAATGTGAAGATTACAGTGGGATCTCAGCCGCTGCTGACATGACTGCACGCTCGCATCAGAAGGTGGCAAGGTGTCTTCTCCGCTCTGACCGAACAGACACACACACACACACGTACACACCTCCGTGAGAGGACCAACACATCCGTGAAGACAAGGCGACTCCTCCTCCCCCTCCTCACCGCTGCCACCATTCACTGAGCGGCGTGCTCTCTCTCTCTCTCTCTCACTCATAGAAACACATACATTTACATAGAAGGTGGAGACTGTGATTAACGCTGTCACTGCCGCCACACGCCGAGTGGAAGAGTGGGGGCTTGAGGTTGAATATGTGTCTCCTGGGAGTTTGAGGTCTCCTGGTGAAAGGGTCGTGGTGGGTCCATATACTGTATATCACACAGGACTAAACCTCCATGTCAGCCCTTTATTCCAAGCAAATGCAAAGAAGCCCTTTGACGTGAAAAGCACAGGTGTTAGTGACTGTGTTGACATAAAACTGAGTGGAATAGTTTGAATTGGTAAAAAATAGTACCAAAATAACAGACTGTAGAATTAAGCCCCCTCCCCTTTTTTTATTAAAGAGCCTGGTAGCCAACAAAATTTACCTGGAATCTCAGTAAGTCATTTCTCATTGGCTAAATGTGGGGAATTCTTAAAATAATTAGAAGACATGGCAACAAGGAAGTTATATGGAAGAAGTTAAAAAAGTACCTGAGCTTCATGTCAGATGAACTGAGCATGGTTGTGAAACAGCAGACAACTGAAAGCTGTGATAAAAAAAAGGATGAAAACAAATTGAAGAGCTGGAGAGAAGAGTGGATCATTTGGAACAATATGCAAGAATGGATGACCTGGTCATATCTGGACTTGAAACAACCCACCGTACCTATGCACAGATCCCAGCAGGTGACAGGGAGGGGGAGGAGGCAACAAGAGGGGAACAACACTCACTAGACCAGCAAGTCATCTCACCTGGACAAGAAACTATAATGATATAACGATAATGATGAGACTCAATGGTACACCAAAACAAGCTAAAGTCATCACAGATCTTAATCAATACACAAACTGGCCAACGTGGCCATAGCACAGCATAAGTCACAGTGAACCTGAATCCACGCTGTAACTAAGGAGGCTAAATGGACCATAGCCTTTATTATGAAGTTGATTGTTTGCACCTTTGATGTCCTACTGTGACCTGTCAAAATGGCTGCATCATAGACCCTGGCCGTTCCTCAATATCCATACTTCTCTGTACTTCATGCCTTAGTCCAAGTTCTGTCCGAGTTCTCAAGCACGCAAGCAGCGAGTACGACTCTCATACCTACAAGTGTCCTTGCACTGCCCTTTTTACCAAGTCTGCATCGAGTGGTGACTTGAACATACTTGGGAAGCCATGTATCCCAGAATGCATTTCACCAGAACATATCAGCAGAGAAAAAAAACAAAAAAATTCTGTGTCCCAGATCAAAGTTTTAAGATCATTTGAGGCGAGAAATTAGTCATTTAGAATATTATCATTATAGTCTTGAATTTATGTTGTTTTAGAATAAAGTTTTATACAGTGACCATTTTCTACTTTAAAATCCTCAATATCACTTACTACAAATTAATAAGAGAGCATACACAACTGATTAGACATTACATTTTGAACAATAACATGGTGATAAAAAAAACAAGACAAATCAGAACAACAGAACATGTGCTGCAGTGTTTACACGTGTAGCAGCAGTAACATAGTTTTCAGCAGGAACGTAAACAACATGTAAACTCAATCATCATGGGGTCCCGAAGAAAACCTGGATAGACTCCAACATGTCCAGAACTCTGCTGCCGGGGGTTCTCACTCTCAGACCAAACCTTGGCAACACATCACCTCCACACTGAAACAACTCCCCAAGTTCTGGATCATCTTCAAGCTTCTCCTCCTCT
Source organism: Solea solea (assembly GCF_958295425.1). NCBI lineage: Eukaryota > Metazoa > Chordata > Actinopteri > Pleuronectiformes > Soleidae > Solea > Solea solea. The sequence goes on along the minus strand of NC_081143.1, from coordinate 11,850,426 downwards.
GCTACAAGTCTCTCCATTCACTTGCTCCACATTACCTCTCCGACCTCCTCCATGTGCACCGTCCCTCCCAGAACCTACGGTCTGCTGACCTCAGTCTCCTCTCCATTCTCCGCACCTGCAGGCAAAGCTTTGGCAACAGGGCTTTCAGTGTTGCTGCTCCAACCCTCTGGAACTCACTCCCTCTGGCTATTCGCCAGGCACCAACTCTGGAGTCATTTAAACTGTTGAAGCGAGTTTTTGCCACCTGATTGTTTGTTTGTTCGTGTTTGTGTCATTTGAGCTGTCTTTTTATGTTTTTAACTATACAGCGACCTTGGGTTTCATGAAAGGTGCTTTATAAATCTAAGTTATTATTATTATTATTATTATTATTATTATCCCGAGAAAACCTAGTCTCGCGACAATGTGAGAGTTCTATTCAGTTTTGTGTGATATTATAATTGTGAGTGAAGTAGCATTTCGTGAATGTATGTCCACTTCTGTCCACAAACTTCATCCATTAAAGAAATGTACGTTAGATCCATATCATCCATGTTAAGCATAAAATATTCCTTTTTTGGCTAAAATTTCATATACACAAAAAACATGATAACTCCAAACCATTTTCAATATGCTGTCTCAATAAAAATAAAAATGCAAGTAAAAGCAATAACATTTTTAAGAAACATATATAACCATGCATATTAATTTGAAATGTAAGATTTATATTCTCCCAATTTAAAGTGAATACTTAATTACACACACTAAAAATGTAAGCTAATTTGTTCCTGTAGCATTTTTTTCTTCTTTTGTTCGGAAAAACCCTGCAACTGATACCCCCCCATCTGTTTTCTGTCCAGCCATAATCTGGGTCCCACTCTCAGCTCGGGGCCCCAGGCAAACGCCTGCTTTTTCTAACCAGTTTTACCCGACCATGACAAAACCAACAGAATATAAGCTTCAGTTCAACGAAAAGGTGTTTTAACCTGTAGTCCTATTTCATACGATCCTTTCTGTGGACATAATAAATTAGATTACACTGCATACTGTCTTCTACATACAGTGTTAAAATTAAAATACAAGACAGAGGCCCTCGTGGGAGTCTAAGTATGGACCCAGTGCCAAAGAGAGCAAGTGGTCACATTCTTTGCTCTCAGCACTCTCTCTTTCACCTTCCATACTTCCTCATGTGCCTCAGGCCCCTGGCAGACAGACTGGGTGAACCCTACAGTAAGGCCACTGACTTGAGCTGTCATCACATATCCATAGTGACCTCCAAGCCCTCAATCTCAGACACCACTGTGTTAACTCTGGGCCTGAAGGCGCTCAGATAATGGCACTGTGATGGACACACTGCGAGGTAAACTACTGTAGAAGCAAAGCTTGGCTCTGTAATTAGTTTCTAAAACACCCTTTTATCTTATTTGTTATAATCTTTCATCAAAAAATAAAGTTGTCTGGAAAAAAAGGGAAATTAGATCTTACAAAACTGTAATAAACACCACTAGCGATGCACTGATGCCTCTTAAGTACTCGCCTCAGTTTGACTGTGAACAAAAAACAACAACATTGCAACTATGCAGATACTATTGCAGCTGTTTAAACATTTACAGGGTTATTATTGGGTTTTCCTTCAAAAGACACAAGAGATCAGTATTCTACTCTTATTTCCAGGTATTTACATCCAGATGTGTTAAACAACTTAGAAGATGACCTTGTTTGTAATTGAACACCACATTGAATGAATAAAACTTAATATTAAGTGGCTAATCGTTTGGTGTTTTTATGTTTTATCAAAGTATATGTGTTATGATTATTATTTTTTTTTTTTACAGCTGTCCCTATAACAAGAGATTGGGATTTCTTAAAAATCACAAAAAAAATCGAATTTATCCGTCAAAACTGTAGACAGGAAGTTGCTAACAGAAGGATAAACTTGCAGACACTTATTCTAGTGATCCTGCAATTAAGAGCTTTTACGCTAGAGAATATGTTGATATCATTGTGCACAATTTCTTACATTCTGAATTATGTGAAATCATATGCATTTACTAGTACACTCTTGTTGTGAAAAGTAGGCGGTTATAAGTTACACGCACAGCATCCTTGTGAGCAGAGCAATTGCATGCATATAAAACAGCTATAATATTATACATATTTGTTTATGCTTAAAGAATGAGGCAGTCGATCCTTCAGGTAATAATATTTACATGTCCCCATTTAACCATCACTTTTAATGATGCCAACTACCATCACAAATGGACCACAACCTTTATTTTGCTGAATCCGACACATGGTGCACACATTTGGGGTGAAGACAGTTGGTGGAAAGTGCTCAAAGCACAACGAGAGGCTAACCACACAGTTTCATGTGTCACCTCTGCAGATAATTGAAAAAACCTGGATACTAAAGAAGCCTGGTTAACTGAAGCCAATACAAACGTATCCTTCATGACATTTCAAACAACTGAGATTAGAATTGTGACTGCATTCATTCTGTGTTGTTCAGTAAGTGCACTTCCAATACAAAGAACTCTATCCGCAAGAAAATGATTCTATTGAGCTACGGACATCGCAGCCTAAAATACAGCACAAATGAACGAGCTTCAACCTGTCAAGAGTTCACTGCATTCTTTAAATCCACAGAGATTGACTAATATATTACAAAACATGACAGACTAAATATATTTTTTGTAAATAGGTGGAGAGGACATTATTCCAGTATCCTGACTCCTTCAACTTCACGATTAACTTCCTTTCATCTTACTCCATATAGTCACTGAAAGTTTACAAGAGCCTGGAGGGAAACATATGGACACAATCTGGCTTCATTCAACTCAAGTCTGCCGGTAATGTAATGTAATGTAAATAACTGCTGTGTTAATGTTGCTGTGCACACCAGCTTTTGGTAAATCTAGTCTTAGTCCATGAGTTCACCACAAAATCTGTTTGTGTGAGCATGTTTCACACAAACTGGATATGTGGGGATCCGGTAAAATGCTCTCCTGTTAGTCTGTCTCTGAGTTTCCTGACATTGCCTGATTTACGTGTTGTATCTATGCATAGAGGTGAATAGTGTCGTTTCCTGTCAGAGAGCGTTACCTTGTTTGTATGTCAGCTACTAGAGCTCTGTTTCACCTTGATTACTTCTAGATTAAGGATGATTAAAAACAGTATGGAACAACTTCAAGTCAGAAGATACATTTGTTTCTCTCGCTCAATCATAGACTGTTGGTCTGGTTTTCAGTTGTTTCCTGTTTAACTTTGAAGTTTTTTCTTGTGTGTAGTTTTGCTTCCTGTCTTGTCTTCCCTGTTGATTGTCTGCTCTAACCCTAATGTCTGTGTTAGTTTCACAGTCTGATTGTCCCCGCCTCCCATGTGTATTAAATAATCTGTGCTCCTCCCACGGAGTGAAGTATTGTTTTTAGTGGCTCTGTGTCTCTGTCTGTCTGTCTGTTTGTTTGTGTTTCCGCACTTGCCAATACGACCGAGGCTTGTTGCGTGAATGGGGTAAAGTCTGCCATCTCTGATTGCCTTGTTTTGGTTGTTTGGTGCCACTTTTCCGTCTGTTGCTCTGGCTTTTTCATGTGTTCCTTGTCTGCTCCATGTTTATGTTTTTGTTTTCAGTCTGAGTTTTTACCTTTTGCCTTTTTGTTAGTTTAAGTTTAGTAAGTACTCTTTTGTGTTCTCCATTCTTTTACACCTTCTGACACATTCACCTGCTTTGGTCCCCGCTAAAGCACATGTGTCAAACTGGTGGCCCGGGGCCCACATGTGGCCATCCAATCGATTACATGCGATCCGCCCACCACTGTGCAAGGTGATAGAATAGAGACAGAATATAAGACTAAATGTATTTGCTGGCAATATTTTTTATAATGGTAATTAGACATTCGGTTGTAATCATTGCTTTATTAAATGTATTATTTAAGCTGTTTTAATCACACTTATCCTTGTCATTATTTGCAAAATGTTCAATTTAATTCTCCGTTTTTGTGCATCATAAATATGTTGATATTGTGAATCAATTTATATCAAACAAGCACTTTTAATTTGCAATTCTAATATGATAATGAATATCTTATATTGCCCACCGGCTACTAAATAGTTGTTTTTTCCACTTTTTTTCCTCTATGTCGGCCCCCGTTTGACCACACTATATGCTCATTGGCCCCCGGGTCATTTGAGTTTGACACCCCTGCACTAAAGTGTTTATGTGTATGTGTGTCTGCTTACAAAAAGCAGGTCAGTGTTGGTCTCCATCAGTGTTTGAACAGAATAAAAGAGTAAACACTCTCTCAAACCACTTGTTTAACAAACCTGTAGAGATGCAACATGTTCACCTCTGTGGTCACAGTTAAACAACATACCCTGCACAACACAGCACTAGTTTAGCTACATTCCTGGGGCCTGTTGCACGGAACTAGGATAAGGGGTTAAGCAGGGCTATGTTGCTTATCTTGGCTGACCCTAGCCTCAGGTCGGTTGCACGAAAGCAATGGCGCATAAGTTACCATGGTGACTTATTATTTGTGGTTAGCCTGGTCCTGACCAGACTAAACAACAGGATATGTTAATCCTGCTGCTCAATCCGTCCAGTCAGCTGTTAATCTGATCAGAAATAAACGTGTTTTACACGTTATTCATGATCTTTTCATGTTTTATTAACCTGCATTAAAATATTACAGTGATTATACATACTTATTTTAAATCTGATTAGTCTTGAATGATTTCATGAAGGCTGATGTTCATATTTAATTAAAACGTCTTTATTGTGATATATTTGTGCAGTTGATGTTGTAAAGGTGGTTTCATTCAAGACAGTGACAAGAGCATCAAAACACACACTTTCTGACGGGACACAGTGTCATGAGATTATTGATTAATCCAAAATCAATCATCACAGCACAGAGCCATGAACTCAACACAGCTGCTTTTAATGCAGGTAACATATCTTCAGTAACTGTATGCAGAGAACACTGTAGCTCCTCCTACTGGTCATAAACTGCTATAACACAAATGTCACTCTAGAAGAATATTAATCGGTAATTTCACAAATAATCACGTTCTCTTACAATCGCAGTAATACTTTGCTGTCGTGTGATTGGTCACGTGACTGAACACAGATTCACATTAGACATGAAGGACATTTTTCACTGCAGAGTGAACAACTTTTTAATTAAACTGCGAGGCGAGGTAACAATTTCAATTGCAAATATGATGATGTCAGTGGAGCAGTGGTAAGTGAGGAGCTCATATGCAGAAACAAAATTAAGTTATAAGTTTTAAGTTGTAGGATACCTCTGTCTTTTGATGTATCCAACCTCACTTTACAGTATAAAACCACTTATGTTATATTTATATTGGGCTATTTTAGTTTTACTCACAAGTACGCCTGTGATAAAGCTTGGTGAGGTTTTATACCATTACAGCATTTGAGGAGCTATGATTATCATAGGTCCGCTGTGTCATGGAGCCATGTTTTTAAAGACTTAAAAAGAAAATCGTGACGGTTTTCAGTTGTAATTTGTTTTTCACATGTTCTCAGCCACTATTTTCTCACAATAATAATAAAATGTGCCACGAGGAGAAACTTCACTTCATGTGCAAAGCCCTGAAGGTGTAACGGCTCTTTGTTGTGCGAGCGGACGGTGTTCAGATTAGCTTCAGGAAGAAACACTTCACCTCGCAGATACACACGGAAGGAAGGGCCTGAAGTCAAGTGCACTTCCTCACTGGGACGGTGTCAGTGCTCAACATAAGGACACGGCTAAAACATCCTTCCTTTGTACAGTACCTTTAAATATTGCAGACTTAACCTTGAAGCAAGAGAACCGCCTTTAGTGTGCAGTCTTCTAACTGAGCTTCACCTCTAGGCTTTTACAGCTATAAGTTGGAAGGACAGATGTTTTTTTTTCTGCTTTGGCTTTACTGAGTCTCTTATTTGGTGTTTGAATAAACAGATAGGATTGGAAAGTTACAAACTTCCATGTCCCCACGAGCTGAAAATGCAATTTTATTAATGACTTTGGTGCAGAAGAGTGATTGGTTTACAGATTTCAGTGTATTTATATGTTTACCTTTGTCCATCCTCCCGTTAAAAGTAAAACTACTCTAAACTAAAACAATCGATGTTGAACAAATGAGAGTAAACTGGGAAAAAGACGAACAAAGACTGCAACCTTCAACTATCATGTCACCTGATGATACGACACGGTGGCTGCTGATTAACTGAACCTCATTGCCACATGTCCCAGCATGCTTAGGTGTTTAACAACAGCTGGAGACCAGACAGACACAATTACCACGACAACCACTGCTGGGAAGGAATTACGTTACACCTGACAGGGATGTGTATGTGAGTCCATGAGTCCAATGACACACAATGTCACGGCAACACAGTGGGACAAGAAAAAAACAACTAGAACGCACTGGATGTGTCACTGATCTGCAGCATCTCATACTCATGCTGTTGATCACACTGGAATTGTGTCTGGTCTCCAGCGCTGCTGCTGTGTTTTACACCGTGTTTGTCTAACAATCAAAACCTTCAAACAAGAGGAATTTAAATAGCTCAGCTCAAATAATATCACAAGAGGTTTCTCCAAATGCAACCCATAACACCTCTTCCGATGACTACTGCATTCTCCACAGACTCCAGAGGTCATATGTGAGAGGCCACATTTAATTGTTATTTAATTGTTGTTTTATTGTTTTAATTAAACATTAAAACTTCTCGCACTGGTTTGAAGGGCTCATAAAAGTGTCCAGTGTCACGGTGAATTCTCTCAGAAAATGTCCATACATTTAATCTGCAGTTGTGCGCAGAGGTTATTGATATCTGTAATATCTGTGAACGTCATTTTGACATTGACATCAGACTCTCTCCTTGTCTGTGTCTGTTGTTCCCAAGGGGCGTGTCTTTCCATGGGTGTGGTTTCCCGAATGACCGTGGCTGCAGCTGGACGACGTGTTGGCAGATTTTTAAAATCCAGCCTTAATGCAAATCCCTTTTTTTCTATGCGGAGACATGCTCTCAGGAGGTATTACAGAGACCTACGCTCTTTGTTATTAGCCAAGGTGAAAGTTAGGACAAAGGATGTCCTGGTGTAATGTGGTACTTTTCATCAGAGTTGGAGCCGCAGAAGTGGGGAAATGATAATTAGATCCATCACTCTGCTTTAATATCTCTCAGCCCGGGGCTGGACTGAGGCAAAGAAACACTTCATTGTCACTGATGCTGCTGCTGCTGCTGCTGCTGGGAGCTGAAGGCGCTTCCACTTCTTAACTGCTGTGGCTTAATGTGCTGGTGAAGACTGATGGGCATCACAGGGTTTTCAATGTAATTTAATAAGGTTTGCATGTGGTCTGGAGCATGGACAGTATAATCTTACAATACAAAAATCTTCTTATGCCAACATTCATTTGTTCATTAACTAGTCCCACATACTTGTAAGCTTGTACTTTTCTTATTGGAATATTTCATAATGTCTGAAATATTCAGTGTTTTTTGCACATTTCTCAATCAAAATGAATTGAAGCTTCTTACAAGTTTCGCATACTTCAAAGTAGAAACTTAATTCAAACGTCAAACTGTTCAGCTCAATAAGTAAGGGCATCACTCAGATATTTTGGACTGTGTCATACTTTCCCAAATATTAAACTTTTTTTAAAGGCAATTTCTCACTCAAATGAACAGCTTTTTCACATGTTAAAAGTCCGTTCAGTGTTCAGCCTGTTCCAAAACCCTACATTGCTGTGTATTGCGTAGACGTTAGAAAGGAAGCTTTTTGTTCAACTCGCTTTCTAGTTCACAAATTCCAATCTTCATACATGATTTCCCACCAGAACGTAGACAAATTTGTGAAGCTTTACTCAATGGGATCACCAAAGGACAGAGACTTGACTGAATTTAAACCGCGACTTTTTGAGTGAGCAATACAAACTGACTCTATCCTCACAAAAGCTATATCAGAGTCTTCAGCCTTGTCATTTCAGCAATTCAAACTACGCTATTCACGTTACAGTGAGCAGTAAAGTGAAGTGAAGGTGCATTAGTGGTGCTGGACTTTCTCTGTATATTTATCCTGTAGGATGTGCCAAACGCTATAGCAACCACTGACTGCAGGTGCACCACACACACACACACACCTGGTTCAGATCAGTAGATTAGACTGCACACATGTAAACACACACACACACACACACACAGTGACAGCAAATATTCATCACAGTAAGAAATTAAGGATCTTTTGCGATAAAGGAATTGTCAACGCGGTAAATTAAAGTGGTTTAACAATCACGCTTTGTATTATTATAGCACGTCAGAGACAGAAATCGATGGTCCAGAGACAACTGGAAGTTACAGTTTCGATGAAGTAAAAGTCTCAATGACCCTTGCGAGCTCAGGTTTGTAATATTGTCGGTAGGTGGATGAAGATTAGATCCATGTGAGGTGTCCTCTGACATCTAAAAAAAAAATGTCCATGCTCTTTAGAAGAAAATTAGGGGTAATTTAGCTGCATTAGGCGGGATTGCATTCGCAGGTTGTTAAAATATGAATGCAGCTGTAGTTGCAGCTCTGTCTTCATACAAATGATACAAGGCAATCTCTTTATCACTGAAACTTTCTGCTGATGATGCTGACTCCATGGCATGATGTTACAGATGTGGTTGTAAGGCTGTAATCAAAGCCCACATAGGAAGTGTTGTTCTTTTTCAGATCACTTAATTTACATTATACTGAAAGGTTATTATGGAAATATTGATCAGTAATTCCAAAAACATTTCATAGCAGTACTAATTGGCTCATGTTTGTTTGTTCTGCTAGATGAAGATGACTTGGGATGGTTTTAAGTGAGTGACTGCCACTCTCATCATTTTTAATAAGGAAATGTTACATTCAGGCAGAAGTATATGGGCTTTTAATTTTTAATTCATCCCAGAATAAAAATCCCAGAGACTCGTTAACTGCCATTCCGATCGTGATGGGGTGTTTATTTGTTCATTACATTAGATTAACCTGGGACAGCTGCTGCAAACGGGAAACATATGCATGTGTTTTCATGGATGTTTGGTGCCATCAATCAGCGGCCCTGCTGCTTTAGAGGTTTCCAAACTGTGCAGTCTGTCAGTCTGTATGCTCTCCGTATCCTTCCTGACAACCACTGGCTCATGTCACATTTGGCAGAAGGATACATTCAGATAGAGACAAATGATTTATTTTATTTTTTTTCCATTTATGTGACCCTCATTTAATATTTCCTCATATTTATCACAGTTTCAACCTCCAGGTTAATATCCTGGGTTCTGATCTTTGAGGAGCAGAGTAGAGAGAAATGAGTTCAAAAGAAAATGTTATTCTTCCGTCTTATGATTGTCCCACAGAGCCGTCTTAGCTCATAATGAGAATCACCTCCATGACTAACACGACAAGCTTTTTAATGAGACACAGGAGAGACCATCAAAGGTAAAGGTAAGGGCTGATCTGTTCCTTTTCTCACACAACAGGGAGATAAGCAGATGGAGGTACAGGAGATCTGTTCCTCTTGTTCACACAGCCCAAACCTGAGTGTCACTTTCTCACACACACATACAAATACATGAAGATATTTTATGCTTTTCTTTTAAGAAAAGGATGGAAAAACTGAGAGGGAAGAGGAATCCCAGGATTTTGTTTTCTGCACAACAACCAGAAAGTCATGAGGAGCAGGGTGCTGGATAAAATGTGCTATGACTGATCTGAGCTTCCAAGGATGTGTTTAAGGCATAGTTCATGTTTTTCCAAATACAGACATGAAGTTGTAGCTTCACATAATATGTGAGGCTCATCTCTTCTGTGTTACCAAGTTCCTGTAGAGAAATGTTAATCCAATAAATAAGATTCAGTCCTCCCCAGACCAGGTATCTACAACTAGTTTATCAAACTCACAGAGCACCACACAGAGCATTCTCCTCCCCAATACCATCACCACCTACAGAAGCCGAGAAGCCGTGGTTACTGCTGTATTCTTTCAGCCCATTATCTCAAAGATCACGGAATAATCAACATGGGATAATCGTCTACTATCTTGTGATCACGAGATAAATTAACTTGGTTTCTCATGATAACGAAATTAATGAATTAAGTCAACAATCTCAGCAGCATCACTAGAGAGCCATCATCAGTCAGTTTCTGCCAGTGTACAAGGTAATAATTTATGAAATGACATGGCTGTGCTACCCTCTATTGGGGAATGAAAAAATAAAGTAGTGACCATAGCAGTTCTTCTGTAACCACCTGTGTCTGGACTTTAGGGGATTTTCCAAGAACCCCCCTTTTTTCAGGTGTAAACCATTGTATATGTGCATCTAGTGATGTTATTTGTGTAAGAGCAAGTCTTTACAGCATAGTGGAAAGTGTTGAAATTATACAGTATGTTTTTTTTATAAATATCAGCATATCTAGTACCTCTTTATTCTTAATATTGTTGTAACTCACAAAAAAAGTACTTCCATGGTTGGCTACGGAGAAATGATGTCTTTTAATGTTACATCATCATGAGCCATGAAAGGAGGCACTGTGTTTGTGAAAGATACACCCTGAGGGAAGCACATAGAACCGGATGAAACAGCCCTGAAACATCCCACAATATTTGACTGTATCCTGACATTTCAACATGACTAAAACTGCTCAGAAACACAGTTTGGGATCGGAAAGGGTCGAGAGGTGAGACAACAGAAGGAGCTACACATGAGTCACAACTCCTTATTCACGATCACATTCTTCTCTCTTATTTAAAGATAAAGCATAGATACAACACTGTTACATAATAATCCCGACCTGCGATTTGTTACCTCAGCTTTTCTTTTGTTTATTTAATTTAGAACAGTGACATGCTGGATTTCGTCATTACTATGATTTGATGGCCCACTCGCATACCTATATATAGGGAACCCTAACCCTACACTATGATATCCATATAAAACTGTGTGTGTGTGAGCAGGGTTTATAAGCCTGCTGTAAACACCTGGAAAGGTGCGTGACACCATTTGGGCATGTGAGATTCTGTAAAATATAAGAAGAGAAAATAAAGCGCAGCCAGACGAGCCACTGCAGCTACATCTGAGAGCCACACAGAGGAGACAGGAAGTTCAGCGCTTTGAAAGTATGAATTACTCATATTTGGTAAGTAGGTTATTATTTCTTTCATGCTCATATTAGACGTGTCATTTATTTCAAACAGAGAGTGATTTATGTTGGTAATTAACCAACACATTTCTGCCTGTTTTCCCAGGCCTTCTGCAGTGAGTATTGGATGATGATGTGGAGGACACAACCCCTCTCTGACTTGGTGGTCGCCTGCCTCTGTGGAGCTCGCTCAAGCTTCTCACACGACTCTGCATGTGATTCAAAAGAAAGAAATGTCTATAGTGCTATATATAGTACATTTCAAAGATCATACATATAAAATATTCAAACTCTGCAGATGTGTGCTTCTTGAGAATGTGGGAAATTAAATATTTACCATTGGCTCGGACACAGGTGGAGCATCTGTGCTGTATGGCACTGAAGCTGACCTCAGGGTCAGTGATGGGGTCTGGCTGTAGTGCAGCGGCACAGCTTTAAAGTACTACAGGGAAACAGTCGATGTTTGACTCACGAGTGCCCCTACAGTTGCGTTTGGGATACTACAGGACCCTGACGTGCGAGTATACTGTACCATCATCAACAACGAAAATCACCAAAAGTTGCACCCTGCAGCTATAAGAGGCGCATGGTTTATCTGCTGATTTCATGTCACAATCATCCTGACAGTGGACATTTACCAGGCTAATCTTATTGTGATTGTTTATGCGTTGACAATAACATAGTGTATTTCTCCATCACCATAACCAACCCCAGTTTTGACCCTGAAAGTTTGTCAATCTATCGCCTAAAGACGTTAAATCAAGTCCAGACAGTGGAGAGCCAACAAGTCAGTTAGTCAGTCACAGCAGAATTTCCTAGGAAAGGTTATTTATTGAAGGTTTTTTGGGGAGGAAGTGTGATTTAAACTCATTTGAACAGAGGCAGAATCACTGATCAGGGTGTCAGTGGGAGCCTGTGTGTGATGGGGGTTTTGTGATAGAGGAGGAATGTAATGAGGTGACCGTGTAACAACAGAAATACAGAACAGATGTCATATGTGGTCATAGAAACAAGGAGGGAAATGTTTTCTAACATGTCATTGGGAAAAACTGTGGAGCCCTCGTCTCAGAAAGTGATGAGTTGAGCGTTGCAAAAGATGCTCCAAGAAATCCTGGGATGAGTCACGTTTACAATTCCAGTCATGTTTCAAGGCCATTGTCAAGCTCTCGACATCTAATATGTTCCCCTGCCGTGTAGGAACCGAACTTAAGCCATAAATGAAAAACACACTCCCCAGTTGAATTTGATGCAACATGACAGAGGAAAATGTTTTTGGCACAACGGCTAACGAGCAGCAGGTTCTGTACGTGGCTCCAGGTGATCAAAGTTGACAAGCAGGTTCGAGAGAAGAAATATTCCAGATGCAATGAAATCATATTAACGCTGCAGTTCCACAATCCAATAAATACAAAGAGTAAGCCGGAAAAACCCCACTGTTGGCAGCGAACATGGAGACATGTACACAGGTGTGTGAAGAGACTTTGCAGCAGATCACTGTATCCTCACAATGAGTCCCCATGAAACACATCCATTGCTTTACATTGAATTACATTTTGGTAATGGGACATTTTCATTTTCCTCGTGTTAAAGTTGCACGAGTCAACATATGGATTCGATTATCTCATGCATGTGCAGTTTCCCTCAGCACTCCGCAGCATTTCATGCAAATGTCTTTCAGTGCCCTATAACTGGTTTCACAACTTACACATCTGCCCTCAGATACAGCTGGCAGAGAAGAATATTCTATTTATGGATATAGAATAAGATATAAAAAAAAGAGTTTGTGACTCATTGTTGTTTTTGTAAGTTTGCAGTGGTTCGAGTTTAAAATACACAGGTAATGGTACAACCCAGTTGATATGCTACTGTAACTGTTTTGATAGTGAGTAATTTAGACACTGGCTGCTTTTCCTTTTCCGCTTGAGATTTCTTAGAAATGAGCAAAGCCTGTGAACTGGTTTCTTTAAAGGAATACTTCACCGATTTGCATTTTGCTTTGTATTACTAGATTAGGGGTAGTATTTTTGAAAAAGTCTGCTTCCCAACCTCAGTTTCCCCTGAGTTAAGAAATATCTTCATTCTTTTCTTTGTTACGTGCCCACCAGTGACACTTGGGGGTCACTGTTTGCTGTTTGTTTATTTAAAACCAAAAATAATAAATTAGATCACATGTTTACAGTAAATGCATTGTCTGTTGGTTTATTTTGTTACATTTAGTGGGCCTAGATCACATTCAGTATCCCACGTACTGCTATATCACTTTGCATATGAAGTGTAAATCAACCCCAGAACACTCTTGGAATTGAATTTGCTACCATCTCAGATGAAAAATTTAAAATAGATGCCATAAAAACATGCCAGGCTGACAATAGGATGATGTAAAACAACTCTGTTACAACTGTGAAGATCTTTGAGCTTCTCTGTGTGTCCAGTAGGGGAGTTGCTGGCTTTGCAAAATATTAATTGAAAGATCTTTCTGTAAGTTTGCAAATCTGTTGTCTGCTTCCATGGCCTTGATCTCTGTGTATAACAATCTAACTACAACTAAAAGTTCTCCCATCTGGTTTTACAAGTGTATTCGTAATGACAGAGTAGAACATGAAGTATAGTAGGTGTGTGAATGATTAATAATCAGTATCATTGGCAGTGATAGAGGGTCCCAAAATCAAATTTTGCTTAGGGCCCCATGGAGGCTCGGGCAGGCCCTGGTGCTTATGCTTGTGTGTATGTGTGCGTCTGCGTGTGTGAGTGGGCTCCACAATCCAGAGCACGGGTGGTGTGTTGGTCTCACTCTTCTACCAGGGCAGGTAATTGCCCATCAACTGCTGACCTAATTACCCCCCTTGCAATTGCTGCAATCGTGAAGGCCCGGTGGGTTGCTGTGACCAAGTCTGTTAGCAGCAAATCTCTTGTAATACTGTCCCGGGATTTCACAACAAACACTCAGAAAAACACATCATGGATGTATTTACATGTGAGAGAACAGAGAACATAGTCTGACTTCTACATTACATGAAATGTGCACATCCTGGGTGGTAATAGGTGGCTTATAGAAAGTCCATCAGACACAAATACAGTGCAATTTCAACTCCCCACTCTCTTGAGGCAGACTGGACGAGGCCAGTTCAGTAGTGCAAGTGACAAGGAATATGATTATTAGTTAGTTATTAGTGCAGAGCTGGGTCTGAAGCAACCTGCGACTTTTTTTAAATAAAGGACATAGAAAAAAAGGGAACCCCGTATCAGCCATCATCAGCACACTTGTGCTCTGATGGTTTACAGCTGGACAGGATATGCTTGTTGTGTTAGAAAACTATCAGCTGCTCCCACTCAATAGTTTTCTTATGTACACTTACACAGTCATACACAATCTTTATCGCACCCACTATACCTTCATATCACTCCACTGTGACGCTCTTGTAAATGTCCCTTGGTCACACAGCTGGTGACAGATGGCATACGCAGTTTCAAACCTCCCCAAATAAAAACTGTAATCCTCTCCTCACAATCACCACAGTGTATGTGTGTGTGTGTGTGATGATTTGAAAGCAGTGTCTGTGCACGTCTGAATCCAACATTTTGCTTTTTTTGAGTGATCGAGGTGACGAGAGGCAAAGTAATGTTCCAGCAATTACTTTTGATTGCAGTGGATTCAGAAATCGCAAGAGTGCTCGTTTTGTCATCATCAGCGGACAAAAGTGTTGCATACATCAGTGCACATGACAGATTCACACTCTAGTACAACACTTACGATGCATTCAAGTGATTTGTCTGAGTTGCTTCAGATGCATCGGATTGTTTTTCTCAGTGTGTGTGTGTGTCAGTCAGGAAACAGTGAGGCACTTTTATAATGATACAGCACAGGCACAACAAATGTGTTGATTTGCTCTCCATAAACACATTGCCTGCTTTAATGCAACACGACGGATGCGCTTTACAGGGATAATTTGGATTTTTGAACATTACGTTTGTATGACACAGAGCCCAGGAGAAGAGTGGAGGCAATGTTGTTGAAGGTGACATAGACCGGAAGCTCCAATTAACGCTGCGTTTGTGTGTGTATCTGCGTCATTACCTCGTTTATGAAACCCTAAAGTTTCAGAACAAACAGTTCAGCCACTGCTGAGAAAATAGTGTTGTATTGTTTTCCTGGGCTCTGCGAAGCGGATCGACACTTCCTTAATTTGATGTCGTCATCAGAAATCCTCACCACCGTAGCGCCTCCCGGTGCGGGCACTAGTCCGGGCACATCCGGTTGCGTACATTCAACCGCAGAAGAAGAAGAAGAACTAGTCTCGTTGTAGCTGCTGAGATGCAGAGCATCCACCGTGCCAGAGGGTGAGCTGTGTATCTAAGAGCTGGCCTATCTATTACGTCACTTCCAGGTACCTGGCCAATCACAGGACAGTAGGAAAGCTCTCGTTGCCTGGCCAATCACCGCAACTGTTTGGTCTGAAACAGCGCGGCTGACGAGAGCGTCAGTGAGGAGATATTTTGATCGGCTCGTTTGCAGCGATTAGGAGGTTTTTAATCATGAAAACAAGTTTATATATGTAAGTAGACCTCCATAACTAACATATATGTGTGATACAAGCATTCTATATCGCCTTTAAATCATTTATCACGAGGCTCTGGTCCAGGGATCTCGTCTCAGTTCTAAGCCGAGAAAAGTAGCTCTGGGAGAGTTGGGGACACATAACTAATGGGTTCAATCTCTATGGTATTTAGTTTGCTATTCAGTGTTATTTTTCAAATGTGGTACAACGTCTGTCTGTTTGATTTGCACAATAAAGACACAAGCTTGTCTCCATCCTAACAGAGAGTCAGCGCTGACTGTGCTGTGCTCACCCTGTGCACTGAGAAGCAGCTGGAGACACTCTCTTACTGGAAATGTGGCAGGAAACAGGCCATATAGTAAAAGGTTCACTAACTCAACCTACACCTGCTTATCTATGATATCTTATGAATATGTTCACCACTTTATCTTACTTTACAGACAGGAAACTCACTGTCCTGCACCAAAGTTCATAAAGAAAATCTACACCAAAGAGTCTGCTGGTCAACTGCTGCCTTGTTTGGAAAGTTTGTGTCACCGAGGTAAATAAGAATGAAGGATTTCAAACAGTGAAGTCTGAAAACAGCAGCGGATCAACAACTCCAGTGTGCTGTGAGGATTTTCTTCTAAATACTCTGATGTTGGCAGTTTCCAAAGTCATATATTCTTCAGTCGCCTGCTAAAAGAGACCGACTAACACAAGATATGGATAGTATTAAAAGGTACAGTGTTTAAAACAGAGCTGAAACAAGCAAAACTTAAGTCTACAATGACTTAAATGTATGTGATTTTGTTTTTCATTACCCCAGAGTCTTATTTATCAGGAGCAGGGTCTATAGAGGATGCCATTATTGACCAACATGTTTTTATAGGAGCCCACGGACAAACTAAACATCTTTTGAGGTTTGATGCTAACTGAAGGTTTTATAGTTTCTCCAACACACTTGTATGGGAAGTGGGAGGTCAGGGAAATTGCAACTGCAACATTTTTTCTATACCAATACATTTTAATACATGACTGTGATTCAAGCTGAGATAAATGAGCCACTTCTTCTCTTCTAAACTATGTGGAGATGCAGAGAACACAAGGTAAACGGCTTGGCCCCATCACCATAAAGTACCATATAAACACATCTACCACTGGGAGTAAAAGCAGGCAATATTCCCATCTTTATAGGTGGGAAAGTAATTAAATGTGTACACTTGGATGACCTTTATGTGAACTCGGAGCCATATTTCTGTCCTGGTTACCATAGTGTAAACGCAGGAAAACAAACAGTGGCACTGAAGCAAGTTTTTACAGCGATCAGTTTCATACATACTTCATGTGTAGCTCCAGTCTCAGCCCTCGTTTCTGTACTTCTCAATCCCAATTTAGCATTTTCTACCAGTGGATTCTTTTTAGATGTGTCTTTACAGCAGATCAGAAAAGTCCTAAAATTTTTCATTCTCTTTCCATATGGTTTTCCACTATAAACTGTCTACGCCTTTCTTTGGATACGACTTCTTGTCCGTGTCTTTGATAGCGTTTTTCCAAATTATATTCACTTTTTGTGCACACACTAGGGATGTAACGATTACCGGTATGACGATAAACCGCGGTAAAATTCCCGACGGTTATCATACCGTTTCAAATTTTAATTATCGTTAAAACCGTGATTGATTACCGCAACTGATTACCGAAAAACTCACAGTGATACTGCTCATTTCCTGGAGAAGCAGCAGCACCTGAACGGCACTCGCTCAAGCGGGCGCGCATGCGCAGTTTGCACTGTCTGTCCAGCGACAACACGGCTGAAGCCACCTGCGCTCCAGAGATTACCCCCCCCGTAAGATCAGAAATCTGGGCATATTTTGTATTTTTAAAGGATGTTGAGAGTAAAATAATTGAAGACAATCAATCCTTGTGCAGAAAATGCAAATAAAAAAACTCCGCGAACTTCGCGGCGCGAAGCCACTTCCAATATGATGAGCCATCTCCGTGACCACCACACACAACTTTTCAGCGGGTAAGTCAACAAAAACGGGATTTCGGAATAGTGGGAAACGTCATGGTTTGTCTCGCGAAAGCGAGTAGTGTGCAGACGACAGGTACCGTAGCAGACCAAAATGTGTTTGTTTCTGTGTTTTTTTATTTAATTGTTATGCTGTGTACGACCGCTGCTACTTAATTATTATCCGACACAGAGTGAGGACCTGTGTGTGTGTGTGTGTGTCAGTCAGTCAGATGATAATTATTATTAATAATAATAATAATAATAATAATAATAATGATAATAATAATAATGATAATAATAATAATAATCATATAATATAAAATATCTTTTTTTAAATAAAACTTGGTTAAAAGATTTCAGTGTGTGTGTGTTCAGTACTTTTGGAACATTTTGAACACATCTAACAATACCGTGATAATATTGATAACCGTGATAATTTTGGTCACGATAACCGTGATATGAAATTTTCATATCGTTACATCTCTAGCACACACACACCATTGTTGTCTTCGCCATGATTTATTGGAGCAATACGTTACGCTATGACGTCATGAATGCTACTCTAATGCTCTTTTCACTTCACTTAACAAATCTGTCCTCCACAGCTTTACAGTCAGAAATACAGAATTCCGCTGCTAGGCTAATCACTAGGTCGAACAGATGTTCCCATAATACCCCTCTGCTCTGCCCTGCTCCTGACACTGGCTTCCTGTGACCTAGCATTCAATTCAAAAATACTCAGCATTACGTAAAAGGCCCTACAAATGTAAACTTGTATTCTTATCCTCTTATTTAATTTGTTGTATATCTGTTTTAATTGTTTCTTTTCTGGATGTAATCTAAATGTATGTTTTTATAATGCACTTTAAGCACTTGTTAAGCAGTGTTTGAATAAAATGACTTACTCACTTCACCATAAGGCCTTTACATGAACACACAGTTCATTGTTTCACTGCTCGAAAGGTTTTAAAAACCCCATCATTTAGTGACAAAGTGTGCCATCTTCAGGTGTTGCTCACATGTCAGATAATAAAAGATATGCTTGGATTTTAACCAGGAGGCGGGTCTAAATGCACTCATTATTATCTTGTCAATCTAGCCCTGTGCCTTTGAATTGTCATATATCAACATGAGATGTTCGTGTAAACTGATGGCAACTGTCTGTAGTGAAAAAAACACTGCAGGCCTAAACTAATGTTTACAAAGTGTGAACACTGCACAAGCAAAGCCTGAGGAGCCTGAATCCTCCCGGGAGTGTCAGTGTGCCCCTATCACCTCTCTGTATTTGTGTTTCTTTATGTAGGCAGGTGTTAGGGATGTTTGAAAAAATGCTCCAGGCAGCTACTGCTACTAGCTGCACTGCTGTTACCACATTACATAAGTCTGGTCGACTGTCTTCGCAGAAAAGAAAACACAGAGTCGCTGTTAGAGCGGAAAGAGCAGAAGATGGTTGGAATATGTGATGGCTTTTTTTGCCTGAGGCATATTATGTCTTGTGTAGTTATGACTCCACTCAGCTGTGTGCAGTGTTTGAAATATGGCCCGAGGTCCTCTAATTGCAAAACAAATACAGTATAATTTCATTTAATGACCGCTCTCCACAGACTAGTCCATGTAGTTCTGATTAAGCTCTGTCCTAAGTTCAAATGACTAACACTTTCCTGTTACTTTTAAACTCTGACGATCATTACTTTCAGAGATGACCTTTTGCATTTCTTCAGGAAAATATTCCAGGCAGTTATTTAGCTTATATTTTCCTTCTTTTGGAGGAGGTCAGGCACAATGACTGCTTAACTTTCCCATCATGAGAACATGGCTGCTGGTATCAAATAAGCCGTCTGTGACACCAGAAACTCTTTTACACACTCACTCACACATACATACATGATCATGGTCAAACCCCTTTATGTCCTTAAACCAGGGGTGGGCAACATTTTTCTTCCAGAGGTTCCACACTAACATAAAAGAAATGAGCAAAGGGCCACACATGAAAAAATAAAATAAATGAATAAAAAATACAATTTTCTTGACGTGTAACCTCATGGACACATACAGACACACATCCACATGCAGGACGTCAACTGCACTGACTGACATGTGACAGGCGACACAAGTGGCAATCCTTAGTTCACGCACGACACGAGGCACACAACGAGACCTATGATTTTCTGTGGTGCATAATTTCTTGTATTTTTACCCCACTTGCTGCTGTCGCTCCCAGATTAAGAGGAAAGGCCTTCAGGCTGACGTGACGCACCTCAATTGTAGCAATAACATTTCTTAGTAACACTTGATTAACCACTGATTCAAAATAAATTAGCTAATGATATCAGTGCGAGAACACAGCAGTTTATTGAAATGTGTACGTTTTTATATAAAAAAAAAAAACCTGCTAAACGTAGTGAAAATCGAAAAGAAGAATCCAAATTGAAAAGAAGACTAACTGGGTAACACTTCGGAATATCTTTGTCGACATTCGCAGTTCAACCCACAGTTGAAAACTTTTTTTTCTAATTTCAAAACTTGACTGTGGGAAACCCTGAATACTACCATCACCGCAGAAGTCGTCACCGAAATGCTGAGTCAGCAGAATAAAAAGACCACTGATCCTGCTCAAAACTGATACTCTAGAAGTCTGTGGTGAAAAAGTGACATTGAGGTGTGAGAGGGTGATGAATGTATTTCATATCTCTGATCCACATTCAACAAAAACAACACGAGTCGAGCGTCTGTTACGTCGCCTGCTCCTCGTCCTAATCAGCCATCATCTCCTGCTGATAATGCACTCTGGAAACCATCACCATGGGAACCGTTGCACATGTTATGCCTGGTCGTCAAGGAAACCTGGCGGATGAACACGCCACTCGCTGCCTGACTCACTGCGCTGTGTTCCTGCGATGTGAAAATAGCTGTGCGATCAGAGGGAGAGCTCATTGGAGCTGGAGAGGGATGTGAAAGGGCAAACTGTATTCATGGTGATTACAGCAATGACAGTGGACATTTTAAACACTTCCCTCAGGCTGAATCCTCCCCTCTGTGATCCAGATGTAAGTGAGGGATCAGGATGGGGACGTGGAGCAGCACTGTGCTCTGAGTGGGGATGTGAGGATTATGAGTTTTCACATTTCATTGTTCAGCCTTTGATTAAAGTGGTCTGATGAATTTGTGCTACACACTCACATTTGACTTCAATGGCTGTAGCAGTAAAATGATGATTGGCTTTTATACTTACATTAAACTAAACTCTCTGTGTTTCTGAGAACAGTTTTTTGCTTTCGTTTCTTTCCCAGTCTGTGACATTTTCTGCTGCACAGAAAGTAACCACTAAGCAGGTGAGACTGCTTCCTACAGTAGCAGCACTGTCAGTGAAAACACAGAGAGGGTATTTTGCCATTCACCCATTCACACAAACAGCACATCCTCATATGCTTGCTCTACCACAGAGCCCCGGATTCAAGTGCTTTCTCACGCTAAAAATGAACCTGGACGTTCCGAAGGATGTTTTTGTCACAATCACAATTTTAGCTTCTCATAAATGTCCAATATCTAAATCCACTTGCAAGAAATGCAACAGTAAAGACAGACAGACAGCATGTGTGTGTGTGTCACTGGGGAGGGGCAGGGGAGACAGTGGAGGTCAAATCATGATGGCAGTATTGCAGTACTTAGCCGGAAGTCCACAGGGGGAGACATACAGTAGGTTCCACAATGGAACTTTAAGATGCCATCTGTGCTTTTTATAACTTCTTATAAAGAGTTCATGTTAAACACATACAAATAGAAAATACAGTATGATACAGCAATATGGCAAAGTGACACTGCTGTTTAAGCAGTTTGTTAGTGTAGTTAATGTAGCTACTTTAATACCTTTAATTCTTGATTTCCTTTGATTATTTTTCTTTAAATCATGGTGCCGTTCACTCTGTGTAAAAAGCCTTCGAAACAAAAGTTGCTTTGAATTCACATAAGTATTAAAACCTCAAGGTTTAAATGACACATTCAATTACAATTAAATTAAGTTTCAATTACAAAACAATGCTTTCCTGAAAGTTCAAGATGCAGCTAATGTGAGAGACTGAGAGAGGAGCTGTTCTTCAGCACCAAGCGTGTGTGTGCGTGTTTGACTGTGTGTGTTCACTCACCTTTCTGTGAGTGTGGGAGTCTGTGAAACCCCTGATGATGATTCCCTCTCTGCAGCGTCGATATTCCAGACACATTGTTGCCCATGACAGTGAAGATGCTGATTCTGAGAGTGAACACAGTGACAACCGCTTCTGTCCCTGAGAGAGCGAGAGCACACAGATGACACGTCCCTCCCCGGTCCTGTCGTGGGCACGAGTGGAAGTGAAGGCAGCAGCGGGGCTGAGGGAGGAGTGGCACGGTTGTGCTGTTTTTTTTCTGTTTTGTTGTTATTGTTTCCCTTTGACGTCCTCCAGACAGCAACAGCAGTGGAAGAGGTAACAGGCAGCAGATGGAGTCAGAGTGACAAATATAAGCACTCTCATTTGGACTTAACAGTCATTCCATACCATCGTAATTTTGGCTTCTCAGTACCATGATCGAGCTATACTGAGAAAACAACGTGCTTGCATTTGCTAATCTCAGCTGCTGCTGTTTCCTTCACCCTGCAGCTCCATTTAAGTGTCCTAGTAAAGTCTGTATAGACACTGCAATGACACTAGACAGATATACGACACACAACTTACCAAAGTACCATGGTAACAGTGTCAGAGAGTGCCTCACTCTTCTCTCTCTCTCTGAGAAAACTAGAGACCATCAGAGACTGTTTTTGTAATTACTCAGAAATCCACAGGGGGCGATAGAGGTTCTACTCTGGAGCTTTAATTTAATACTCCTTTTGCATATTATCTTTCTATTTTTTATATTTAAATGTTTGGGGATTTTTTCCAGCCTTTTAATTAGATTTGTGCGTATGATTTCAATTACACACAAATAAAATGAATATTGTGTTTGACTGATCAAAGATACAGCAACTCTCTTGGAATTGTCTGGTTTACCTTTGAAATGACATCAAAAATGGTACAGAAATTGCAGTAAAAATTGTAAAACATGTTTTATATTGTGCACAATTTGTGTTGATTTTGCCCAAATAGTTCATTGATAAAAAGCCACACTTCTTTTCTTTATTCTTTCCCTGTTATCTTCTGCATTTTGTTTGTTTACAGTGTTAAATTGTGTCACTTTTATTTGATTTTATAACAAATGCTACACTGAGAAACACACAGAGTCAATGATGCAAACTCATTTAACATTGGTTTGAACAAACATATTTGTGTATATTTAAATGTTACACAATACAGTGTCAATAATTTAACAATAAATAATAAAAGGCTGTTCCAGAAACGTAGACTGTGAATGATACTTGTGTTTTCGGGATTGTTCACAACATAGTAACATTTTAAAAACCTAAACTGTTCATTGCTTTATAAAACAGCAGTATTTTTAACTTGATTATTTGATGAACAGGAAGACACTAATGATACACTTTGTCTGTGTTGGTTAGGACTCGAGCAGCAGTGTTGACCTAAAGCAGCTGCCTGATTGTTTTTTTTTTTTTTTTTGCAAAAACCCCAGTAGTAAAATGCATGGACAAACAACACCTTTAAATCATTTATATGTCTCTGGAATGACAGTAGGTTAACTGAATTATTGTCTTCTTCATCTTTGTTAAACTAAAGAAAAAAAAGTGACCATTAAAATAAAAAACAGAACCTAAAACTGTAAATTCAGCTCAGCCTGGATCAGCTGCACAGCCGCATGTGAACATCTGATGAAAACAAGTGCAAAATCATTTGTCTAATTAGTGTATAATTTATATTGGCCCATGTATTGTGTAAAGCTGCCATCTAGTGTAAATCAACAAAAAAACTAAAAGGAAAAAACATAAGAAGCCATTCAGTGATAGATTGAATTTGGACTGTGAAGTCTGAAGCACAGTCTCAGCTGCAGCAGCCTGCACACAGTGTTCTGCTATGATGATTAAAAACAACACTTTAACCTGAATCACATCATGTACAACACATTATTGTCATTTACTCGCACGGTAAATTCCAAATGAGCGTGTGGAGCGAGGAAAGTGAAATCTATGGTTTTGTTTTTGGACAGACTTGAAGTTCTTTCTTCCCAAAACACTTGTATTTCACCAAAACTGCTTTTTTTTTTTTTTTAACTTCACGTTTTTGGTAGATTGTTAAATACAGAGCAAATATTCACATCTATCGTTTTATGAAAATAATCACAAGTTCCCTTTTTATTTAATAACATTCTATAGACTCTGCATACTGTATGATGTGTTAATTATGAAAATGATCCAATTCAGCCAGTTCAAACTGTATGAACATGTTTTAAAAATTAACCTTTTTAAAACATGTTTTAAATACAGCTATAGCTGTGAAACAACCATGATTTGATAAGATAAAATGTATGAGAGTGATTTACAACAGTTTTAACTAAAACAACAACAACATTACATTCAGTTCATTAGTTTGTTTATGTTAAAAATGTGTGATGTCTTGTTGTGCCACCGGCCTGTTTTATAGAACCTAACACTGTATAATCTTCCTAATGGAGTGTGTTTAATAGGTGTATCGACATTTTGTCCAGAGAAAGGAGACAACTGGTCAGGATCAGCTGCTTCAGTGACCATAAAGACGATAATCAGTGCTCTGATTGTCGCAACCAAAACACAACACTGGCTACAACCCCGATAGTCGTAATGGAATTCGACAAAGTTCTTAACCACCTAAATTACTACTCTTACTACAAGAGACTAAGTCAGAATTTCACCACATAATACACAGCAAACTACAACTCCAGACAGCGAGAAGTAGCCACCATGATCAATAGAAAACTAAATTTCACACATAAAAACACTATGATAAATTTATAATACTTAACTTATTATCAATAACACAGACTTCTGTATATCTAACATACTGTATATGGCCCAAATGTCGACGACCCCTCCTCACCAAGACACAACACTCATAATGGGAGGGGACTTCAACATGGCACTCCACCCAGAACTTGATCTGTTAAGAACTTGATGGAACTGGCAATCGACAGAAATACTTAAACAATACATGAGTGATTATGTTTTTTTTTGATGCTTGACATCCAGCCGACAAAGAATACACCTTCTTCTCACCTGTACACAACTCCTATTCCAGAATTGACTTATTTCTGATCAACAGCTCATTTCTATCAGACATCACAGACACTTAGATTCACCCTATCACCATTAGCGACCACGTGAGAAAATTTTACTGGAACCAGAACTAGAACAGAAAATAAAAACATTAGAGACTGCTTATACTGCATCCCAAGATGAACACTTGTTGAACAATATAAGAAAATAATTGAAAGAAAAACACTGTTCCAACTGGAGAGATTACGCTTGGAAAACTTCGCAACTAATCTAGTAGATACCTAGCTAACCAACTTAAAAAAATAACTATCCACTCCATACAAGACTCAGACAGTAAATTAACCCATGCACCTGAATAAAGAAATAACATTTTTAGAGATAGAACTTAGATTCAGCAAACAATAGTTCATGTAGTACAAACATAAACACATTTTTAAAGCAGCAGTGGTTTCACTAGATGGAGAAAAAGCACTAGAAGGTAAACTGGAAATCCCATGCAAAAACGTGGATTTAGAGAAAGGTTTATAAAAAAACTTTATACTGTTCATCCAGTGCCTCTGTTCGGGCAAACGATCACCAGACAACGTTGTCCACTCTCTCCATCACTATTTGTCATTATTGAACCACATGCAGTTGCAATTGTGCAAACGTTACACACGTGGAATGGGAAAAAGGAGTCTCCAGTGTGTAGGTATTGAAGGATCATTTTTATTCTGTAAACACAGAAACACGGCCACTTTAACATACACGCACTACGATCGCGACACCATGCTGGTCCTCAACTACTCAGAACCAAAAATACACATCATATTTACGCTGATAAGTTACACAAATACTTGTTTCAATAACATTACTGAGTTCCTCTCTGCATTGCACAACATAATTATACAAATAATAAAGAATACAAATGTCAATATTTCCATATCTTTGCCATAACAACACATTATGAACACAACAAAAACATTACTTTGCATTCACAACGATTGCAACATACATTATCTGGTCAATAACTAGAGTGAGCCACAACACACAAACACATTCAAACTTCATCCTCACTCCCAACCACAGACGCACTTCTTTCTCCCTCGCGTACATCGCTTGCGCATCTCTCACCGTCATTACGTCCTGTGGTCGTTAATATGCACTCCACACACACACTCACTTCACAGATATAATTTCCGGTTCATATCTTCATTTTGCCTCGCACTTCATCTCATACTATTAACGTGCACTGTCTGCGGCTACTCACCTGTAAACACAGAAACACGACCGCGTTAACATACATGCTAACACGATGCTTCGCGCGCTGGTCCTTAACTACTGAGGACCCCTCGACTACGAGCCTCGCAGCACGAGCGCATAGCTGCCCGGGTTACTGCCCGCCCGTATGTACCGTTTTCTGTGTACACTTTCATAGTGACCTTTACAGTAATGTGTGTGCTAATGTCTGCTATACCTCACCCAGCTACCATGCTAATGTAATAATAATAATAACTATATGAAATACAATGAAGACAACACAATACAACTTATTATTGAAATGAAATAAAATAAATGAAATCACATTTTAATGGGGGGGGGGGGGGGTTCAAAACCATTCTGTATGTATCCCACAAATACAAATATTAAAGGTATTCAAACAACAAAACTGCATCACAAAATAAGCCTCTATGCTGATGATGTATTACTTTTGCTTCAAAACTCACAAAGCTCCCTCTCTCTCTAAATCTATTACACTTATTAAGACATTTTTAGCAATATACGTTTACTCAATAAATTGGACAAAATCAAGTATCCTAACCAATCGACTATGGCTTCAAATCGTCAACATCATCCAGTCCAAGTTTTTCCCCCAGGCTGTCAGATCTAACACAATTAAACGATACTCCAATCCTCAATAGAGGATGACCTCCTACGATGGAACTCTTGATCGAATGTTTGGTCACAAACTGGGGGAAACTAGAGCAATGATTCACAAAGACTGGGTTGTGAGAGATTTTTTGGGGGTGTCCCAAAAAATGTGCAGAATTGTCTTTGTGTTACGATTGCACGTTTTAAATAACCTACATACAATGAAGTTGAAATTAATTACCGGACATTTACTGATTTAAAGTGATTTTAGTTGCAAATTAGTTGCATCATTATGCACAAATTTGATTTTCTCAAGACAAAATTGTGATTTAGGTCACGATAGACTGCCATCTTCAAATAGTGGGTTCCCATACAATTTGGGGCAGCTAGAGAACTATGTCATAGGACCTGTCCATTGTGTGTCCCACCTTTCACCCTCCCCAGAAACAGCAACAATGAATGAATGAATGATACACAGTGATACGAACTGTGGTGTGTTTGTAAAACACCTTTCAGTTAGTGTACAATTGTTTAAACCATAATACAAAGCAGAGGAAAAAGCATGGTAATGAGACAACAACGAAAACAATTTATGACAGCAACATTTGTAGAAAATAAAACTAGAAATATTAAATATGTGTTATTACCTATGAGTTTGATGATATCAGATATCAACGGAAAACTGTTCCACAATGTGCCCACAGTGCACTTTGTTTTGTGACACTGTAAATGCTCACTGGGGAAACCCTGTTGTTGTGCCTATTCTCTCAAGATATTGAATACGTTGCACTCACCTCATGTCACCTCATCTTGAGCTGATCTGCTCTGCACCGCAGCATCTGACGGATCATGAATCTTCAGAGGGGTGAGCCATTACTGTACGATGAGCTGCTCTCACTGGGAGATCGGTAAATAGCCTAAAAGTAAACTCTCTTTCACACCTGAGCAACAAGAGGCTGAGGTGTGTGCTGTGTGTGTGTGTGTGCATCGTATACTGTACTGTATGTCCATGCCGACGTTTTTATGCCTGCACATGCATGTTCATGAAAGCAAGCGGCTCAGAGGGAAGAAGGAACGGCAGTAACAGATCTGACAGCAGGTTCACACTGTGCAGATGAAAGACACACACAGTGCTCTCATCTTACAGCGTTCGCTCACTATAGACGCCGGGAGAAACAACTAAGCAATCCTGGGAATTGGGTTTTGATTTTTACTGGTGCTGGAATGGAATATTATTTGACCTTTTTTTTTTCTGAAAAAAGGCCTGTAGTGTTGTATGAAAATATGTCCACACCTCGATCATGACAATGAACCTGAAGCAATGGGATGGTGGAAGTTAAAACATCTTTTGCTTTGACTGTCTTCACTGTGTGGAGCTCAAAAATAACTATGAGTCCTAAATAGCTGGAGCTTACCGTTGCTGGTTTAAGCACTCATCTCCGTCAAGTTCACATTTATAACCAATTTAAATGTGCTTTCATTTTGACTTCATGCTTCATGCTCATTTCAAATGAAATATGGCTACAGGCAAGGCTAATATTATACATTCAGAGCTTTAAATCTTTATTTTAAATAGAAATGACGAAAATGGTACAGGATACATGGACATACAGGAAAGCCGTGAAATCAAATCTGAAGGTTTCAGAGGGAAATTTGTCAGAGAACGATGGCAGCCACAAGGGGGCACTGCTTGGATACAGTTCATCATGTAACAGCCAGAGTCAAAGCAGCTACATCAGCACACACACACACAAACACACACGCAGACGCACACTGCCGGGAGATGGAAGATCATGTTTAATTTACGGCAGGGGGAAATGTGCTATTTTACTTTGAATGCATCAACAATCAGGAAAGCTACACAAGAAGCAAGGCAGCATCCATTATGTCTCCTATGAGGTGGAGGAGCATGCCAGCACAGCATGCTTCTGATGTGGTGGCACATGACGTGCATTCTGATCCCACATCGCATAAGCAGCTCCCTTCATGCTGCTGCTGGAGGACTGTTGTCGTTCCCTGTGAAGCTGCAGCTGTAATTTATGAAATGAAGAAAGATAAGAGAGCAGAAGAAAGGTAGAGACGGGGGGAAGTTAGGATGAGTGATGGAACGTAGAGAGCAAAGAAATCCCGCTGTGATTCCTGTCAACTGACCAAATTCCCTTGAAAAGAGATGTCACTGATGAAATGCAGTTGGAGAAAAAAAAAGGTATCAAGGTGTTAACCGTGATTCATGAGAATCCAATACCACCTGTTATCCACTACTCTTTCTTCCTTCCTTGCTCTCTCAGCCCTCCGTCAGAGTTCAGGTTTTTTTCCGCTGTAAAATTGTATGAGGTGCTGACACACAGTCAGTGTTGACCATGTTTTGCTCGTCTCCTTTACCGAGAACTGCCAAACATGGCTGCCAGCAGAGACACAAGAACAAAGAGATCGCGGTCACTTTACAGAAGGCATGTTTAACGGCGTCTACACTTGGTTAAGTCGACAAAGGTCACAGGAGCATTTGCTAAGTTTGTTTAATTGAGAAAATATTGTCCAACACCAAAGTTATAAAATAACACGTTTGAATTTAGAGGCAGCAGTGGATCAACAACATCCTGTGTCTCATGTGATTTTCTTCTATTGATTTGGTGCAGGTGTAAAAGTTTAACGACTTCAGTTTATAGTCGGAGATCGTATACTTAAGATATCAAAGACTCAAGAGGGATTAGATTATATTAGGTGAGACTCAAATCTGTTTTTCCTTGTGTATGTGTGTGTGTGTGTGTGCACTGGCAGCCATGTTTTTGGAATGTGTGTGTTTTAAGATTCCAGCTAAAAGAAGGAAAAGAAAGAACAAATGAAAACTATAGGAATGGATCAAAATAGGAAAATAGGAAATTATTACTCCATTATCAATTGATAGTGTCTCAAATGTTCACATGTTCAAAAGGATGAGAACATTATTAGGATACTTTTTTGTAGACATAACAAAGCTTTTTGATATGTGTCTCTTCCTTTTTGGTTTGATATGTTAACAGAATGGTGTTATACCAAATCCCTGTATTAATAGTTTGTTAATAGGGTTAACTCTGGGTTAAAGGGTTAACTCAGTTTGAGCTGCAGGAAGCAAAGTGCAGACATAATGCAGCCAGAGAACAAGCTGCTCTTTAACGAGAGAGAAAATCCTACAGTCATAGACCAGGGAGACGGCAGTCAGCAAATATTAAACAATTGTGTGTATTGTTATTGTATAGATATTGTGTTAGCATTCGATTGCTAACCACAGGCTAGCTTTAAAAAAGAGTAGTGATAATTGCATTTTACTGTACGTGTTCAGTCTGAACGAGAGAAAGAGTATGTGTCCGTGGTAGTAGAGAGGAGCAACAAACGAGTAAAGAGTAAGAAGAGAAGAGAAAAAGAAGAGAAGAGAACACTGAAAAGAAGTAACAGCTCTGTTCAGTAACAACAGAAATACAATATGTATTTATATAACGTTAACGTTTAATATGTTATCTGATTATAACAGTCGTTGCCTGAGTAACTTCAGCTGAATGATTATATGAAAACCAAGAGGGAGAATTATGATTAATGGTTTGTGCACAGACCAAATTATGTTCCATACTTTTGTTATTGTAAGACTAAGTAACCTACAAACCATAACATGCTGTTCACTGTCATTTTATTTAACAAACATCATTCAAACAAATACTTTATTTTTCTCTCTTCTGTGGTTTATGCTCATAGACTTGTGGTGAAGACGACTCTGGAGGAGCACAGAGATCTAACAGCTCAGCTGCTGGAGACAGAACCAGTCTAGTTTTTGATGCTCTGATGCATCATTGGTGTGTCGGGGGTAAACTGGTGTTCTTGTGCCAACTGTAGGGTCATGACTACGGACCAAGAGAGGAAAATCTGAGGCCAGGTTCCAACTGTGTAGCTATGTTTCTTGATCCTCAAGGACAGTACACTGGTTTCATGCCTTTGAGTTTCCTTCCAAGTCTCTGACACCTTAAAATCCCTAATGTTCATATCAGGACATCAAACTTTATTTTCTATATGCTTGTAGATTTTATAATTGCTGATCTTTTATTTTATGTTACTGTTATTTTCTTTTTTTTCTATATCTAAAATGATTTTAAATGAAATATTTATGAAATATATTATACAATATGGACAGATATTTGTGCTGCATTTCTTTCAATACTATCACATATATCTATACAACAACAGTGGTGAACTCCAGCTGTTTTCATTCAGCATCTGTCTTGAAGTCAGGTCCTGCTGACGTTACATATTAGAATCAACACAGTGTATGATTGTTGTTGATATGCTGCAGTAAAGACAGTCAAACATCTGCCACACGTGTTGTCAAACTACTGTAACTACAAGCTTGCTTAAGCCTATTTCACACTAAAATAGTAAGCATACCTGCATTCTTTTAACCCAGGTAAACAAAATGTGATTTATTATCACCATTCTCATTGCCTTTGTTGCTCTTATCCATGGTGATTTTTTACACCCTGTGTTGCCAGTGAGTGAAATGTGAAGTCACAAACATGCAAGAAATTGGAGGAATATGAAAACAACAAAACAATGTCGCCTAGTGAGATTAAAAAAAATAACCACTCTTGACAAAAACACAACAAAAATGTGTTTTCTTTTCCATCAGAGACCCTGAAACAAGTTCTTATGTATTTAAATGAATCATCTGGTCAAGAAAAACACTTCAAATTGACCCACTGTGGCTCCTGAGAGAGCAGGAAGCCATCTACGCACCACACAGTCTTACCTTAACAGCATCAGGAGGGCTGTGATTAATGTCTAATCGCTGGTCTAAGTGACTGCACTGAGTTGCAGTACCAGACGATGTTGTGGCAGACGAGCTAAGAACATGCTGCCACGTTAATATGTTTCCCTCAAGGTGACGGACGGAAGCCCAGGCTGTGACGGCGAGGTCAACAGCCACAGTCCACTGCACAGCGACCAAAGGGAGAACATGAAACGCCCATTTCTGATGACAACCCAGACGCTCATGCTTTCTGACACCATGTGCACTTAGCAATGCTCACTGGTCCCTCCATCCAGTCCATAAACGCGATCCCCCGCTTGTTTTTCCCTTTTATGCCTTTGTGATCATCTATCTCCTGTCACACATCCAGCTTTTTGCAATGCTTTACTTTTGTTCTTGACAGTTTTATTTTTTTTTTATTCAATACTTGTCACGTTTTACTCTCCCCAAAAAAAGATTTCTGTCTTCCAAATGTTACCATGTATTGTTTCTGCTACACACGCTCTCATCATTTTTGGCCAGTCATAAAAAAAATAATAGGCTTTTTCTCAGCACTCTTTCACAAATCCATAGCCAACATCCCGCCACTAAATTAAATGGCATACTATAGTGCACTCCCCGTCACGCTGGAAAAATACTAGTTATCAAAATGTCACAAAGCAAATTGTTGTGAGTACAATAGCTACTCGCTGTCACTCTGCCTGTGCAGAGGCGAGGCTGACAGAAGCAAGAGGCCCGAGAGACGCGTTGAATAAGCGATGAGCCTCACTGCTGAAGTTACTGGTGTAGATATATAAACCTGTCACTTCCCATTTGCCTCCACCCGTTTGAGCCCATATGAAGATCCTCCACGTTTCACTGTAAAGGTCACATGTCCTGCAGCTCCATGATGTAACTGTCACACTGCAAAAGGTCTACCTGGCATGTTATTTCACGCACAACATCATGCGTCAGGTTCCATATCATCCACCTGCTTGCCATTTATACGTTCACTGAGAACAAACGCAGTTTATTTACACCATTCAAATGTGGTGTTTCACTTTCTTCCTGCGACACACCTCTTCGTTTTCAATACCATAGTTCCAGACTTCTGGATGATTGTGTAAATTAGAGCTGTGTCAGCAGTATTGCAGTTTTATAAAACCACAGAGCTGCCATGGGGAGAAAACAGAGCCATTTCTCTTCTCTACCTTAATGTTTCTTTATCCTAAAGTCAGCTTTATTGAATGATTGTCGCGGGATGTTTTTTTATCAGGGGAGGATGAGTCTGAAGGTGGGGAGGCTCCGATTGCTCTGAGATTCACAGCTGCAACAGGAACTTTGTCTTCTTGCAGCTGAGACACACAAACAGAGCATCTTCACTGCAGTGACAGTTCCTGGTCTTTGAAACAGAGGAAGCTCATTTCAGGCCCAATAGTTTCTACATCAATTCTAACATCAATTCTGCAAACTAACTTTTCACTATAATTATGTAAAACTAAAAAGTTAATAATAATATTGTTTTTAAATGTACAAACAAAATGGGGCTATATCGCCGCACAAATATTTGTCTACAGACTTCCCATGCAAAATTAACACAGGACTGAGGCAGAAAAGTCTCCACTGTCGTGAATGTTTCTGCAACGCTGTCAATCAAAAACTGGTTCCGCCTTTCAGGCAGTTCATGCAGAAGCCCAGCATCCGCGGCCGCCCACTGCTCCATTGTCTGCGAGAGAAGCTGAGCTTCCATGGAAGTGACGTTTTTGTCACATTTGTCCAATAACCGACACATTTGAACCTCTTTTGTTTGTTTGCATTTGTCACTTTTATTTTATTTTAATTGTTGTCTGTTTGATTTATCATCTTATTTAAGATGTAAAGTACCCTTGAGTGTTTGAAAGGCGATTACAAATAAAAGGTATTATTATTATAATACACGTTACCTGCACAAGTGTGTATATTTATGTGAAATTTACGTGTCACCAGAGTGTCAAGTTGTTGTT
The DNA here is from genome assembly GCF_958295425.1 of Solea solea. NCBI lineage: Eukaryota > Metazoa > Chordata > Actinopteri > Pleuronectiformes > Soleidae > Solea > Solea solea. Next base: position 11,816,953 of record NC_081143.1, on the reverse strand, counting down.
AACATGATACTGTCGACAAAATACCTATATCAATTAGCTATGTGTCTATTTTTAATGTAATGAATACAAATGGAAAAGATGCCAGTACAATAATCTTACCTCACATTAAGAAATGATTGTCATATGATTACCATGTTGTTCCTGAACTGTGTTGTCACAGGTTTCTTTGTGATATGTACTTGAACATACAGTGGCAACCCGTACTAATATGTGAGGGAGCTTCTCCGCCTTCTGCGACTTGTTCGGTGTGTGCATGAATAGCCAAAGGCATGATCGGAGTAACGCAGTGACAGCTGACAGTGTTTACTGTGACATTATAGCATTTTATATAACATGTTTTCCTCCTTCTTTGCTTAATTGTACCATCTTTTAAAAATGTTGATCTGCCTCAGCTCTTCATTTTCCATTTATGGGATGTTTATTTGACATCAACAGACTTATAGGTAATAACAGGTAAATACATTTTTAATATTTCCAGTTTTGTCCAAGAAAGTAATTACCAACCTTTATGATAATTTTGCAAAAACAATTCTAGTGCATAATTATTGTGAATAGAATTGTTAAGAGTTTGTCTCATTGTTAAGCTTTTTCATCTGCTTTCTATTTAGGTTTAAACAATTGTACAGTCATTTGTTTTTGGAAAAGTCGCTTTATAGATAAAGCTCATTATCATTAAATCAGCAAATGTTCAAATAATGTCAGGCCAGAAAACCTGCAGACTCTTAATACAATCACATTATTAGGAACAACAATGTGCTAAAGAGGGGGTAGAATGGTCTTTTCAAACCAAAAATGAGTTATAGAGGTCTACTTACACACATCATCCTCCTCCTCTGAAGTCTCTCCTCAATGAATCTGACACAGTAAAATAATAATGGGCGGCGAATAAATAAGTACTCGCTTTTTCTGAATATTTTGAAAAGTGTAAAAGAGGAACACCCCATCGCCTTCATGTATTCACATTTCTCATCAAGTTTTCACATCGTACAGTTTCCTGACAGAAATGGAATGGGAGACACCACATGACCGTGCTTTGGTGCGCTTGTACACAGCCGTGACAAAAAAATGTAGAATATAAAGATCAATAAACACCTATGTCCATGTCTCAAGTTTCTCTGTGGACACTTTTGTGGTCAATGGGAAAATTGCTTTTTGGAGCTCTATACAATTCTTATAAAGACATCCATGGAAGTGACAGGTTGAATCCAGCACTGGTCCAGTTGACTTTTGCTGCGTCTTCGCCCCGATCGCTGTGTGCCATGTGAGCAGACTGAGTCACGCGATGTCTGGAGCTCTCTTGAATTCTTCTACGATTGCAACACGTATAAATCACAAATACACAGCCGCCGTTAAGATCATTGGCCTAATTTTTGTTGACAAGACAGACCAGAGCACACAAATATCTCATAAGAGGCTCTGACAGGCAGGCTTTGATGTGAAGTACTGCTGCTTCTTCAAAGTCCCAGACTTTTCTCCCTCTCCTTGAAAACAGCAACCAATTTGCTCTTCAAGGCTCTCAGTGTTAGATGCAAGCGAGAGGAGGATCCTCCAGACACAGACCATCACCTGCTAAATATTAGATCGATTTTGTGTATAAGGAGATGAGTGCCTATTTATATTTAATTGACTCGGGCCTGCTATGAGAGAGATGATAGTGTGAGCAGGTTTGACGTGGAGGAGGGAAGAATGTCCCGAGGAAAATTACAGATGAAGAGTTCCAGTCCTGTTGAGTGACTGTCCTCCAAAGAAGTGTCACAGAAGCAACTGACAAGAACATTTGTAAAAACTGATACTGTATACTATTTCCCGCTTGTATTCTGTAGTGTTCAAATAAGCCTATATTGGTAAATGTCAAATGTCAGAAGATGAAATTGAAAGTTTAATTAGATCTGATAAAGTGTAACAAAACATAATTGGGACGCTCAAGAGTATTGATTTCTTTTTTCCTTCCAGAGATTAAAATAATTGATATATCCAGGATGGTTCAACAAACAAAAAAGTCAAATATCAGTGATATCAAGCAGTGCTGAATACGCACCAGTACTTCTTACTGTATATGCAGTCGCACATGCACATATCTTGTATGCTTAGACCATCATCAGAGCCTCAGCACATCAGATGTGTAAATCTCCAGGTCTAGATTGTACTTCTAATTCTATCAGCTTCTCTTTTTAGGGGTTGTCACAGAAGGATCATGTGCCTTAAACTCCATCCTCGACATCCTCAAACAATCTCAAACTTGCCTTCTCTCCGTTTATTTCCAAACCGTTCAAACTGAGCTGTATACGGTATGTGCTCATTTCTAATCCTGTGCATCCGAGGTCTAACTCAGGTCAGGATTCCACTAAGAAAAAAAAAAATATAGCTGCCATATGACAACAGCAGACCTAGGCACCCGGGGTCATGGACTCTCTAAAGTGCAAATAGTTCAGCAAACCTGTGTCAAATAATTTATACAGTCACTTTTTACTTTTACTTTCATTTTAACAAGCAGACAAGGTGCTGGCACACAGAGTACAAACATATTCCCTCTTATATTTGTCCCAGTTACATATAATTGAATATTGATATTGAGTTTGGTTAGTAGCAGTGGAAATCTTTAGGAATCTCACGATGTGATTCGATAACAATTCTGAAGGCAACGATTCTGATTATTAAACAATTGTAAAGCAGTTATACGACTGCATCTTAATGCATCATTTTAAAACAAACACACTCCATCATTAATTGTATTTACTTCCAAACATATTTCACTGGAAACCAAGGAGAGAAACAAAAATTGACATGCTTTGCAAACAGCAACAGAGTTTGTGATGCTTGTGAGCTTCTTCTCGTTTCTCTGTTGAGTGGAAGATTTATCACTTGCTAACTTCTTCACTGGTCGTTTTGTATATCCTACATAACGGTAGTAATGTGACGTGTCTTGTTTTTGTTGCTGAAGTATTTTAGTTTGGTTTCATATTTTGTGGCTTTTGTCCAATTCAATTCAATTGTATTTGTAAAGCAACAAATCATAACATACATTATCTCAAGTCTCTATATATCTACTTTAATTATAGCATAATAATAATGTTGATGATAACCCAAAGGCCCAGCTTTTAATCAAGATTGTGTTGATCAGATTTTACACTTAAATTAAAGTTCAGCCATCTTTTCTAAATCTTATGAAGTGATGCGCACATTTACCTGTGACGTTTAATTACTTTTTTGGTTGAGGCATATTGAACATAATGGTTTGGGGGGGCAATGTAACGACAGTGACGCATACAGTTGACTTTTTCATAACTGATTCGTAATTGCTTAAGACAAATACATGATTTCTCCCACCTACATTGGTAAATCTTTCACTGAGGTTAATCCAACATAAGGATTTCAAACATATGGACTTTGGTATGTGGAGTGAGTGGAATACAAAGCGACAGAAACTTCTCTTTCCGGGGATTGTGCTAACATAATCATCTTTGGTCATTTTCTCAGTCTATATTTTCAAGTATAAAGTACAGGTATGGATTATATAAGGTGCTAAAAATCTGCTCTTCCTCGCCAGCGTCCCTGCTAGAAGACATGCTTTCAGTAAAAACAGGCGTTGTGCAGCATCGTCAGAGCTGAGTTTGTGTCAGTCCCTCATACAACCACACATCTGCAGGTGAAGTGACGTGATAATGCGGTACAGTGACCAGACACAGACCTGAGCAACCCTGAGTAACAGCATCAAAAGTCTTTCTCTTCTATTTTTCACCACTTCTTCACAAACTTTTTCACCGATCTTGTAGGCCTGATAGAGACCAAAACCTGGTCCTAATGAGGCAGAACCTCATTTCTTAGGAACTGGTTAAGTTTTCAAATATGGTTAAGTTAAGGTTAGAGTTAGAAATGAATTGATTATGGTTAAGTTTAAGGATGAGGTTTTGTTTAGACTGAATGGAAGTCAATGCAGTGTCTTAAGAACTGCTGCACCAGCCTGTGTGTGTGTGTATGTTGGGCACAGGGTAACAATAAACTAAATGAATTACCATCCCTTACTGTTACTGCGTGGGATACATGCCAAGTCTAATAGAAGTTATATATAAACTCCTAAAAATTCTCTCATATAAAATTAAAATGGATTTGAGCAGGAAGCTGACGCACACACCAACATTCTCGTATTTCTATCCATTTTAAGACTTGCACTGACTTCCGTTCGTTTGGACAGCCTATACCCAAGAAGCCTCACAATGACACACACACACACACACACGCACGCACACAGTTGTATTAAAATGACATTAGAACTCAAGCTATATACTTACTAGCACAGGGTCTAATGATGTGGTCCATAAATGAAACATGCATGGTGTCAAACATAAAACATTTACACATGTTGTCGATGACACAGGACAAAATAGTGAGGAAGCAACTTGATGTAAATGCGGTAATTTATCAAGGGCAACTCACGCACACACGCCACCTATTTGTCTGCATTAGCGTTCGCAACATGGACAATTCTCCCCGTCCTCAGCCGTGCTGCTCTCTCGGTCTCAGCTCGATACAAGCCGAAATGACAGCCGAGCAGAGACATTGCATTCAAGTCGTTTTTCCTGCTTAACCTAATAGTTTTTTAATTTTATTTAATTCGGGGGAAATAATCTCTGAGCTCCCCTCTGAGCATCCTGACCCCTGGTTTTGGCACCAGCACAGGCCACTGTGCCAGACCTTGTCATGATGCAGTACTTTTCTGCTGACTCTAATGGGCCCTGATTAATTATTAGATTAGGAAAACGTTACTGCACCTTATTGTCTATTTTCATTCTTCCTGCCTGAGTGTGTTTCAGAGCAAGTGAAGAACACTGCAGGTAAATAAGAAGAAAAATCTTAATGAAAGTATTGCTTTCCCTATTTTTATCCCAGTGCAGCTCAGAGTTTTATCATTTCGACTCTCTTTGGGAGAAATTTCATTAGATTGCTGTATTCTTTTTTTTTTTTCTATCAAAAGTTAATGTTCTCCTCAGTTTAGAGCCAAAGTTTCACTTAAATTTTCTCCACTGTCTTCATGGTCAGCCTTCTGCCTGTAATGTCACTATGGATTACAAAGTCCATAAATAAAATCTGTGTTTTTAGCTCACTGAGACACGAGAGCTGCTTGTCAACTGCTGCCTCGTCTGGTACGTTTGTAACACTGAAGTCAATCTGAAGGAAGGATTTTAAACACTGAAGTCACTGTAAATGGCGAGAGTGTGATCAAGAAGTCAGTTTTGAAGAACACAGCTCACTCATTCAGATTTCTTGTGCATTTCATTCAGATTGATGTACTTGTGTCTTCCAAGGAGGCTTCCATAGTTCATGTGTGCATTGTTACATTTTCTGTTGAGTGAATCAGTCAGTGGGCAGTAGATCAACACGTGAAATACCATCTTTTGTTTTCCACATGTGGTTATAATAGTTCCAGTAAACATGACAGAGATGAAGATACAGTCACCAAAAATGACATTTGAGATAAGATAATTAAGATAATTAAGATAGTACACATCTAAAAGGTGTAGATTTTATAATGAGAGCAGATTGCTATAATCTGTTTTCCCTGAGTGCATGTCTGGCTTTCTTATGCCGGGATTGGCAGGACCTCAACCACAACAACCACACTTGAAAAAAACAAAACAAATATCCTTTTAATGTGATCACACCAAATCACATCTATCCGGAGAATCTCAAAGCTGATTGGCTATTGCTTTACCAAAGTTGAAAAATGGCCGTCATACAATGGAACTCTGGTTTGCATGGTGGTTGAGTTACAAGACATAACCAAGCTAACCAAGTCTTCAGTATCCATGACAACACAGCTTACCACAAAAATGGAAAGGAACAGTCAAGTTCACCCGATTCACATAAACTTCACTATGCAGAAGTCACCACTTTTTTCATCCGCTCAGCCAATGGTGGAATGATATCTGCAGTACCATTTTCTCTCTTGGTCAGCTTTTCATTCTAGAAAGTTTGGTTTGCTGGTAAACTTAAACAAAATGAATAAATAAAATAACTAGATGTAAATAGTGGTAAGTTGCATCATTTTTACTATACACTAGACTGTGGCCCAATTTTAGTTCATACATTTCATTAATTTATACTTCCATACAAATTGTTTATTTCATAAATGCGCAGACGTTAGACTTTGGCTGTGAATTTCTAGGCTCCAAAACCAAGTCTTCCTTTAATTTATTGATGCTATTCAGGCTGCTGGGACAGCTCAGGGCCAAGAGGAAAGGAATTGTCAGTTCAAATCCCAGTTGGGTCAAATTCACTGTCCCTTATTTGTGTGTGTGCAAAACAATAACACATTCTCCTTATCTCACAGCTCACCTGCAGTACCTTTTTGGCCCACAAGGGAGGACACACTGTGAGAATCCCTGATCTCATGCATGAGCCGTTGTCTTGCTGAGGGTGGTGGATAATAATTCCCGTGCTCCGCTGCCTCATTAAACGCTGTCATACAGTGCTGGTCAGGATCCCAAGCTCTGACCTCCTGCTAATGGTTTTCTGAGTGTGTCTTCACCTCTCGCTTTCCTAATTCACCCAAACACTTAAACAGACATGCATTTTTATTTATATATTCATTTGTTCTTTTTATTTTATTTTTTATTTTTTTTGCTTAGAATCTGCCAACATTGCACAAAACACTGCTCGAAAAATCAATTCCAAACAGTAGCCATGGCAAGCAACGTAGTTAGAGGAATAAAATTCTACTTGAGCATTGCGATGCAGCTATTGATTTTAATCCAGTGTTCCCGCTTTAATCAATCACCTCTCAGCAGCTTTAATTCCACATTTCTTCATTTCCTGAAGCAGTCCCATGTGCGGTTAAAGTAAACGGCTGCTAAGCCCTCTTTCCTGTCCTCCGTCCTTCAGCAGGACAACAATACAAGTGTTTCATGAGTGACGCTGACCTTTGAATGTGAAGAGAACAATGCAGGGCTAACCGTATTCAGCTTGTGGACAAGCTGTGTACTTGAGCAGAGACCCAGGAAAATTAAAAAAAAATTGATTCTGTTTTTCATCTCACTCGTATCTAGGCAGCTATTGTTAAAGTGATACTTCATGTTTTTTGCTGTGTGTGTATTTCTTTTTAACTTTATTATGAACGAATATAACACATATTGTCACGGTAAATGGTCTGTATTTATAACACTTTTCTCGCCTTGATGACCACTCCAAACTGCTTTACACTACAGTTTTGCCATTCACTCATTCACTCACACTCAAATGTAGGTTCATTTTCCACCAGAAAATAGTACCTACTCAACGTGGGCGGAGTCATCACTGCATGGCTGCATGAAACTGCAGTGACTTGGTTTTACATGCGACACACGAGTGACTTGTGACTTGTAAAGCAGTTGTTTTCAGTGGAACTGAATCATTAGAATCACTTAATTAAACATATTTGTTCAGTAATTCCTCCATGACCGGAGCACAGACTCTGTCTGACACGGTCACTGGACTGAAATACAGCGGCAGGGTTTGTGACGCTAAATACACCAGACTCCTCTGTTAAATATTGAGATTTTAGACATTTCCTTGGTAATTGTTGGAGATTAACGCGCATTTTTTAGGATTGTTAAGTCTTTTTAACTGATCTACAGTTCGGCATTGTTCGGCTTGATTCTTGTGTCGGACGTCTCTTCCAGTGACGGCACTCCGGCCAATCAGTGGAACCTCGTCAGAGCAGGTACTAAAACAAGTGCTATGCTAGTGGAAACACACCAATAGATTAGTGGAGCCAGAAATCAAACCCACAACCTTTATGTTGAAAGACGACTCGCTTCACCACTGAGCCCTGTGTACGTAAAAAACATGTATAACAGGATACTGATCTGTTTTAATTTTGCTGGTGTGGCAGCAACATACTTCCATATACTGTCATTCACAAAAAATGACAAAAACTATTTAGTTTTTAATAATTTCTTTGTTTTATGGAGCAAAGAAACCATACAATAGCAGAGAGATCTGAGAGCTTGTTTTAATTGTTTAAAAAAAAAACTCAAACCAATTATCAAAATAGTAGTAATAAGTAATTTTAGTAAAAGCTTAATAATTGATTAATTGAGTTATTGTTTCAGTGGTGTCTGTGATGTCATGTTGTTTGAAGATTTGTTTTCCTTCCTTTTCTTCTTCATCCTGTCCTGGGGCCCGTTTCAGAAAGCAGGTTCAACAAACTCTGAGTTAAAGCCTTAACTCTAGGTTGACCAACTCTGAGCTGTCAAACTCGGAGTTTACGGTTTCCGAACGGCTAATCAGCATTCGTTCAATCAACTCGGAGTATGTTCACTCTGAGTTAAGCGTGAAAGCCATCATCAATGGAGCTCTGATACTACGATTTACCATGGCAACGGGTAAACAAAGAGCACAGCCTCCATTTCAATCCAGTTGAGCAGAAATATTAACGCATGTCAGTGACCCTGACATTTATCTTCAAAAACAGGAGTGAAGAGAGGAGTCAATAAATGAACACGATTACATTTTATACAGTGTAATCCACTCATTCATCATTTAACAGACTTTAATATCATTAATGATGATAAATGCTGCAGTCCTACCATATGTTACATTTGATTTGATATTTATTCAGCTGTAACCTGAGGAGACAGAAACGGAAGATGAGAATATGGATCAAACTGATAAAACATAGTTTACTTACGGACCTATAATTATAAAGTTCAACTTAAGTGTCAATGTTCAAACTGACTCACTTTTTTGACTCTATTTTACATTGAAACATTTTGCGCAATGCTATTTCATGACTATATTTCGATGTGGAAATTAAAGTGTTTCCAGCTATCAGACATAATCCCCATCATGATGTGATCTATGATAGGAACATTTCACAACCTGACACATGATGTCTACAGTACCAGAGAGTGTCCACCGTGATTATTAGCCCACAGTAATGTGTTGGTGCGAACTACGAGGGAGCCAGGGGGGTCTCAGGCCCTCTTAATGAGACGTGAGCTCCCCTGGAAACATGATTAGTGAGATTTCAGGGGGGTCTCTAAAATATTGGCAAAATATTGTTTTTGGATTGATTTGATGTGTGTGTGGAGGTTGGGTTCGATATGTGCTGACTTAAGGCAAACAAACACTTGTAAGACTTGAAGTTGAAGGGTTGTCTGACATACCTTGTGACCAAAGGTCCCCAAAGGGACAAGATGGAAGGTGGAAGGAGTGAGAGAAAAAAGTTAAAAATTGATGATGAGAGAAGAAGAGCAGCAAATGAGACCTGACTGAGGCTCTATCCGGGCTTATTTGGTCAATTTCAATGAGCCAATTGAGGCTACGTGTTTAAATGAACAGTTCTGACTTTTAGGGGAAACAGGCAAAAGCTGCAATATCACAAAATTTCACAGGAAGAGGTCTGATACAAGACTTTTTTGATTCCCCTTTTGGTTTCTTCATGTCAATGATAGTTTGAAAAGGAGGCTGAGGGTCGACTCCCACTATTTCTCTCAATGTCCACTGACAAGCGCAGTGACCTTGTCACATGGTTTTACAGCATTTCCAGCACTGTAATTATTTAATGAGGCTCCCAGTGGACCCAGGCCTGACCCAGCCTCATACCTCTCTCCTCTAATACACGTGCAGCAGTAACTCAACTTCCATCTCCACTTGTACATTTGCTCCATTCACAGCCTTTCTGACAGACTGACTGACTGACTGACAGCCACTTTGTCCTTTTCTTTTCCACCAAGGTTAAACTGCAGATACTTTAGAACTGTAAGCTGAAATCCGACACCACACTCTCAGCCTCTCTATGTCAGTCTGGAGGCTGCGCTCGATGCTGCCATGCAACAGAAATCGAATGCATAGATTTGAGCCGGAGGCAAATTATTACATTTAAGTAAAACATGTCTGAAAATGTGTAACTTCTGTCAGTATTCCTTCACTAACTATGGACCGTGTTATCTGAAGATAAAAAAACACAATGATGTGGCTGATGGCATACAGGCATGGTCTGTACAGAAAGACTGCACCTTTACAGAACAGCAGTCTGTCTGCTGCAGCAACACAGACACCCAAGACAAACTGTTATGCTCCTGCTCATAAATATGCAGCAAAGGTTGACTGACAGTTGATTTTAAAGACTAATAGAATGAAGATAGTTGGAAAAGCTGATAGCCCCCCCTACTTCCACAATATGTAACAATATACCCAGGCAATTTGGAATAGAAATATTCACGATAACAAAACAGAGCAATGTTTTAAGAATGATTGCATTAAAGAATCGATAAACAAATTCATTAAAAAGGTAAAGAAGTTATCTTGCCTTCCTTACTTCTCCAGTGATCATGATCTAATTAGTAGTGCATTGCCACAAGGTGACAGCAGCAGCAAGCGTTTGCTTAGTGGACTGAGTGTGTGTCTTCGGGAGTGTTACTGTTTCAGATGAAATCATGAAATCATCTTTTAGCTCTACGGTGCTGAAATGATCTAAATGATCTTAGGAATGTAACTCACACCACCTTACTGGCTAGAACATTGATATCAAGTGGGAATCACCCTATCATACCCACTGGATCTGAGACATTCTTAAATAAATGTCTTAAATTGGAGAAAATCAAATGTTGTTGACTGGCCGCTCCTGGACTGATCTCCTCAGTCCAGACTGAAATGACTGAGGCAGCCCTGTGGAGTATATTGTGGGTCATAGGTTGTTTTGATTATTTGGCTCTGCTGCTGTTATGTCCACTTTCTTTATTATCATCATTATTATCATTTTATTTATTTTAATTATTATGTATGTTTATCTATTTATGTTTTATGTTGTTGCCAACTCTAATTCTGCTTGTTGGCACATAGTGAGGTGCAAGGGGCAAAAGGGTTGCATTTTGTGTCTTTATTCTTATTATTCTTAGGTGTCTTTTGGGCATGTGAATGCAGGATTGAACGATTCTCTGCTGAGGAGACGGCTTTGCTTGTGCACCTTTCCAGTGGGTCAGGCTGGTTGGACGGCAAGCAATTTTGGCAGATGCCAGTGAAAAAAACAGAAGAAACAGGATGGATATTTTAAAAATGCAGTGTTAGAAATAGAACTTAAAAGAAATGTGCCAACGTGAGTGCCAAAGGCACTGCTGTGATACAAATAATTGCTGTGTTACTTTCAGGACTATACATCAGTACTTTACCCGAAGTTGTCATTCTGTGGCGCCATCTTCACCTCTGCAATCCTATCACCAAACAGTCTATGCTGTTCTATGCAGCTCCCTTTCAATTTCCACTTCAATACTATAGCCTATATTGGAATATGGAAATACTCTCCTGTCTTTTTCAACCACCCTGGAAACGTCTTTGGGCTAAGATGTCAATCAGCTGTGACAATAAAACTGCACTTCATAAGCACAGCATCCCAACCCAGAAACTAATTTCTTTCACAATTAAAGAAAAATGACTGGAATTATTGTTCACGCTTGTAGATAATTATTTTACACACTTCTTTGTATTTCCTGTTTGTGACGCCAGATTGTTACGGAGATTTTTGATTATCAGGTGAGATGGAAGCTCTGGAGTCAGTGATGAGTTAAGTTAAAAGATTGTATTGTAGACAGCTCAGATCTGAGGAGAACTGAGACAATGCACGGTTACAGTAAGGCATCATCGCAGATTCTGACGAGCAGCGCGCCAGGTCTTGAGATAATGTATCCAGTCCGGATGTCTGGCACCTTGGTATCTAGGCAGGGAGTTTGTGTCTTATCATAATTTATGGCTGTTAATTAATTAATTAATTTATTTATTTATATGTTTATTTCGGTCATGTCAGTTAGATCACTCTTCATCATACATCATCTTAGTGTAGTTCACACAATACACATAACCGAAAGGGAAAGTGGGAGAAGCAAAAGCTTATCTAGTCCCGCCCCCATTACCCACAGAATACATATTTTCATCATACAATACATAATTATTCTTTTCTTATGACATTTTGACAAAAACATGTTTCAGCATCAGGTAGCATTAAGAGATACAGTCTAGCTCGAGACAGTCAATCAGACTCCTAGTGTGTCTGTACATGTGTCCATAATATTCCGTCGTGAGTGACAGTCTCGACTTGTTAAATACCAGGTATGGTTATAACAATAAGTGTGTGTAATTAAACTTAAAGTTGGCTTTAAGTTTTTCTCTCACAGCCACCAACCAAATTATTTCCAGTCCAAATGGAAGGAATAACTCGTCATGGGTGTATATGACACAAAGTCCCTGTACATAGTGAGGATCAGCAAAAAAGAGAACACATCTTAGGCATGAAAATAAAGATTTATCTCAGCAGTTCACTGTAGTGTAAAATAATTAGAAAACAGTGGATATCCATTGAGGGCTGATGTGCTTTGACCAATTCAGATTCCACATTCAAAGAACAGGTCTTATGTCATCTCATTAACAGTCACAGTTGTCACAGAAAATGCATAAAAATAACTGATTACTAAAATGACATGAGGTGCAGCACAGCACAGGAAAAAATAATTAGTTTGGATAAATGGAGAATATCAAACAAATCCCACATGGAAACATTTGAAATGTCTCCATTTGTTTCATCCTCTGCACTGAGAGCCGTGCAGTTAGAAAACACACGTCAGCTCTCAAACCATAAACAGTTTCTTTGAACGCTAACGTCACTGTGTTGCCATGAGCACCAGTGTTACACTTGGCAGATAATGTTATTAGTTATTCTGCTTGGGACTATCATTATTAGTATTACTGTTTTTTTTTTTTTTTTTTTTTTTAAATCATAATAATATTTTTCTATTATTATTCATTCATTCATTCATCATTTACCGCTCTGTCTTTCACAATGCGGGTCGCATACCCTTGAAAAAAACCTTTTGAGAACTGTAAATGCAGTAGTTTTTACATTTTATCAAGAAAAATAGGTATCCAACCCCAAGTGCTCCTCAGTGTAAGGCCAAATTCTGTGTGCTCACTATGTGCATGTGAGGAGAAGGATAGTTTGAATGCAGAAGTAAAATTCACCATCACTCTGTGTGCAAATATGAGAAACTCTAATTCTAAAAATAATCTGAAAAGCTTTTCATACAAGGCCACTTCCTGTCTGACATCCACCAAAACAATCTGAAGACAGACAGCACACAGACGTGCCATTCGCTTTAACACAAACTAAAATAAATCTGTAATGTTTGAAGAGAAGCTAGGAACAACACACATTAAGATTCAAAGCTCAGAGGAAAAGCAATTCCCATTAGCATTACTTCAGCCTTAATCACATGCATTTATTTGATTGAATTTATGCATGGAATATTTCTGAGCACAAATTAAATTAGCTAACATCAATCAGATTATTCTTCCTGTTTACCTGACACAGTAGAGCAAATAATGATTCGACCAGTATTTGTCAAAGGCAATTAAAGAATGATGTAAAGCAATTAGCGGGCTAGAGAGTATGAATGTCCACTGTGTGATTAGATGCGGCGGGGTTTAATTGTGTCTTTCATTGTCTTTTTTTCTTGTTTATTTCTTAGTTTTAAAATGGACACAAGTGGCGACTGACGTCAAACGAGAGGCCAAAGTCCGTCTATCACATATTTCCACCCTTGACCAGTTCTAAAAACAATGTTATAAAGTTATTCACAAATGAAAACAAAAGTTAAATGAAACAAAAAAAAACAACCCAGCCAGCAAACTACTGATGCTAGTTAGAAGATAGTTGTTTTTTTTTTATGTTGTGCTCATGAGATAATTATTTTGTCGTGACATGTTTAACACGCATTTATATGACACACTGGAGTAGAGAATAAAACTTGATTAACTGAGACGCCTCCGTTTTATTGTCGCTGTGAGGATCTGAAGAGATGCTTGTGAATTTAATGTAAAGCATTTTAGTGAGCACACAGGATAAACAAAGGCAACATTTCTGGAATGTTAAGGGCTCCATAAAAAATGTCTGCAGGTATAACTACACATCGGCCATTTATAGTTCACACTCTTTTCACACACTTGATCTATTATTTGTTTTTAAATATGAATGTGTTGTAGAAACATTTATGAGTTAACTTTAAGCATTTTCTAGCCTGTTGCTAACAGCATTTAGCAAACTGTCAAACTTGACGCATCCAAACAACAGCTCATATAGCAGGTCCTTCCACACAATGATAAGTTATAGAACACTACTTAATGAATGTTTTTGTATTTGTGCATTAAGTTGTTTGGGAGCTGCTTTGAGAGGTCCCTATAAGGGAGGGGAGATCTCATTTAAGCAAGCAGTGGTGGTGACAGTGGCAGCTGAAATAAGGTGATCTAGATCACCAGCTAAATGGACCATGTTGGTGCGTATCCTGCCTCTACATCCTGCTCAACCAACATTTCAACCACAAAAGCAGATAAAATCAATATAAAGTGTGTGGATCGTCTGCGGCGTTATCCTCAGCTATGGCAACTGTCCACTGCACAATTAAGTTTGAATGAATGTTTAAAAAATGAGAACCCTAAAAATGAATGTCATGCATTGCTACATGTTCTTCAAGTGACAATAATCTGAAGAAACAAGGTCAAATATAACATTATAGACCTTTTTTTTCCCGCAGAAACAAGAGATGTAATTCAACATCCACTATTATTTATTGGGCAAGACTTCTGGTATTTCCAGGCAGTAAAGGTCCTGGTATACCTCCACGCACATGCCGCACACACACAAGTGCGGGTCACATATCGTGGACCCTGGTATACTTGTACACTTGGTGGTACAAGTCTGAACACATGCTAATAGGACACATTCCTACCAAAGAAGAAGAGGATGACTATCCTTGGCGGCTACTTCTTCTGTTGTCGGAATGTTTTTTCTGCTTGGTGAGTGGGGCTTAATACCCCATCTACCTGTGGGGCGGGAATTCAGTTCATGCATGCGCTGTCCACACGCACCCAACGTGCTTTTTGTGCACGGTTCCAAAATCTGGACTCCACACACAGCCTGCCGGTTGTTGACGCAGGTCTGTGCACACTATAGTATACCAGGGCCTTAACTAGATAGTTTTACAAAGCAGGCAGGACAAAAACTTTGAAAGACAACATGACTTCTAGACAAACTGGTATCACATTAGCAGTCAGGCGTTGTTGGAACACTCGGTTTAAACAAAATGCCTTAATGGAATAGGGATGTTTTGATGATCAGCTACCAAACAAGACGTGAATGTGGATGTCAAGTGGAAAGAAAAAAACAAAACAAAAAATGTTTCACTTATTGGAGAAGCCACTGAAATGTTCCTTTGGCTGTTTGTTTCATTTTGTAGAGACACAACAGAGGAGACAGAAGACTATCCAGTACCAGAGAAGTAGCTCCTTCTGAGGCATCATCAGCAGCCACAGGTAATTATGCTAAGCTAATTATGGTTAAGTGTTGTCAGTGGTGTGATATCAGTTGATATAGTCATTAAAACCAGGTCATACTGCACACTACAATCAATTTATTGTTTCATTTCATAAAATCATTAAAAATGTCCCCATTATACGAGGCCAGAGAAGAGAAGAGACAAACCACTTACACTGAGTCTGTAACACCAGTGATGGAATGATGAAGCCTGATTCATGCTCCATCATTCACTGCCCTTTGTGTCCATAACAGATTACTTACGGAAGTCACCAGAAAACATGGAATGTGAGGGGTTTTTTTTGGTTAAAAATTGAGATACACTAGAGAACTGAGAGGTGATGCCTAGAAACATGCCGAGATGCCTTTTCCTTTAGCTCTCAATGCTAGATGTCTAACAAATAAGACTTTTCTATTTTCTATTCTACTAATTGGATTTTATGTTGCTGATGGAGTCCTGGCTTTATGTTAATGAGTCCACCCTGTTCGCCATACTCCTTCCTCCTGGCTGTTTGTTGTTCAGCTCTCCTCTGACCACCAGTCGAGGTAGAGGGCTTGTGCCTGTATTCAAATCTGACTTTCAATATAATTCAATATAAAACCCACAACCTTTGAGTTGAAAGACGGCCGTCGCCACCATGTTAAACACTCCTGTCCTGTGGGCACTGATATATCATCTGCCGCAATCTAATAAGGAATTTATACAGGATTTTACTGACTTTGTGTCAGGACTCTGTGAATTATGACCTGTTCTTAATTATTGGTGACTTAAATATTTATATCTGCTGTGATTCTGGACCTTTGGTCAAAGGATGTCTGACTCATTCCACCTCACTCAGTTGATGTCTGACCTGATACATGAAAAAGGACACACACAGAACCTTGGATGATCCCTTGGCTTAAACATAAATGTCAGTGAGATTTGTGATCCACGTATATCAGACCATTTTGATGTTTTATTAAATATCATGCTGCATTGTTCCCAGGTTAAACCATAGACACCTGCTCACCTTAATTAGAGACTTGATTTTCTGCAGCTCTTATTGTCCATCCTAAGAAATTGTTGTTGATGCTGTTAAAGTTGCAAAGAAATATATTTTTATCTTCATAACTCAAATAGTTCAGCACTTGCATGACACCCTTCGCGCACATTATGCAATGTACCATTCAAATTATTAATTAAATTGCATACACATTCATTTCAGTTCTTACTCTTAACAATAACCACAATTCTTATCAAGAATATCAATATTTTACTCGGTGATCATAAACAAAACATGCACAATTTTTGTTTTTATATCAGAGTTAGTTTGGTAGACAGGAACATTGCTCTCTATCTCGCTCACACACACACACACACACACAATTTGATTAATTCCTTGATAAAATTGAGGATGAAGACGTTTCAATTTGATTTTACTGAGAGGACAACAAGAGGTTGAAGCAATCAAGAGAGCAACCGGTAAATTATGTTTTGGTCCGACAGGTGAAGTCTATATGCAGACGATGACTAACAATCACATAACGTGAGAACAAGAGAATTCTACAGGTGTACGGCAGGAGACAAACATGTCAAGGAACATCTGTCTTAGCAATTAGCTTTTGTGCTAGTGCACAGTAGAGGTTCACAACAGTTTGAACTACTTGACCAATGCACTAACTTGGATGTATTGAACAGGGAGATAAATAACTCTGTTCCTTTAAGTGCTGTGGTGGTAGGAGCCAAAGAGAATGTCACATAGAGCAAGCAGTGGAATAATAAGGGAAACAGTGGTATTTGGAACCTTATTTTGGGGGCAGATCTTTTTTCCATGTTCTTTTATGTAATGGATCATTCCATATTGTCGTTTATGCCCTATTGACCATTAAAAATTAAGTTATGTGTCTCTCCATATTCATTAAAATGGAAACCATTATCATTTACATATCATAGTGTTGCATGTTCTCAAATTGTCTATTTTTTTTTTTATATAATTCCTCTATAATGGAGCAATTGTAACAGACCCAATTTCCCCTCTGGGATCCATGATATTGTTTTTAAAAAGATGAGCTGAAACCTTACAAGTTATTTCCACCTGACTGCTCACCTGTGCACCTCTCTCGCTAAGGTTTATGCCTGGAGTTATTTTCCTACATTCATATATGCAGCAGTGATGAGGACACAACATGAAATCTATTTTTGAAAACTGATATAGGCTTAAACAAATTAAGTAAATGAAAATGTAAATGGTGTTTATGCAAACACAAAACAAATGTACATCTATAAAGCCCAGCAGAAGCAATCAATGATTGAATCACAACACAAGTCAGTCATAGCTACAAACCCTGCTCTTTCTAGAGCTGGGAAACAGTTTACTATCCAACACAGATATAGGCCAATTTTGGGTCTAAAACAGGACCTGAATGGTGATAAGTATTGTTTTTTATTTAAAGTCTATACAACATCTTTTTCATAATTCCACAGAACATTGCAGCACCCATGAGATAACATTTGTTTGCCACTTTACCTCCTGTAAGACAAACTTTTCGGACAAGAAACTAAAGTTTATGTTGATTTTTTAAATAACAAAAATCTGCCATTTTATATTACAGCCTATATTATTAGTGAACTTCTGTCTCTATGTAGCCTCTTTCTTCTTTCTCTCTCTCCCCTTCCTGTCCCCCACCTCTCCTCTGTCCCACATTTCTCCTTTCACCACAACTGTCCGCAGATGCTGCACATATTTTGGTTTAGACAGAGATTTCTTCCTGTTGAACCATCATATACAATAACTATACCTAAAATTAAAGGGCGAACATACTCAATCTTTGTCTCAGTGTGTCGCTGCACTCTGAAGAAGGTGCAAGCCAATAAAACAAAAAATAAAATAAAATAAAAAAAACCTGGACTATCCCTTTAACTTTGCCGGAGATCTTAAAGTACTGTATGTCCACCTTTCTGCTTTAACCCAGTGTGCTTCAGGGTTCTCTCACACTTATTCACATCTGCCACCCCATGAACCATGGGAAACCAATGTTCACCCCAGGCACTGCCTGTGCCCCCAGCAACTGATTAGCATGAAGGTTTCCCACTGTAAAGTTGTCTGTCCAGCCTCACTGGAAGAGAGGACATAAAACCACATTCCAACATATCTGAACATTTCTTCAGGGGCAGGACACCCCACGTTGCTCCTCATGGCTGTTTCGACAGCATGTGAATGGACACATAGATGCACTGCATGTATATGGATGTAAATAGATGAATGAAAAAAACTGTAGTGGTCATCCAGACTCAAAATATGCTGCACAGAAAAAATACTATACATTGTACAAAGCTTGCATACATACAAGGACTTTAATTGAACCAAATGAAAATGATTAAAGAAGTAAAATATTGCACCTGTCCTAAAACACTTACAAAACAATATGTATTATATGCAAGACATTAAAAAAGATGTTAACCATAGTGCAAAATGTGTAAAAATGAATTGCCAGTCCTCACAAGCCAGAATCAACCATCCTTCTGTGCTAAGGAGTGTGATACCATACATATTGGGATAAATGAGAGATTTGGATGCTTGGTTTTACACTTAATCACTCTAATCATGCTAATTAGTGCACAGCAGTATAATGCAGACACTTGCTGCTGGTCCTGCAATAATCACAACATCATTTACATGGCAATTTCAATAAGCAAAACAAGAAGGTAGGCTCCTTTTGTTTCCATCGAGTAGATGGTCAAATCAGGCAGAGGATTTCTATCACAGTGAATCATATCACAGTACACAGGGTTTGTTAGAAAAACTGGCAGCAACTCCAGTTTCTTCTATATCGTCCTGTTTCAACAATACAATATTTGGCTTGATGTTTCTCCGTGAAAAATTAATCTTCTAGTCAGTCTAACCACAAACACCGGTTAGACTGACTCCCTGTGTTAAAATCAAGTGCTCCCTGGTGTCTCTAGGTGATGTCATCCCGTTTTTAGAAGCATGGTGTTTGTTTTTTGAATGGAAAACATATTACATTTCTGCAGGAGCTTTGAAACAATGCCATTAATTGTTTTATTGAACATTAATAGTTATATTAATGTGAAGAAAGTAGTTTAATACATGGTTTGAGTACAAATGGCACAGATGTTTCCAAAATGTGCCAAATGTGCCAAATGGGTCCTTATGATTGAGTCTGTAATGATTGCACTAAAATCTCTCTAATTTTGTTCTGCTTCAGTTGATCAAAGTCAAATTTTGCAGAGATTATTTTCACAGGTTGTACTTTGATTTGAGTGAGTTTAGAGCTTATTCTCCATCATTCCACAGAGATATTCATCTTTATTTTGGGGTTATTTTCAAGCGAAGCTGAATTATTTTAATTGTTTTGGTGTTCTACCATTTACTCTTCATCACTAATACTTACACTGATATTTACACATCTCAACAAATCCCAAAATTATTTCCTTTACTATGACACACAAAAGTATTAAAATAGACCTTGTGGTTGCAGAGATATACTCATTTTATTATGAATATGAAATATGTGTTCATAGACCTAAAACATAGGCATAAATAGACTCAGGTAACAAGAAGTTTTAAACTGACTGGGTGTAAATGTTGTGACAATGCTTTATAAAAATGACATGCAAAACACTTATGGTGATGTGTGGACGGCTTATTATGGCAACCCTCAAGGCACAATTTTGCTGATACTTATTCAAGTGATAATTGACATACAATTAACTAACAGACCAAGCTTACATGATAGCTCACATCAAGACACTTCCCATGTCATTTTATTTTAAGGAATTTCATGTGTAATCCCAATTTTCACACGACCAGTGTACCTTTCACTTCAATATTTTAAGTCGGGGACTCAACAGAGAGAGAAAAGAGAAATCGTTCCTGTCTCCTTTTCCTGTTGCCTGTCTGCTGTTTTATCATGTCGTCATCTGCCTTAGTAGATCTCTCATCTTACTTATCTTCCCCAGATTTTCTACATAGTGAACATCATCTACTTCATTGAAATAACAGTCAGTTGTAACTCCTCTCTTGCTCATGAATTCTCTCACTTATTCATTGTCTCTGCTCATCTTATATGAACAATTGCGATTGCGGCTCAAAGTGCTCAGTATGGAGTTAAAACATGCACATGTTCCAGGGGTCTGGATCCTGTGAAGTGTGGATTCATCGTCCGGATGTTGTCAAAATGCACAAGTCACATTGGATATAACAGTACATTGAGTTTAAGGAGGCCTTTCCACACCAGATGCATTTAAATGCAATTTATTCACATCATTCTGTTTCCAATGATTATTTTCTGCCAATTTTAACAATTCTAATTACAGCCACTATTACATTTTCTGCTTATACATGATATCAAATATTGGAGTTCTTCTTCCATTTTTTTTTTCCATTGGAAATGGATGTAACCCTCATCTGTCTTTGATTACACTAAATTCAAACAACATTTTTGTTTGTTTTACAGGAAAACAATGGCAGCGTTCCAACTGGCATTTGTGACAAAAAAGCATGTGATTTTTTTAATTATTTATTTATTTATTTTGGAGTTTGAGGTTCTTGTTCAAAGTTTCACTTGTGAATGATTACGCATCAACAACTTTCAATGATTACAGCAATGTGTATAACAAAAACTATAGTACAAAACGTGTTGTGCAAAGCAGCATCGAGCGGTCTGTCATGTTCCGCCTCCGCCTACGTCTCCTCCTTTTCCTGCATTCACTATGGCATGCAATCAACCTCTATCTATTCCAAGCATCTTGTCGCCAGATTGTTAAAAACCTCTCTGTGGTAAACGTCACGGCTCTCTAGAAGATGTCTCACTTCTCTAGTGCTTGTTATTTGCCTAAATACCTACTCTAGGGTCCAGCACCACCATGCATTTGTAGTCCTACAAATCTATTCATTAAAGGTGCATTGTTAAATTAAAAAAAAGTACAAAAGTACAGCTGTGTACTTAAAAGGGTACTACAAATGCTTGCTGCTGGTGTTGTACCTTTTTGAAAGAAAGTTTCAAAGTCCATAAAAAAAACTTTCCTGCTGAAAAGGTAAGTTTCTGTTTCCTTTTAAAGGGACACAAATGAATAATAGTTGTTATCATAATAACTACATCTTAAACTTGCATGAAGGAAAGGCAAATTCTTAGGGTAAAACTACAAACAAAAACAAATGGTGATTACATTAATTAGACACTGTAAATCTGGGGTTAGGGTAGTCTCTCCTAGACATCTCCATACCTCCACGGGGATGTAATCTGGACCAACTGCCTTTTCCACCCTTCATCGTCTTCATAGCTGCCCTTCCTCTTTCCTAATCCTCACCTCTCACTCATAAGCTCCTCAAAATGCTCCTTCAATCTTCTCAACACACTCTGTTCACTTGTCATTTCCATCTCTGTCCTAAATCACTCTAAGCTGCTACACATACTTTCCAGCTCTGTGTCTCTTTCCTTAGTGTCCAGCCTCTCATACACCTCACTATACGCTTTTTCGTTTGCCTTTGTCACCTCTCTTTGGTGCATGTTGAGATACATAAGGATTTCTCCTCTAAGTACCTTCCTGTAATTTGCATTCCACCACCAAGTTTCCTTATCTTCTCTCCTCTGGTCAGAGGAAACCCCAAACAACTTGTGTATCTCTCACCATGTTAGCTGTACTTCCCCAGTCAACATTCCCCATTAATAAGGCGACTTGACTTGACTTATAATAACAGGACTTGACTTGGTTTGACCTGACATAACCTGTGACTTTACCTGCCCAAGACACAATTAATTGGGACTTGCTTGAGGCTTAAAGACGTGCACATGTGTGACCTGATCCCATCTCTGGTCTGTATTTACATAGCACTTTTGTAGTCTAGCTCTACTCAAAGCCGCTTCACACTAAAATTTTGCCATTCACCTCTTCGCACCCATTCACTCACACATTATTCTTATAGCACATCTGTGCACAGCACATTTTTTTTTATCGCACATCTTTCATACCCATGCAGCTCTGCTGTCAGGGTAGATTATCATGTAGATTAGTGTAGCCAGGAATCAAACCCACAACCTACCAGTTGAAAGACAACTCGCTCTACCACCATCGCCCAAACAAATCATTTTTATGACATGTATTAACCTAAAAGAGAGGAAGCAAAATACAAATGAGGGGCTTAACCCCCGTATAACCCCCTCTCTGGATCCGGCTCTGTGTTTTCAAAATAATAATATTTCATTTGTTTAAATCTTTAATGGGTGAGGTATCTTGATGGTACTAATAAGTGTCTCAATGGAGGAGCTGGACATAACATATCTCGCGGGCATAATACAATTGTGTTGTGGGCTGTATGTGGCCTGTGGGCTTGAGTCTCTGTACGCTGGCCACATGTCAGCTGGGATTGGCTCTCCCTCATGTGGACGATGGTAGAAAAAGAATGAACTAATGTGCATGAGAAAGTGTGAGAAGTAAAAAAAAAAAACTAACACTCAAATCGTGTTCTTCTCTTGTCATGTCATGCCAGCACACAAAACCTCTAAAATTCTCATTAATTCAATTTCACACTCGTGTGCTTACGTTAATGAAGTGCACTATGTACCTCTTCATGTTCCTGCCTCTTTTAGCACTGTTTAAAGGCATGTGCTAATTTGAAGTCTTCATCTCTCGGTGGCCTCCTGCTATTCACTTGAGCGAACACGCTGGGTTTTGAAGCAGCGCACAATAGGTGCACTACACGTACATGCTCAGATGCTTCAATTACAAGTCGACTTGAAGCAAGGATTCAGTTACTGCTCTTAGAGTCTGTTCTTTGCTGATCCTTTGTTTTCGCAGATTCCCTCTTTCGTTCTGCTTCAATGAGAACACGGCGTCCTTTCATTAAAGTCTTGTAGTACAGGTTGCAGTTTTACAAGGTCCTAATCATAAACCCTGTAGTGCCAACTAAGTCTTATAAAAGCTATTTGTCATCTTAAGAGACCCTTTGCCTCTTCATCCCCGCTAAAGAATACATTAGCCTTTTGAGAAATGAGGCGCAGGCCTGGATGTGGTTACAGTTGCTCATTTAACTGCTGTACCTCCACATATTAAACAATGGGACGCTTTTCTCACCCCAACAGTTACAGTCAACCTAAAAACCAAATGTGTGTAAAGTATTAGGCAGTGAATAGCACTGCACATCCAGCACCTTGGTAGAAACTAATGGAATCTTCTGATGTGCATTGGCAAAGCGTGGCATTAAGTTCAAGAAAGTTCAGGTTTTTGAAGTGTGGTTGTATGAGATCAATATTATTTCATCTGTGCTTTCCATGCACTACTTTAATGTGAGTATCAGATATTCACTCAGAATAGCACTTTGATGCTCAGATGGAGGTGAATAAATCATGGCACAGGAAAAGATGTGGTGAAAATGGTAGAAAACCATGAAGAAAATGTGATTTAAATGTCACATTTCTGCTTGTTTCATATATTAATTTGAGAAAGGTTGCTGTGTTCTTATCACTCCAAACAGACCCGAGGTTTCTAACGATAGTTTTCTTTTCCTCAGTGTTGGAGAAGTGATACAAGAACTGTAAATACAATACAGTATAAGATGGTGCTCATGCATTGTTGTCCTCCATGATGGTCTCTGTGTTCTTCTCTTTCCTCTCTCGGCAAATGTGATGAACTTGCTTCTGTGTATTTGATACCTACTGTAACTCTGTCTCCAATTGTTCCCGATGTAAGGGTCTAAGGACAGAGGGTGTCACTTGCTGTACAGACTGTAAAGCCCACTGAGGCAAATTGTTTTTGTAATGATGGGCTATATAAATAAAATTTAATTGAATTGAATTGAATTGATGTCCTGTCACAGACTTGATGATCTTGACGGCCAACAGATTTTCGTTGAAAAAATGAAACCCAAATCAGAAAACAAGCCTGATTACCATTTACAAATAGGGAAATGAAAATGAAAATAGACCATCATTGAAAAGGGAAAGACAACAGAATGATCAGTTGTCTGGATGTGCACATAAACGGAAATTGGGAAACAAAATGACTGAACAAATTTGTTTTTTGACTTTGCATAGTTTATTTTGTTGTGACCAGGAAACTATTGTTATGACGCCGTTGCACTGTACCTGGAACTCAGCACTGCGCTAAATGGACATTTGTCATTTCAATTTTTATAGCAGAAAAACAACTGAATAGATAGAGAGATGGAAGGCCCTACCTGACCACACATACCCTGCGACCGTACCTCTGTCATTTTCTCAAAAACTGTACAGTAAAAATGCATGAACATGATCATATAGCCAGCGTCAACGTAACCAAGACAGGTTACTGATAAAGGTAAAAATTAAATATTGATATTTAAAGGGCAAATGGAGATCATTTGAGCAGACTTTGCCTTTAATTTGCTCAAAAACTGTATAGTATGAAACCCAGCATGATAACAGCCAGAGTCACTGTGAACAAGACTGCACTGGAAATATTATATAACCCACACAGAAGTTTCTGTTATATAAAACATCCTGTGCAAGTCTTCCTTATATTTTTGTCATCACAAATATGCAGTAAAAACAAGTCAAATGTATTATGACAGTCAGAATCATCCTGAACAGAACAGCCTCCAAAAAGTTGCGCAGCAGAAATGGACGAACAGTGGCTCACTTATCCGCGGTCAAGCCCCTGCTCCCATTCTGCTCAGAAAAACCCTAGGTCACTCCAGACTGAGTGTTTAACGCAGTGGAGGTTTCACCTCAGAACTTTCTATTCAGTCTGTTTTCTGCTATAAAACAAGTAAATTCAGGTAAAGACATGTTCAGAATGCAGACTAATGTCCGTTCAGCACTCCGGAGAACAGTGCAACAGTGTCATAACTATAGTTTCCGGGTCACAACAGAGTTGTCGTTTTTTAGTTTTTCATTTCCCCCGTTTGTAAATGGTAATTTTGGTTTTATTTTCTTAAAAACGAAAATCTGTTGGCTGTACACAGACGAATACTGTATTCCTGTGAGCACAGGTGACCAAAGCACTTATGGCAGATCATTCATGTGGATGTTACTGAGCAACTTAAACATTGTCCAGAGCCACATTTCAAAAGTAATGTGCTGTGATCGGAGCTTTCATTGAGCCACATACTTTCAGCCAAGACCTCCTGTGTTAACTGATCCGTATATCACCACTGTGGTCTACAGGCTTGCTCCTTGTGCCAGGTATGAGGTGGAGGGTGAAATGGTCTGCATGAGCAGGTGGGTTATTGCACATTTTTTGATTTGCACATAAAATAACCTGAATGGAAAGACAGAAAATATATATATACACAGAAAAAAAAAGATATATTTTTTTTCTTTTTTTCTGTGTATATATATATATATATATATCTTATTTAAATCAGTGTGTGTCAAGCAAAGGTTTCTCCTCTTCTGTGAATAACAACACAATCTTATTATTTTATTATTACACTACATTTTTTTACTTAATTACCAAACTCAGATCCAGGTCAAGTCAATTTTATTTATATAGCCCAACATCACAAACATAATTTGTCTTGGAGGGCTTTACAGTCTGTATAGCAAATGTCACCCTGTCCTTAGACCCTCACATTGTCTCAGGAAAAACTCCCCAAAAACCCTTATACAGAGGAAAAGAAGATCCCAAAGCCCCTTAAACTTTTGGGAAGATCACGAAGATCCACAGAGGACAGACAGATGTGCAGTAGGTGTCACATGTACGTACACGTTCAGCAGATTACAAACAAAACATCACATTTACGAAGAGGAAAGAGAAGAAGACAGAGACCAGGAGCACTTCAAAAATGTTAATGACGATTATGATCATCACTTTTATCTTCATCATCTCGTACAGGGTGCATCTGTGTCTCTTTCAGCTTTTACTGAAATTGAAGAAGACCAGATATGAGTCATTGAATAGGTGTAATATTTAATCATTTGTCAACAGTCAGTCTTTGTTACAAAGAGATATTGAGAGAAAATGCATAGGTGGTGGACAAACAACAGAAAATCAGTAGTGGATTTATAATTTTACCCAGAGTGGGCAGAGCCACAACACCGACCACTGCCTGCTCTTGGAACACAGCCATCCATGGACAGTGGTCAGGGCTTTTTAGACAGAAGAAAACCACATCTCTACATCTGCTCTTTGATTCTGATCTAGCTCATCAGCACATTCTTCTTCTATTTATTTTTTTCTAAAGCCAAAAACAATCTTTAGAAATCAGGTCAGCTGAACTAGCCTGTATGTGATGCCAATGTTTTTTTTTTGGACGACATTTGATGTTTGTCCTCCATCTGACAAAATGTAACACTTTAGCAAAAACAAAATAGCTTATCTTAAATAACCATTTAGAGAACATCACTTATGGTCTGTCTCTCCAGTTTGATTTGATTTTGTGTCTGCACTGCCGTGCATTTATATATTTTAAATTAAAGGAGATGAATAAACTATTCAGCCAGCATGTCCCCATAAGGGTTATATGGGCTGATATGGGTCACAAGCAGGTTTGTTCATGGTTTCCATTGTGGCCCCACCCATAAGCCCATGCCAACTTAGTACTCTTTCCAGTGTACCTGGGTACTAGGTGGTTAGATAATAGGCATGGGCTTTAAGTGGACCATATGGTCTCTGTAACACGGGTCCCTGCTTGAGACACATATTGTCAGCTTGAATATACGTCTTATGGCCCACATGCACATACTGAATGGGTAAATATATACTTTAGTTCATGCAGGACATATAAAATGTATTTTTTTCTGTTCTATAATTGTTATTCCTCTCCTTCTCTTATTTGTTTTCTGGGTAGCTATAACAAAACATAGTTTAGTGATTCTGATTCTGAAATGTTTTAAAGAATTGGGAACATTTATTAAGTTTCTGAAAACAGAACTGAGAAAACTTGCATAAATAAGCGTTACTCAGACAATTCATTTAACAGTAGTCAACATTTGTCAGTTAATAGACGACATAAAACGATAGAAGATATATATGAATATATATGTTCAGAACATACATTTGCAGTGATCAGCGCACGTCATCTCCCTCTAAACTCATTTTTGGAGGGTCACCAATCAACTTGATGGGACCCATCAGGTCTTAAGTATTAATCCAAATTTTGGATTAACACTTTGAAATTGTTTTCAGGTCAAATCAAACTTGAATTGACTGTTCCTCCCTTTATCATCCATGGAGCCACCACCTTCCAGAAAAGAAAATCCGGAACTTAGTGATCATGAAATCCTTGTTGTGAAAATCCTCTCAGCTCAGTTCCTTGGTCAGTGATGACCACTGTCATTCTCTCCACAAGTTCCTACTTAGTATGAGCTGATATGATACTCTAGTTAAAATTACAGGATGGGATATCAGAAAAGGACAAAAGTAAAATCTGATACTATACTTAGCAAATGCACTACTCCTGTCACATGACCAGAACTTGAGTGTGTCTGCACTTATCATGTTGGCTGTGCAGACTTAAATTGAATCATAATTATAATAAATCATTTTCTTTCTCCCACAAGAATGTACAATATAGAGGATATTGACTAGTAACAAGGTTTGTACAGGTGCTTAAAATACTTGAAAGTATTGGTTGTTGTATGTTTCCATCTGTCAAATGTGTCGAAACTCCTCCCTTCGCACGAGGAGCTATGGAGCCGAAATTTGACGTACTGGTAGAGTAATCCGGACTGTGCCTGGGGGGGGGGGGGGTTCCGTCTTCTGTTCCGTCTTCATTGTCTCCATCCCAGACAATGAAGAGAACACCTGACTCTACGCCACTATGTATGAAGAATAACCCATGTAACCCAGCATAGAAAGTTCACTTTTGACAACAAAAATGAGATAATCATCAAAGTTAGACAAATGTGTAATCTTGTTCAGTTTATGGGACTTTGGGTATGAATTACTCAAAAACTACACAGTAAAAGTATTTCATACAACTTGTGCATGTAGTACTAAATCCAATAAAAGTCCAATAGTTATTTTCAATACCATATATAAGCTAAGATATTCCTTTATTTGTCCCACACAAGGGATTTATACACACGAGAGTATTACAGCAGTCAAAAATCACAAGGTAGAAACAGAAGAAAAAATAAGGTAAGGAAATATTAAGTATCAAATACATGCAAAAATATGTGCAACACAGAACAATTCAAAAACAAGGTAAGTATAGCGTCACTATATACAGTATATACAATGATTTATTTGACATAATTATTTGAGATTGAATCTCAATCCAAATATATAGTTGTTTTGAAGGTTAATTTAACACTTTTCTTTTCAGTACGTTGTGTTCGCTTTCGATGAGACTTTATTTCGGGAACCGGATATAGGACAGCTTGGTTTGGAATGTTTCAGTGAATGTATTCATGCTGTGTCTTTCGTGTGTTTGTTTTTGCATTTGTGTTGAGTTTATCTGGGCCACCGTAGTATCGGCCTGATATTTTTAGATGGTCGTGGTTACCATAACTATGTCAAGACATCAAGCGCGCACCTGGATTACACATGTTTGTAACAGTGGAGAAGTGCTCTCACTGGCAGTTTTCACAAGGGGATACACAATCAGTCACTCTTTATGAGTGCATATGTATGAGCAGGAAAAGCACTGTTTCTCTGAATACAAACATCGTACATCTCCCGTTACTGTCTTGGTAGAATGACTCATTATTCACTGCTCCACATTCTAACCTAAAGATGACCTCTATTGACAAGTTTTATGAAACACACCTGTGGGGCGAACACTGCATTTACATGTGACAGGCTCCGTCTCCATCCTGACACAGAGGAAATTGCTGCTAATGAAGCAGTAGGAGTGAGAAACAAGGCTGCGCATTGACAGCCTGAAGGCAGGGGAGCAAAACTGCCAAAACAGCCAATGCCGACACTGAGCCGATCTGACGGAAGAAAGCACTAGACCAGTTAAAGAAACAGACTGAGAGAGTTACACAGGCTCAGAGAGGAGAGATATTTGAAAGGAGGGAGGACTGAAAGAGTGCATTGCAAATAAGGGGCTTGTTAAAGGCTGCACTCAGTGCTACAGGGATGAAAGGGACCAGAGTCTGGGTCTGCTCCAAGCTCATTAAACATAGAGCCAGTTTCTCTCACTAAAGCCTAAAGGTCCCTAAGTCCTTCCTAACCCCGCACCAAGTAAAATGCAGCTGTCTGAATTCAGCTTCCCAGTTATAACACACTGTGAGGTGCGTTTGTTTCACAGAATGCCAGTGTCAACAGGGGACCAACTGGACCATGACTGAACAAACACAATAGAATACAAGCGGGTGATCAGTTCTGTTCTTGATGCCATATGTCACAGCCTTACCTCTGGGACTTCAGTGTCTCAGAAAGGACATCTTCTATTTGAGGATGGTGAAAGACACAGACTTTTTCCATTGGCTTGAAAAGCTGCCATGGTGCATGGTGTTTTTATGCACAAAAATAATTACCTTGATTCAGCTGCTGTTGCTTTTATTATTCCTTCCAAAAGAGTGAGCTGTTTAACAGAGAGATGAAGCCTGGCACACCAGGCTAAGGCCACATCTACACGGAAATGGCAAAAAAACCAAAAACAATCTTTATCTTTAACATTTTCAAAAATATCCCCATAAAGATGACGACTCAAAACACTGTAGTTCATATGCCAGCACTGTTGTAAACTTTAGATATAATAACAGAAACAGAGACAGGATGAATCGAGCCAGAGGAAAGAATGTGAAATAATGTCCGTTTGTTTACATTTTGTGCCGTTTCTGTGTGAATATTAGCGGCTTTTTTCCATCTAAGTGTATTTACTGCCGGCGGCGAGTCAGAGACACACACAACACACACAAACGGAGTCACAGACCTGCTGTGGATGTTCAGTGCAGCAGACTGTGTGTGGAACAATCACTTATCTGCTCTGTTGTTCAAGTAAAAATAGGTTTGGTTTTCCCTTCTCTTTATTTTTTACGATTCAACACTTTTTTCAACCCCGTGTGTGAATTCTCTAAAGACAGGACGTGTACTAGTGATATCTAGTGTCTTTTCAGAATGACTTTAATAACTTTTCATTGACAGTAGTTTGTAAAACTGTCAAACAATCTCCAAAAGTATCATATTCTCTCTCTCCACAGAAACACAAAGCCGTTGTTTTAAGATTTTCCCACTCTGGGAGGCGTTTTCAAAACATCCCGTTTCAGGTCCTCTTAAACGCTGTGTATGCGTATTTACCTAAACCCATTTCCGTGTGGACGACTTCTAAATCTCTAACTCATTTGAGATTCTGGAGTGTAGTTAGCTGACCAACAGACACAGATAAAAATGCCTCTTTACGCAATAGGAAATGTCTGTTTTACTGCTTGCTTTTAGTTTGGAATAAAAGTGTTTTGTTTTTCTGTTTTTATCCTTGATTTCCTGCCGTCGAGGTGTTTGCCCAATTACCCATACCCGTCGAACTGTGCTCCTCTGTGATGGACACTATTCAAAGCCACCGCAAGCCACCGCAAGCTCAGAACAGGAACAGTAAGACAAATATGCGGAAGTTAATCATGGCATCACCGGGAGGAGAGATCAGAGTGCAAGGACTGGAAAGAAAAGATGGCAGCGAACAGGTTAACGACAGAGGCACCAAGGATGTGACACAGCCAGTGGAGCGGTAGGAAAGCCATAGTGTTAGGACGTGAAACACGGGCAGCAGAGTGAGGAGCTCTGCTCAGCTGTGTGAGTACCCTTTGGCTTTAGTAACACTCTGGTAGAGAGAGACTGGGCTTCTGTATTTCATTGTCTGATTATGGAACCTAGAGGGAGAATGAATAAGATAGGTCCTAAGACGGAGCCCTGAGGTACCCTGCATGTCAGTTCTGAAGAATTTGACATCAGCTGATTCACACAGTCTCTGAAACTTCTGCCTGACAGATACGATGAGAACCTCTTTAAAAACAGACATCCCAACCAAACTGTGAAGTCTGTTGATCATAAAAATTATGATCAACAGTGTCAAAAGCAGATGAGAGGTCCAATGAAACCAAGACCTGCATATATTCTACTGAGTCAGCTGACATCATTATGTCACTGGAGAATTTGAGTAATGTAGTTTCCATAGAATGCCTTTTGCAGAAACCTGACGGAAATTTCTCAAAAAAATATCTCGTTGTGCTATAATTTTAATACTTGTACCACGATACAAGGACCAATAGACTTAAAGCCTTTTTTTTTACACAGCACAGTCAGGACAACGTCAGTAGGACACGAGGTGGGTTTCATAGTATTGAGCAAATCAGAGACATCATGAGGATCGAAAGGAGGACCAAGTATGGGGAGACAACTCACAGAAAGGGACATAAAAAGATGACGGCGATGTTTTCCCCTGATTTCTCTGATTTTACCAAAGATTGGGAACATTCTGTAATAAAACTGTAATTTTTAACAAAGCAATTAAGAAATGGAGCTGCATGACTACTTATGCCTTGTTTGGTGAGTTTTTGTCACTCAAGTAAATCCAAATGAAGGATTTAAAGGGGACATATTATACACTATTTCTCCAAGTTAAAATAGTTCCCTGGTGTCCTAATGAACATGTCTGTGACATGTTTCGGTCAAAATACCATAAGGATGTGGCGCGAACACACGTTTGCTGACTTTATCCGGCACATTAACTTCATATATAAAATCCTCTGAGGCTGGAAGTTTGTGTAAAACACTGTGCTCCACTGTGCAGCCACGAACAGCACACTTGTCCCTCCGCGTTGACATAATACCGCTCTTCCTCCCTCGCCTGCACTCTCGCATTTTATAGGGACAAGGTTGCTTAGGTTGCGAGCTAAGGTGGTGCTCTCGAAGTAAACTTACTGGTGAAATGCGCATGCTGCCGTCATAAGCACAGGGAATTCAACATCGCATGTTTTATCGCCTATACTTACACTAAGGGGGACCACGAAAAAAGGACTGAGTATTCTTTTTCCACTCTTTGGCGACTGGTTGGGCCTCCAGAGTCCCAAATATAAGTATTGAAATGGTTAAAAAGTTGATTTTGCATAATATGTCCCCTTTAAAACATATGACAGAACAAAATAACACAAAATATAACAAAATAAATTAGAATTTTCTGTTGCAGTTGATCAAAACACATTATCTATGGACATTCCAAATGTCACAGTTGGCAATGAATTGTTTTGTCAGCACCTCATGCAACCACACGTCAAACAAACCTGAGCTATGCCTCTTAAACAATGAAAGTCCAAAAATGTGTGTGCATGACTTAAATGTTGTAATGCTGGTGGAAAGAAATCTATTTACAAATTTGCTATAAACACATAGCGGAGCTTCAACTTAACCTACTGACTTTACAGTCTGTGTAGCACAGCATTTATTAACACAAGGTGAATTAATGAACAAAATATCATGCAGTTCAACAAAATAATACCTTCGTACAATTTGAAAGAAAATCCAATCAGAGAGGGTCAAGAAGTGTTAATCTGAATCTATCATCTCATTCCTGAAGTTTTTTGCTACTTAATTTTTATATGTTGTGGATTTTTTCCCCCTGTCTTTACTGAGGAGGCTCTGTACCTGAAGGTATTTTAAAAAAATGTTGAGTCCAATATTTTTTTTGAATAGCTATGGAAGAGATGCTATTTTTTTTCTTTTACAAATAACATTATGAAACTTCAGTTTATGTTTATGCATTACTTTGTGAATAGATTTGTCTGTTTTAGTGCCTTACTTAAGGTTAATTGTCCATAATTGTGTGTGTTTATTTCTAAATAAAAAGAATAATAATTATTTTTATACCGGTCGTTTTTACCTTTCTACAAACTTCCTCAAAGTTTCCTGGAACCTTAAGTGCAAGTTTATTCCAATGAAATGCTAAACAAGTGAAAGACATTCAATAGTAAGGCCACATCAGCTAAAAATGCACATGTGTATGTTCTTTAATATAAATCATCGCTTTCAAAGAATATTGCTCCTTACATGAACAGCACTAAAACAATTACAGTGGTGCTCACTGTTCACTTAGATTTGAGACTTGCATTTGATATGAAACTACATACTGTAAGGGCTATGACAGTGTTTACCAAAACTTTCCATACAGGGACCCACCTTTTAAAGATGGCAAACTATTTTGTCGGAAATCACTATATAAATTGCCATAAGAGCAAATGTGTGCATAATGTAGCGACTAATCTACAGCCATATCTGAAACACCTTATACCATTTTGAATTGGAAAATAAATAATTTCCTAGAGACGTTTGGTAAAAATATTTGAAACTTCATTTTGTGCATGAATGCATGTTATTTTAAACATAAACAACTAAATCTTATATAAAAGTTTAGATTAAAAAAATTCAGCAAATTTGTTTGGGGACAAACAAAAACCTTAGGTCTGTGATGTATAAATAATTTTTTAATATTGTAAATATTAAGTGTAAACTGAAAAAGAAGCCTTAGCTCTTCTTAGCCCAACACTAAAAACAAAATAAACATCACACTCTCACTCTCACAATTAAGAGAAAACAAATTTAAACATTTAAAATTTTATAAAGCAAAATGCTACACGGATGTCAGCGTCAGCCCAGTGAACAATTTCAGAGCAAATCAAGGGTCCACTGCATGTTTTAGACACAAACACCGCGTGATTGACAGCTAGCAGCACTCAGTCTTCCAAATTGTTTGCTCAATAAAAATGATGTATTTATTTGTTTATTAACGTACACATAAATACTTTTATCTGAGCAGTATTGACTAGCAACAGTTGCAGCTGCGGCTGCTGCTAACACAGGAAACTAAGGATGGAGTTACCTGTTCTGATATCTGCAAATGTGGGAGCTGCGAACTGCAATTGAGGGCTTTGTGATGCAGTGAAGAGATTAGATTAGAATAGGATGTGAGGAAATAAGCAACGAGGAAAGAGTGAGAATGGGAATGCGGGACTGCTCCGATGTGGTTGGAGAGCTTTGGGCTGAGATTGCGGACCTCAGGATGTGGTTGTGAGCTTCGCGCTGTAGAGGGCAGCATTGCATCTCTTGACGTGAAGCATGCTGGGACTGCTGGGATAGGGAAGCAGAGGAAAAAGAGAATAGGATGAGAGTGAGGAGATGAGAGGATGAGAAGAACTGTGATAAAGAATGTCGAACTGGGATTAAGAAGTTGGAGCTGTGGAAGGCAGCATTGCACCTCTAGGTGTGCAGCCTGGGGAGAAGAAGATGAAAATCAATAAATGGAGGAACAACAATTGGGCCTTTGCATGATGCAGGTACTTAGGTCTTATTTCTCACCGTCCTAACCCAAACCTTTGTTTTATTTCTAGTGTTTTGTTTTATTTGGATTATTATTTTCCTGATTTTTTGTCTTGTCTTTACTAGTCTTGTGTTTTTGTACTTGTTTTTTGTGGACACTTCCTTTTTTTTTACTCACCTATTGTCATGGTTTTTGTCTGCTTTCCCACCCTGATTATTTTTTTCCAATTTCTTAACTGGAAAGCGGTGAGCTCGACGGTGAGTTCCCAGTTCTTCTGCCAGTTCTGACCTCCGAGCCTCGTCTTGAAAAGCACGACTAAATAAAGCTTCAAACTTCTCAGTCCGTAGGAGTTTTGCTACAAAGAGTGGCTTCTGTCTGGTGTGAAATACAAAAACCACTCAGGGAGACAATTTAGTCTCCGAAGTAAGGGGAGGGAAAAGAAGACAGTCGAAAGACAATTATGGGTTAACAAACAGGACAAAGAGTGAGAAGAGTGAGGGAGAGCAGGAGAAAGCAGAGACACATAAAATACGAGATAAAAGTCTGAAGTGTCAGTAAGAGGATTTGATTGAAAGACAAAGAGCTTCTCTCTCCTACATTCAGCCACAATGGATTCATTTAAATCTAAACTATATCACATCCTCTACTTGTAGGTTATTTCTAGCAGAAGGCTTTGCAGTATAGCCTTTCAGTCGGCAGTCACTCCCCAGCTGCTTCCATAAATGATTAATGAGCCTGAATTATGCACTAATAAAAAGGATGGAATATTTTATTGTTAAAGTTAAGGTTTTTTTTCTGGACGCTCCAAGGAGAGCCGCACTTCACGCATGCACATCCTGATATAGCAATGGATTTATGGTATTTTTCATGTGGTTTGAATTATCTTCTCTTATTCCAATGATAATGAGGACACTATACAACTTTAGACTTTCAGGTGATTCTTCAACTCACTTAACCAAGTATGGATTAACAATGGTCAACTGCTCTGTGCCCCCAGACCTCCTGGGGGTCCAATGGACTGAGGCTCTTTGTGTGGCAATTAATGTGGTTTTATCATTAAGTTACTGCAGTTTTATTTGATTACATGAATTATTTAGCACAATGACCTAAAAGTGAGTTACATTTACTCACACGCTCACACTTACGGGCAATTTTAAAATGTTGTCCAATTAACATCTGCATGTTTTTGGACTGTGGGAGGAAACCAGAGAAAATCCATGTACAAACAGGGAGAAGATGCAAACTCCACACAGAAAGGCCTGGACCGGGAGCCAGCAACCAGCAACCTTCCTGCCATGAGGTAATAGTGCTAGCCATGTGTGTGTGTTATATGAAAAACAATTATTAATTAAAACATATTTCACAGTTAAGACCAGAGCTATATAGGAAAATAGCTTGTGTTTTGTGGGCCACACAGAATATTTGTCAAAAAAATAATTAAATAATAATAATTTTCCAGAAATAAAGGTATAATTATAGCAAATATTGAGACAGGGAATACAATTAGCCTAACATATTTTCACTTTAATTTGGCATTATAATCAAATCCAGTCAGCAGCCAGTCCTCTTTACAAGTGGTGGACATTCAAGAGATGTTCAAGAGTTAAATCCCATGCCAACACAATGGGCTCAGATATTTGTCCCGGCTATTGTTTATGTTTACCCACAATGCCCTGCATTGTAGTCTGCATTTGGTTCTCTTAAAGCAAACCAAGACCTTTGTTTTTAGGTGGACCAGAGTTCACTTCTTTGTTGCGCATCAGAGTTCAGTTGCGTTCAAACTGGCCACACTTTTGTTGCAGGCATCACATTATACTTTTTTGTAGTGGAAAAATACAATTAGGTTCGTTTGTGAAAACAATGAACATCTTTTCTTTGTACTTGAATCTGTTAAATAAAGCATTAAGTGATTCAACTAACTACAGATTTTAGTTTGAAAAGCATCCCAACTTTTCTAGAAATTTTAACATTAATATAGCTCTACGCTATTAATAACCTGAAGGGGGTGGCATGCAATCCGTCCATTTTATGTGAAAATAGTGTGAAATTATGCATCAAATGGGCCTTTTCATGTAAACACACGCAGAGCATGAAAAAGCAAGACTATAACCGCTGTCGTAATACTCGTTATCTCTGACTGAGGCTGTCAGCTTACTAAAAGAAAGTCTTGGTCTGTTGAACATGTTTTGCATAACAGCCCTCTGGTTCCTAATTCGTGTTAGTCTAATGTTTGGTGTTCAGCAGGTAGCAGCAATGTGTCCTTTGTTTTTGTTTTAAACAGCTGCTTAATGCATCAAATCATTTTGATGAGAGCAGCTAAAACACTAAAAAATACAAAAGCCAAAACATCAAATAGCTTAATGACAACACTTGGAAAACTACAGGCTGCTTTCCTTAGAAGCCTCCACAGCACATCAAGCACAATTATTATTTAATTATGATTGTACTGTAAGTGAACCTGTCATGCACCGTTCAGTCTTTTGCTCAGGCAATTGTGGACCTTCAGTAGACAAGAGTTCATGCTTTTTAATGAAATTGGTTTTAAAAAAACTTTAAAACTGTCGTTAGAGGTGGATTTCTAGGAAGTCCATGACGACACGACACAATGAACTTGAGGAATGTCGGCACGCCTCAACTCTATACGGTTTGGTTGGTTTTCCACTACAACGTGACAACGTGGGCGGAGTCATCACAGCACGGCTGCATGAAACTGGCGAGACTTCGTTTTTATACGCAGCACACACAAATGAGTGACTATTGACTTCTAAAGCAGCTTTCAGTGTAACTGAAAACATTAGAATCAGTTAATTAAAAAAAAGATTTGCTCACTGCTTCCTCCATGGCGAGAGCACAGACTCCATCTGACACAGTCACTGGACTGAAATACAATGGCTCGTCGCTCACGATCACAGGCTTTCAGCAGTGCTGTCGCTAAATACACTAGACTCCTCTGTTAAATATTGAGATTTTAGACATTTCCCTTGTAATTGTTGTAGATTAACGCACGTTTTCAGGATTGTTAAGTCTTTTTTATCTCATCTACAGTTCGGCATTGTTCGCTTTGATTCTTGTGTCGGACGTCTTGCTCGTGCCACTTCCAGTGACGACACTCTAATCAATCAGTCTAGAACTCTACTCTCAAAATACTGCCTAACAAAACATGACACTAACTCAACAAACAACTGACCGTACAAAGGCAGAATATATATGCTGAGAGAGCAGACCATTTTAAAATGAAAGGGGAACGAAACACACAATAATACTTATTAATAATTAAATAATTAAATAATTAAATAATAATTAAATAATTAACTCTATACCCCCCTTTGATAGTTCCACCAAGTTCCAGGTATTTTTAAAAACAGATGAGAATATTTTCAAAATTGCCCACCTATGTATTGACTAAGGGGCAGAAACATAAAAAACACAGGAAGTGAAACTAAGCAAGGGACACATACTAGGAAGAACTCTAAATTAAAACATGAAACTAATAAGAAGAAAAACAAAAAAAAACAGAAACAAAATAAAAACCCATGGTTGCTGAAAACAACAGAAAGTGAAATGCTACAGTCCAAACGGAAAACATGTCCCAAAAAAAGAAGCACAACCTCTTTGTAGCACGGAGCATGAGGCTGAGACAAAGACAACCAACTGAGAAGCACTCATGGGCACCGCATACAGGTCACGCAGACACAGCAAGGCAGAGAGGCAGCGATAAAGAAAGATAAAGTGAAACTTAACTCACAGCAAATGAAAAAGAAAATGGCTAAAACAGAGAACCAGTGGTGACCAATTTTGTGGGAAGGGGATCTAATGTACAAGTTGAGAATCATCTTTGATGTATAGATGGTGGAGGATATTTCAGTGTTGGATGGGAGATTGAAGCTAGATAGTTAATAATTAATGGGAAGGTGCAAAGCTAAAACGTTTGGTCTGTATTTGCAGTTAATATAGGGCTCACAGATCCTGAGCATTTGTCTCTTCAAGGGCAATACGTTGCCTATGTGTGGCCTCGTTCATATGTGTATATGTATATATATAATGTATTCTACCTGCATTTCTTTAGTCTTATTTTATGTTCTGTTCTAACAGCAGTTCAGTACTTGCTCAGAGCTTCTGTTTGTGGCAGACTGAATGATGATGTCTCACACTGTAATAAGCTACAGTCCCGCTGTTTTTCCTCATGTGTTGGGTTTCATAAACAAAATGCCTTGAAATAGTTTCTTCTTCCTGTTCGTTTCCTCTCTTGGCCTGATAACAGGATCAGGTACTTCTGTGCATGCTGTCAAATAAACAGCAGGCTGTGGCTGCACGCCCACATGAGCTTGCAAAGGTAGAAACAAAGTAATGTTGGAAACTGAGCAAAATAGTTCCTACTATTAGATTATTGAAGTTTGACTGAATCAGTCACATACACACACTTTGAAATCAGTGCTCAACCTATAAATGTACATTTGAAGAAAGATAAAGAATATCTTGGATTTATATTTTCTTTTGTGACTTAATTGCATGACAAAATGTAATGGTGAGAGCATAAGGTTAAATAATAATGTCGGATCCTCATGTAACACGATACAGTATGTAATTTGATTATCATATGCTAATGATACCAAGGAGAGGCTGAGATAACAGCTTGATGCTTTGTCACTATTTGCCTAATGATCTGTCCTTTCTTATCACCATTTGTTCCCAACGCGATTAAAGTAGGAGCTAAAGCTGATTTGACTTTAAAACTGCAGGATTATGCCTCGCTGCTTCTCCACTCGACAGCTCAGCATATGGCCGTTCTGCCACTCTCAATGCATTATTTGAGAGGATGAAGAGGAGGCACAGTGAAAAACATCTCACAAGAAGAAAACAAGCACAGAGGCACAGACAAGTGTCAGAGCAGTGAGCGCTGAGTGTCTGCCAAGCAATTGATTGGGCCATCACTGCTGTCTGAATACTGTTATGGAAATTTTGCTTGGTAAGATCTGAAATAAAGACTTGAGAGGCAAATAGTCTTTCTAGAGTATATTATTTGCAAAGAGGGGAAATATATATATATATATATATATATATTGTGTTACATGTTCATTGTTAAATCACACTGATGAAGGTCAGCTATGACCAAAAGCA
The DNA here is from genome assembly GCF_958295425.1 of Solea solea. Classification (NCBI taxonomy): domain Eukaryota; kingdom Metazoa; phylum Chordata; class Actinopteri; order Pleuronectiformes; family Soleidae; genus Solea; species Solea solea. The sequence continues at coordinate 11,777,326 of NC_081143.1, read as the reverse complement.
CAGAAATGAAAAGTGAAAAGACATCATGTATCTGACTATCAGTACAAATAGAACATAAAACAAGGTTTGTATATCCTGTCAACATAAGTGCTGCATCTTGTTTCCTTTCACAGCAATGTCCTCAGAAAAGGAAAATCAATACAAAGCCTTGTATTTGTAGCATTTAGATTTGTCACAGGGTTTCAGAGAATGATGACCCTCACACCAGCACAGCTTAATATACAAGAGCTGTGTGAAAAGGAAAAGGTCACTTGTGTGTCAGCGGCAGCTTTTAACAAGTTTCAGACGCAAACCCTCTCCGGGTGCAAGATCAGCAGATTTCCAAGACATAAGATTCCGTCAAACAAAGAGTGCAGCCACGCACGCACGCACGCACGCACGCACGCCTATTTTGAAGCCAGTGTTCCACACTGCCGTGGTACACAAACATTACATTTAGGCCACTTGGGTCTTGGCAGTGATCCTTGCTTGTTATCCTTGCTGATGTCAATATTTTGCCTCTGTTTGGTCTTTGTGAAAAGAAACAATGCAACATTATTTGAATGCTGCAACTGGGCTGGCTTAAAAAAAAAAGAAAAAAAGAATATTTTTTATAAATAATTTTTATCGCCCGCGACAGTAATTGAGACACGTAACGCGGACCATTGGTTCAATTTTTGGAAGGACATTGAGCTAGTCCAGTGAAGGCGCTCAGCCCTCCCCTCCCTTGGTGTCCAACTTATAGTGTTATTTTAGCTTGCCATAAAGCAATAGTTTGCCAGTGTTACAGCTTACAGTTATTATTGTGTAATATTAGTGAATCATTGCTTTGCCGAAATGGATGATTAATCATTGTTAGGTAACCAGTGGGGCTGCAACAATTATTCATTTAATCGATTGTTAATCGATGACTATTTTGATAATCGATTAATCAGTTTTAGATGTGTTTTTTAACAATTAATACAAGCTCTCTGATTTTTCAGCTTCTTAAATATTTTCTGGTTTCTTTGCTCCATTTGACAAAAAAATCATTCAAACTGAAAAGACATCATGATTTCCAGGTTTGTTAAACACTGATCGACATTTTGCAACGTTTTAACTACATTCTATGCACAAAAGAATACTTGATTCATCGATTCTAAAAATAATCGTTAGTTGCAGCCCTAGTAACCATTGAAAAAGCACTAGCTCTCTTCCATGTAGGCCACTGTTCTTTATTTTAATTTTTGAAACAACACGATGTGCGCATATATCCTCTGGTATGTCATGTGCATCGCATATCGTATGAATAATCATGGTGGGCTGCCATGGCCAAAAATGCCAGGGCCATTTTTTGGTCCCATTCCATCCCTGGACGGGAAGATTTATCCCAACCAAACTGCTGAAAGACTGGGGTTGTGAAACCTTTTGTGGGCACTTCTTTGTGTTTTCAGTACATAAAACAAATCATTTCCTCTACGCAGTACAAGAATTCAGCAAGCAACATAAGATCAAAACACTCCTATAATAAAAAAACACAGATTCATGTGCTTAATTGTTGGCATGTAACATTTGCTTATGTTTAAAGTTTTGAAGACACACATACACACACACACACACACACACACACACACATATATATTAGGGCATTAATGATGATCTTTTTTCAGATCAACTTACATGTCAATAAAGTCGAGTCGACAAGTAGTTTGATGACGTTATCACATTGACAGCGGAGGAACACAGCTGCACAACAATGAGCAACTTTTATTAAATTTCTCTGTGACATTAACAGTCAAAATGTATCGTAAAGTGCACTTTAAAAAAAAAAAAAAAAGATGCCTTCTCAAACACTTAAACAAAACTCATACCTTGAATTTTCAGGTAATTTTAAGTGCACAACAGAAAGTGAGTGAGATCTCTCCCACCCGGCTCTAGTCTGGGCTACATCTGAAACCGGAGGTGTGCTTCCCCCCCCCCATCCACTCATCTGAAACCCCCCCACCCAGGGCCGATGGACTCGACGGCGTCGCCTCCAACCCCCGGGTACCCACCTGGACTCGCCCGCTGCGATGTCTTCATAGAGCATGTACACAAACGTCTTTACCGTACATTTGTGAATGTTAAACTGGTTTGAAACAGCACGACACCTGCCACAGTATCACAGTAGGCAATTCTCTCTCTCTCTCTCTCTCTCTCTCTAACCCTCTCCCCCTCCCTCCCTCCCTCTCTCCCTCTCTCCCTCTCTCACAGCTCCGAACAATGGTCATAATGTTTGATCTTTAATCGATCGCCCACCCGTCTTTCTTCTATTCTTTTGATTTCTAAAAAACTTTGCAGCTGCAGATCAAAGTCTGTAGGATCGCATTAAGGCTCCATTACGCCACATAACTTGTAAACACCTTAATTTATGTTTGTTTTTTTGTAAGCCCCTTCAACCTTTTTTTTTTTAATCACCAGCTGCCACTGCTAACAGACACAGTCCAAGATCTGCAAAACAAGAATTTATAGACTTGCTCTTTCACACATATATGTGTGTTGACCTTTACAACAGAATTGTGTGTGTGTGTGCGTGTGTGTGTGCGTGTGTGTGTGTGTGTGGGGGGGGGGGGGTGTTGAAGTGTAACAAGTGTCACATTTTGTGATGAAACCGAGACAACAAGCATGCAGACTGGAAAGCAAAGGTTGGTGATAAATCTCCGTGGGATACAAGCAATAGTCATTGTTAGGACAAGTGTAGCCTTAAAGATTCAGAGAGCCTTATCAATAATGAAACAGTACATACATCAGACCACTTAGTGTTGTAGTTTGACATGATTTCTCGAAGAAGGTCCATTCCAATGATGCCATGTTCGCAGCTGGTGAACACTGTAAACACTTCCCATTATCATCTAACACGCACAGCTTGACAGAGCTCATGCAGCCTTGCTCACGGCTTTTGCTCGCCCTGTTGCCAGACTTGCACCAGATTGCGTCAATGCCACCATATCCACTGCTGACAACACCATTGTTCTATTTGTCAGTTGTTCTTTCAAAAACACATTGATCTGGACATATACTGTAATATGCCTGGTACTGCTGTCCTGGAGAGGTAGTGTGTGTGTGTGTGTGTGTGTGTGTGTGTGTGTGTCAGGTTGTATTTGTTAACTCTTGAGGACTTTTTCTGGCAAAAACACTGACCCTGTCAGGATCAGTGGTCCTGGAATTGTGGTACGGTTAAGGTTGGGGTTATGGTTGAGGTTAGAGATAGCACTTTGTTTGAATTAATGGTCAACGCAGGGTCCTTAGAAGAATAGCTGTGCTAACCTGTGTGTTTGTGTGTGTGTGTGTGGGAATGATCCCTACATAGCGACATGAACCTGTTGACAGATTGCAGTGAGGTGTGGGAACATTTATAGAAGAGTAAAGCCAACAATAAATGAGGCATCCTGTCCTCATACCCATCTTCTACCATGTGCAAGCATGCACATGCACATATAGCATGTGCAATGGGTAAAAACTTAGTATACATTACAAACACAGAAACAGACAAAAAAAACAAAAGTTGTCCACCCCTCCATTAAAGCTTTAGTTGAAAAGTGAAATCTTCAACAACTAGGCTATTGAAATATTGGCAAATGTAAGTGTCAAGTGCTCATAAAATTAAAACAAAATCTTATCAGAAAATAGAACTACAATATAGAAGATTAGGTTTTTTATGTTGCAATCTTCATTTAAATAATGCAGCCAGTTATCCATGAGTACTCTGAAGCAGAAGGAGCCTGAGGAGCATTTATCACAGACCTAAACAAACACGACTTTACAGAACCTGACAAATCCCCATCCATCATTTTAAATGTTTCTGTGGCTCTGCCTTGGTAAGAGATGCTATTTGCTATCAGTGATGTGTGCAACATGAACAAATGGAACTTACTCTATATTCTCATGTACCATAGTTCATGATCTGCTCACATGTGTAGTCTTGTATGTCTATAGCAATTAAGTTACTGTGTAAAGGTTTAATGACTCAGTCATTATGAGGTCGCCCAAGGATTTTAGGACAGATGTGTGGGTCTGCCTCCAGGAAATTTCCAAAGTCAAAAAAAACAAATCTAACCCAGAATCTTTGTAATATTAGCGACAAAATAATATATATGCTGACACAATTAAACTCATCCTTGAATATCCTCTTTCATTCCAAGCTCAGATCTAAACAAATAAGACATAACTGCAATTAACAGTCAAGTCCCCCATTTACATTGATTTCAATGAGAATGTGTGTACATTTCCTAACTGTAAATGTATGCATGCGTGTATGCATTGGTGTGCAGAAAGCCACCGACACTGCGTCTCAGGATGCCCCGTTCTTCAAATTTAGCAAAATAAACATGAAGCATTCCTTTAAATTTAACGAATGTTCCAGCTCTCTCCAAATCCCTGTCAGACCACTTCAGTAAATGCTTTATTAATTACCTGATTACTGGTTGTGTTCAAGGTCTGCTTGCTCCCAAAAGTGACTGATGTCTGTAAAAACCTTCAGTGAGGCTGAAATAGTAGATGAGCGTCTGTCAAAAGAGGTTAAAAAGGGCTGTATGCTGGGCCATCGGCCAAAGTGAACCGTGTGTTTGTCGCTACCTGAAATACAATAATACTAACAATAATAATAATAATCATAATAAAGTGCCATATAGGCTAATTCCACCACAGCCGTCGATCATGCATAGCATCAAGTCAGCAGGGGTCGGTGATTAATTGGGGTAAGCAGTCGTAACAGATACTGTGAAAGTCATGCCACTTCATCCCTCTCAGTGGCACGTCCGTGGAGTTAAAGTGGTGTTCCAAGGTTGACTTTGCTATTAAACTGACATTCGGTCGATGTAGTAGCATATTTTAAAAAACGTGCTAGAAACATTATGCTGGACACTCTACAACACTTCTACTAATTTAGGCATTCCTCTTTCTAAAGAGAAAACATAGGCCTTCCACAAGTTTGCAATTTCCCTGAATAACCCTCAACAAACTCTTTTGTATAATAGCAGCTATTAAGTCCACGTCCATGACAGTCTCTATAAATGAGATTTATTGTCTTGTTAGGTGCCTCATTTCCCATGGTTGTTCTTTTGTTCTCGTCTGCTACTTTTGGCTCATTTTGTTAAGAGCTTAAAGAGACCATGGTCCATGATCAGATATGCAATTCCGTTCTCTGGAACGGTATTTCCTTCTTTTACCATAACTTTAAGTCCTCCGACTCTGCTGTTCTTCACAGATGTGGTCCAATTTTGGGTTTTTGGGAGATTATAGAACGATGTGTGGTTTTGCAGATGTAAATAAAGTCTGATTGATGTGTCACTCTTTACAAACCAATTTGTCATTGCTTGCTCGCTATAGGGTAGTAATTAGAAGAGAAGGCAATGTGGTATTTTGCTGAATAGAAACTTGTGTTTGTGAACTATTACTGCACTGGGTTTACTGTTTTGCTGCCCTACTCACACAATGTTTAAATAACATCAGCTTCCTTTGTGTGTGACCAACAGATGGTTTGATGAAACCCAGGGCAAAAGATAAACATGAGGTGAGAGGTGGAAGAAATATTGTGTCTGACTATGGATACCTCCTACCGCGTCCTTACTAATGAATACAAGGCTGTTGTCAAAGGAAATGCAACCCTAGAGGCAGCACATATCCTCTGCCAGCACTGAGGGATTGGTTAATATCAAATGATTTATTTTCCCCATGTTTATCCTCTGACTCTTTGTCTGGTGAATTAATGATGAAGCTGATGAAGTGCAAGTTATCAGCAAGTGATCAAAAGAGGCATGAAAACACCTCTGTGAACTCACTACATTTATACCACTCTGTGTGTGTGTGTGTATTTGTGTGTGTGTGTGTGTGTGACGGCCCATGGTTGAGAGCAAAAGTTCACAGAGAATGAAAAATGAAACACAATTAAAGTTGTGTTTGATGTTGCAATCACCATCAGGTAAGATGCCCAGATAAAAGCTACTATTATGCTTTTAATGTGGTACCAAAGCACATCAAGCGCATTAAGGAATACACAAACATTAGTTGTATATGAGGTGTCATCAAAAGCTCTCGCTCTCAATCACTGTGGAATATTTCTGCATTGTACTTGACCGCCATCCTTCTCAATTTTGACCTAAGTTCTGCTTTGATGCTTCAGTCAGTGTGTAGTACAAGTATGATATTGCATTTCACTCCAGACTGGTAGTCTGCATTCGACTTTGAAATGTACTAAACATACTGTGTTAAACTAAGTAATCTGATCTAATCTGATTACAAATTCTGTGATGCTGTTTATTTGAGTGTGCATGTGTCTCACTGATATTACCCCCAAACATAGGAACAATGCAAATATGCCTCTGTACTGTAATGCTCGGGCTCCAATAAATGTTGTTATTATTATTTCCTGCTCTAATGCAGCACCATTGCAAATGGGATAGATAACTCCTGTGTCTGTACTTTAGTGTTTTTTTCTATTAAAATTCTGAATTTCAGTTGTTGCAATAAAAGTACACATGTCTGGCGGGCTCTGGTGACAGCTGTTGTCGGGGATAATTTGTCTACATGTCATACATCTTAACCAGGAGCATTCAAGGGATATGGGGGGCCCAAGCAAAAGGGACCAGGGGACCCTACATCACACTAAACCAAGCACCCTGCACCTTACATGGACCTTTCCCATTCTTGTGAACACAATATCTCAAAGGGAATCCTTTCAAAGTTGACACAGATATTCTGCTGGACTTAAATGTGGTTGTATGAGGTACTGACACATCGTCAGTGCTGACTGTGCTTGAGACACAAAGGCTGACTCTCACAGAAAACACCTAGCAGATGATTCCAAAGAACTGTGAGTAACAAGTGAGTAAGGTGCCATTAAAGCGGTGGCATCTCTTTGCAGTATGAATGCAAGCCCCTTCAATAATTCAATGATAAGATGGCTGCGTGCAAGGACGCTGCGGCTGTGAGCACTCCTAGATTTAACTGTCATCTTTGCAACTTATTTATATTGCTAATATATATTGGAATGATACAACAACAGGGGCTTTCATATACTTTCCAACACACACATGAAATCCCAGCAGTGCACCGGGTCTTTATGGATCGCCTCCCCCAACAGCAACCACAAGAGACCGCAAACAGAAGCAAGGGTGTAGAGCCGGCGTGTCTATGGCAAAGAGGTTGAACGATGACTGCAAACACAAAAGGTATCCACAAACCTTTCAGAACTGAATTCTACTGCTCCCAAAACCTTTCTGCAGTTTTACTAGATGAACACTTCATGCAGTTACACAATATATACACAGTAACACTCAGTCAGGTCCAATAGTATTCAAGATACTCAACAGAAGCAGAATAACAAAAAAGAGCTTTAAGTGACAAACTTTTTAAAATGTGTCCCTGTGAGCTAAAGACGCTGATTTTCTCTATGGACATTGATATGGGAAAGTAAGTGAACATAAACTGCAACTTTTTGTCAGTGGAGACTCTTTCATCTTTCAAATTAGAAACATTCTGTCCTTGAAGAACGCTGAAAAACTAGTTCATGCTTTTGTTACATCCGGATTAGATTACTGTAACAAGTATATTAAAAGTCTCTACACTGGCTCCACTTACAGTTAATAATTCAATTTAAAATCCTCCTCACGTACAAATCACTTAATGATCAGGCCCCTTCATACCTGAAATAATTAATTTTACCCTAACAGATCACTTAGGTCCTAAAATACAGGTTTACTTGTGGTTCCCAGAGTCTGTAAAAGCAGAATGGGAGGCAGAGCCTTCAGTTACCAGGCTCCTCTCCTGTGGAACCAGCTCCCAGTGACAATTCAGTAGATGGACACACTCTGTATTTAAAGTTAGACTTAAAACCTTCCTTTTGACAAAGCTTATAGTCAGAGCTGGCTCAGGGGAACCTTGACAATCTCTTAGTTATGCTGCTATAGACCTAGACTGCTGGGGGAACTTCCTGTGGTGCACTGACACTCACTCTCTCACACTCAGAGTATGAATATGACGTTATTAGTCATTAACTTTGTTCTCTCTCTCCCTAGTTTGTGTTTCTTCCTTTCCCCTCTCTCTCTGTCTCTCTCTGTGTACTCATCTTGGAGGTTGCAGGATCCAGATCCAGCTTCGAGGCTACTACTATTATTATAATACATATCATCACCATTATTATTATGCTACAATTAAAGTTGATATCAGTATAATTTTTTATCAACAATCTCTGCTGCTGCTTATATAAATGACATTGTAATTTCTACAAACACGTCAACACTGACTCAGAACTGTCCTGTATACACTTATAACTTGATACAATTGTTGTGTATCTGGTCCTGGTCTCTTTCTTCTGTCTCGACCTCATATCCCTCTTGTCCTTTCTCTTGCCCCTCTGTCCCCCATTGTTCCTTCCACCCCCACCGGTCGAGGCAGATGGCTGCACATATTTAGGTCTGTTTCTGTCAGAGATTTCTTCTTCTGTTAAAAGGGAGTTTTCTTCTCTCCACTGATGCCTAGTGTTTGCTCATTGTGTGAATTGTTGGGTGTCTCTGCTCTCCATCTTTGTGCCTTGAGATAATGTATGTTATGATTTGGCCCCATACAAATAAAATTTAATTGAATTTAATTGAATCTTGTGCTTTGCTTTACATACACACTTGTCCTTACTTTAACGTCACTTCCAGTAACCTTTGCTCCTCAACTTTCCTAACCTATGAGCGAGTCTGTGCTCCAGCTGATGACATTGCTCTTGCCATGGCTGAAATCTTTGTAATGTGAAATAAAATGGAACTGTGGGAGGGAGTGGGGATGACCAGACACTTTTACCAAGATCTTTGGAGTCTGACCGTTGCTGTGGGACGGCTGCAATGATTTTAGTGTGCAGTAATGGTCCTCGTTTCTCATGAGTCACTCGCCAGCTACTACTCGCTCTGTCATCTCTGACTGCTGGAGTCGCTCGTTAGCTCCTTATTAAAGGACAAAGGCCAACCCAGTAATTGTTGCCGACCCAGTAATTGTGTAACATATGCAACTGTTACCACAGCTACTGTGAGCCCATTTTTGCTATTCATCTAAATGACAATGTATAGATGTGACCAGCCCCCTGCTGGTTGTGCAGGGGCGGTACTAATGCCTTATGCTGAGTACAAACAGCCTTTATTGTGATTGCCTTTGTGGGCTTTCGGTGTCCCACCCCTTTGTATTTACTTCTCAAACTAAAATCTCTTTTACTTGTGTCTCACTAATTGCAGATCCTCTTTTGGCTTCTCCCTTTGGTGGTCGCTACAGCGGATCATCTGCCTCCATCATGTCTTGTTACACCAACTGTCCTCATTTCTTCCTTCACAACATCTATGAACCTTCTCTGTGATGTCCCTTTTTTTCCTCCTGCATCCTTAGTCTAATATAATCACTATCCCTCCTCTGCACATGACCACACCATCTCAACCTTGCTTCACTAACTTTATCTCCAAACTATTCAACCTGAGCTGTCCCCCAACTTCCTCATACAATTCCACATTTCCTCTTTTGGCACCCGATCTCACTCACTAACTTAAGATGCACAAATAAAAATGTCTCTTGCACTCAGTATACTGTTACATTTTTCTCACCCACCCTCCCTGCAGGTCAGTAGGTGTAAAAATATAAAGTGACAGCTTTGTCTTGTCTATGTCACAGTTTGACAACTTTGATGTGCATGAACCTCAAATAAGGAGTAAGTCATTGTGCCGTCAACTTTCCTATGACTGTTGTGAAATGTGTTGTTCTTCCAGAGCAGATACCATTCATATAGCAGAGCCTCGACGTGACAACATACATAATGATCACTGTCACTTGGCTGGCAGCCGTGTGCAGACAAATGGCTCCCACTCCATGGTTTGTCAGGGCTATATGTTCATAATGATTCTGAGTCACACTGGAGGGACAATATAGTTGTGAGCAGGCTTTTAACACCACACGCCTGAGCTATTTCAGGTGTCATTCCACTCTGTCTTTCTTGGTTTTTCCACTGAAGAAATGTTTAGATTGTGTACAGGAGCCCACAACAGGTGTGAACACAGCCGAATGTGGATTTAGAGACATTCTCCTGCCTTTGCTCTGGAAGCAGCAGGCAACTTATAATCACCTTTCCTTCATGGACTCAATCAAACAGAGTCCGAGAAAGAACATTGTGGGGGGGAAAAGCAGTGGACAAAAACAAACAAAAACACAAAAAAACATTATATTCCTGCCTGTCATCAGCGTGGGTTTATTTGTAAGTGTGTCCTTCTGTTACCAACTTCCTGCCTCTAGTTTTGACGGATCAATCTTTCTTGTGATGTGTGATCACCCAAGTTCCCATTAAATGTGAGATTTAATGCCAAGATTGACATCACAAAATTGATCATGAAATCCCCATATTTTATAATGGACAAAAATATAAAAAGTCATATCTCTGTCAAAAGGCATCAGATCTGGTATGTGTATGCAAGGTTGGACACATTAAATTTACTGGGAACTTAGGAACTGACCCACATTACGGATTTGGTGGCAATTACATTTTAATATAAGAAGTCCAATTAAACAAATTCAACTGTGTATATGTCAGTGACATCTTAAGAGATCAGGAAGAATTTTGTCATGCTTATGTAAGATAAGAGGGCAATAGCTATAAGCAGGTAAACTTCCATACAGATACAGAAAGTCTCATGTATCCAGTGGTCAGGGTAAGTAGTGCAACACAGAAATGGAAATAAACCAACAAATGAACAACAAGCCAAATTAAGTGCATTTCACTTGGGTGAACCAGCCTGACACTAGATGAGCTACTCTCGCTTCACTGATATATATTACTGTTTTCAAGTTTCCACTGTGTGCATGCAGTCTAAATATACAGTATTTGTAAAGGATTTTTTTGGTACTGAAGGCACATACTGAATTGTACTATACAACAGCTCTCTGACATATTAACAGTGGTGGGTGAACGTATTGACAATACATCTTTAACCCTTTAACCCTTAAAAATATCAGACGACAAGTTTGAACTACTGTAAATACGTGACGGTTTGTGCCATCGTAAAAAGCCAACGTGGTTTTTACGGTGATTTCACTCGCGCTGTTGCAGGAAGGCCGTGAATCAGCGTCTTTGTCGCCAGAGAGTAGAGAATTGGAAAAAACGCCTGAACATAGTTTCCAGTTTTTGGACACTAAGCCAAAGACTCCATTTTTTTTTTTTAAATATGTTTTATACTGTTCAAATTTCGAATTTAACACACAATCTGGTCATGTACAACTACAGTGTTTTTTCTCAATAAAACTTTTAGTTTTTCTTAACTTTAATTTTAACATGTAGTAAATTGTAAATAACTGCCATAAGTTATTCTGGAAAAATGGGCAAAAGCACATACTCAAACTCATAATTTTCTGGCTTTTATTTGGTTAAAATAAGCAAAAAGGTTCAGATGGACATTTTAAGCCTTAGGTTAAAATATTTATTATTGCTGTTAAAATATTAACACATACTAATTTAGCTTAAAGAAAACCTCACAAGCCTGAAACACATTTTTATCAGGTGTAAACCAGTGTATATGGTTATGTTATAATGCCATTTGCTGATCCAGGTGCAAATCTTTACAGGTTAGCATTGTAAGTATTACAATTATGCATGATGTGACGTTTTGTTTTGTTTTGTTCTGTTATTTGTCCATGTGAAGGAGCGACTCGTCACTAATGAGCACACACACTCGCTAGTAGAGCGCAAAGACGCACACACTCATCACACACTCGCTAGTACAGCGCAAAGACGCACACACTCATCACACACTCGCTAGTACAGCGCAAAGACGCACACACTCATCACACACTCGCTAGTAGAGCGCAAAGACGCACACACTCATCACACACTCGCTAGTACAGCGCAAAGACGCACACACTCCAACATGCACTCGCTGATAGAGCGCACAGACAGACGCATACACACACACAACTGCTTTGTAGACCGTCACGTGCGTACACTTGTGCCCCGACATAATCATCCTGTTAACATTTAACTTGGTTCAAACTTCCTTACCCCTCATCCTCAGTTTGCGTCGGAAGCATTCCAAACATTGTTTACGTCAGAGGCGCACCTAAATGACGACAATGGCCGGACGCTTAGTGTGACGTGACTTTTTGTAGTTCCATTAATTATCTATTAATATTGTTTATTGAAGGTGGATAGAATAATTATTGTGGCACCGTTAATTTGGGAACTATCTTGGCTTTTTTTTCATTTGGGTTGTTTGTTATAGTAATCATGCTTTATTCATTGATTGTGATTTTTTGGATAATTTATATTTGAATGGGAGGAGCGGTAACACCTATTTTGCTCACAACTGAATTTAAGTGTGTTGATTGTATAGATTTTTTGGGACATAGCATTTTGGAAAATTTTCATTTTTTTTTTGATTTTCACCTGTAAATATATTTCACGGTATGCACCTTGGGTTGGACAAATAAAAAGGGAAACACACGGCAGTTCATCAACTTACGTCGCCGACAGTCCTGCACTCTACTAACTGAGCTATCGAAGGGGATGGTCTCAGGGACCTTTCTACTTTATTTCGGCTTCACTTTCATTCCTGCTCACAGAACACAAACAGGACTTTCAAGAATTCCACATTAACAGCATTGTTAACATTTATTTCTCCAATCACGTTTTAATCAATGCTCCGTGGAATTTGCCTAGGCAGCAGCAGCAGCATGTTTTGTTTTGTTCTATTATTTGGCCAAATTGCTCTACCAACAAATGTGTTGCTCAAAAAGAAACACGGCCACAAGCACTATTTATTTGAGCCATTTAAAAAATCTTCATCTCATTTAGGGATAAACCTGGTTTTAAGCATTTTATGACGTTGCCCTATTGGTGTTCGTGAATTTTCCCCATCCTTTTTACAAACTGGAAGTGAACACAGCACCTGTGGGGCAATGGGGGTTGGCTGTTTTGCTGAGGTACCCTTGAGCTGCCCAAGGATGCCTAATTCATGTCCACTGCGCCATGGGCTGCCCATAAAAGCCTCCTTTGAGCATGGAGTTGAACCAGCGACCTAAGAATATCAACGTTAAGCAGTCCTACAGTCCTCCACTCTACCAACTGAGCTATCAAAGGGGATGGTTTCAGAGACCTTTCTACTTTTTTTCGGCTTCACTTTCAGTCGTGCTCACAGAACACAAAAAGAACTTTCAAGAATTCCACATTTACAGCATTGTTAACATTTATTTCTCCAATCACATTTTAATCAATGCTATATCAATCCACATGTTTAAAGGTCCAGCTCTTCATCTCAACTCTCCCTCTTTCTCTCACTCCGTGGAATTTGCCTAGGCAGCAGCAGCAGCATGTTTTGTTTTGTTCTATTATTTGGCCAAATTGCTCTACCAACAAATGTGTTGCTCAAAAAGAAGCACGGCCACAAACACTATTTATTTGAGCCATTTAAAAAATCTTCATCTCATTTAGGGATAAACCTGGTTTTAAGCATTTTATGACGTTGCCCTATTGGTGTTCGTGAATTTTCCCCACCATTTTTACACACTGGAAGTGAACACAGCAACTGTGGGGCGATAGGGGTTGGCTGTTTTGCTGAGATACCCTTGAGCTGCCCAAGGATGGCTAATTCATGTGCACTGCGCCATGGGCTGCCCATTAAAGCCTCCTTCGAGCCAGAGTTGAACCAGCGACCTAAGGATATCAACGTTAAGCAGTCCTACAGTCCTCCGCTCTACCAACTGAGCTATCGAAGGGGATGGTTTCAGAGAACCTTTCTACTTTTTTTCGGCTTCACTTTCAGTCGTGCTCACAGAACACAAAAAGTACTTTCAAGAATTCCACATTTACAGCATTGTTAACATTTACTTCTCCAGTCACGTTTTAATGAATGCTATATCAATCCACATGTTTAAAAGCTCAGTCCTTCATCTCAACGCTCCCTCTCTAACTCCGTGGAATTGGCCTAGGCAGCAGCATGTTTTGTTTTATTTTCCCCACCATTTTTAAACAATGGAATTGAACACATCCCCTTCGCAGTCCGACAGTCCTGCACTGATTGGGCTTGGCTGTTTTGCTGAGATACCCTTGAGCTGCCCAAGGATGGCTAATTCATGTGCACTGCGCCATGGGCTGCCCATAAAAGCCTCCTTCGAGCCGGAGTTGAACCAGCTACCTAAGGATATCAACTTTAAGCAGTCCTACAGTCCTCCGCTCTACCAACTGAGCTATCGAAGGGGATGGTTTAGAGAACCTTTCTACTTTTTTTCGGCTTCACTTTCAGTCGTGCTCACAGAACACAAAAAGTACTTTCAAGAATTCCACATTTACAGCATTGTTAACATTTACTTCTCCAGTCACGTTTTAATCAATGCTATATCAATCCACATGTTTAAAAGCTCAGTCCTTCATCTCAATGCTCCCTCTCTAACTCCGTGGAATTGGCCTAGGGAGCAGCATGTTTTGTTTTGTTCTATTTTCCCCACCATTTTTACACAATGGAAGTGAACACATCCCCTTCGCAGTCCGACAGTCCTGCACTGATTGGGTTTGGCTGTTTTGCTGAGATACCCTTGAGCTGCCCAAGGATGGCTAATTCATGTGCACTGCGCCATGGGCTGCCCATAAAAGCCTCCTTCGAGCCGGAGTTCAACCAGCGACCTAAGGATATCAATGTTAAGCAGTCCTACAGTCCTCCGCTCTACCAACTGAGCTATCGAAGGGGATGGTTTCAAAGACCTTTCTACTTTTTTTCGGCTTCACTTTCAGTCGTGCTCACAGAACACAAAAAGAACTTTCAAGAATTCCACATTTACAGCATTGTTAACATTTACTTCTCCAGTCACGTTTTAATCAATGCTATATCAATCCACATGTTTAAAAGCTCAGTCCTTCATCTCAACTCTCCCTCTCTAACTCCGTGGAATTGGCCTAGGCAGCAGCAGCTGCATGTTTTGTTTTGTTCTATTTTCCCCACCATTTTTACACACTGGAAGTGAATACAGAACCTTTGGGGTGATTGGGTTTGGCTGTTTTGCTGAGATACCCTTGAGCTGCCCAAGGATGGCTAATTCATGTGCACTGCGCCATGGGCTGCCCATAAAAGCCTCCTTCGAGCCGGAGTTGAACCAGCGACCTAAGGATATCAACTTTAAGCAGTCCTACAGTCCTCCGCTCTACCAACTGAGCTATCGAAGGGGATGGTTTCAGAGACCTTTCTACTTTTTTTCGGCTTCACTTTCAGTCGTGCTCGCAGAACACAAAAAGAACTTTCAAGAATTCCACATTTACAGCATTGTTAACATTTACTTCTCCAGTCCGTTTTAATCAATGCTATATCAATCCACATGTTTAAAAGCTCAGTCCTTCATCTCAACTCTCCCTCTCTAACTCCGTGGAATTGGCCTAGGCAGCAGCAGCAGCATGTTTTGTTTTGTTCTATTTTCCCCACCAATTTTACACACTTGAAGTGAATACAGAACCTTTGGGGTGATTGGGTTTGGCTGTTTTGCTGAGATACCCTTGAGCTGCCCAAGGATGGCTAATTCATGTGCACTGCGCCATGGGCTGCCCATAAAAGCCTCCTTCGAGCCGGAGTTGAACCAGCGACCTAAGGAAATCAATGTTAAGCAGTCCTACAGTCCTCCGCTCTACCAACTGAGCTATCAAGGGGATGGTTTCAGAGAACTTTCCGTGGAATTGGCCTAGGCAGCAGCAGCATGTTTTGTTTTATTTTATTTTCCCCACCATTTTTACACACTGGAAGTGAACACATCCCCTTCGCAGTCCGACAGTCCTGCACTGATTGGGTTTGGCTGTTTTGCTGAGATACCCTTGAGCTGCCCAAGGATGGCTAATTCATGTGCACTGCGCCATGGGCTGCCCATAAAAGCCTCCTTCGAGCCGGAGTTGAACCAGCGACCTAAGGATATCAACGTTAAGCAGTCCTACAGTCCTCCGCTCTACCAACTGAGCTATCGAAGGGGATGGTTTCAGAGAACCTTTCTACTTTTTTTCGGCTTCACTTTCAGTCGTGCTCACAGAACACAAAAAGTACTTTCAAGAATTCCACATTTACAGCATTGTTAACATTTACTTCTCCAGTCACGTTTTAATCAATGCTATATCAATCCACATGTTTAAAAGCTCAGTCCTTCATCTCAACGCTCCCTCTCTAACTCCGTGGAATTGGCCTAGGGAGCAGCATGTTTTGTTTTGTTCTATTTTCCCCACCATTTTTACACACTGGAAGTGAACACATCCCCTTCGCAGTCCGACAGTCCTGCACTGATTGGGTTTGGCTGTTTTGCTGAGATACCCTTGAGCTGCCCAAGGATGGCTAATTCATGTGCACTGCGCCATGGGCTGCCCATAAAAGCCTCCTTCGAGCCGGAGTTGAACCAGCGACCTAAGGATATCAACGTTAAGCAGTCCTACAGTCCTCCGCTCTACCAACTGAGCTATCGAAGGGGATGGTTTCAGAGAACCTTTCTACTTTTTTTCGGCTTCACTTTCAGTCGTGCTCACAGAACACAAAAAGTACTTTCAAGAATTCCACATTTACAGCATTGTTAACATTTACTTCTCCAGTCACGTTTTAATCAATGCTATATCAATCCACATGTTTAAAAGCTCAGTCCTTCATCTCAACGCTCCCTCTCTAACTCCGTGGAATTGGCCTAGGGAGCAGCATGTTTTGTTTTGTTCTATTTTCCCCACCATTTTTACACACTGGAAGTGAACACATCCCCTTCGCAGTCCGACAGTCCTGCACTGATTGGGTTTGGCTGTTTTGCTGAGATACCCTTGAGCTGCCCAAGGATGGCGAATTCATGTGCACTGCGCCATGGGCTGCCCATAAAAGCCTCCTTCGAGCCGGAGTTGAACCAGCGACCTAAGGATATCAACGTTAAGCAGTCCTACAGTCCTCCGCTCTACCAACTGAGCTATCGAAGGGGATGGTTTCAGAGACCTTTCTACTTTTTTTCGGCTTCACTTTCAGTCGTGCTCACAGAACACAAAAAGTACTTTCAAGAATTCCACATTTACAGCATTGTTAACATTTACTTCTCCAGTCACGTTTTAATCAATGCTATATCAATCCACATGTTTAAAAGCTCAGTCCTTCATCTCAACTCTCCCTCTCTAACTCCGTGGAATTGGCCTAGGCAGCAGCAGCATGTTTTGTTTTATTTTCCCCACCATTTTTACACACTGGAAGTGAATACAGAACCTTTGGGGTGATTGGGTTTGGCTGTTTTGCTGAGATACCCTTGAGCTGCCCAAGGATGGCTAATTCATGTGCACTGCGCCATGGGCTGCCCATAAAAGCCTCCTTCGAGCCGGAGTTGAACCAGCGACCTAAGGATATCAATGTTAAGCAGTCCTACAGTCCTCCGCTCTACCAACTGAGCTATCGAAGGGGATGGTTTCAGAGACCTTTCTACTTTTTTTCGGCTTCACTTTCAGTCGTGCTCGCAGAACACAAAAAGAACTTTCAAGAATTCCACATTTACAGCATTGTTAACATTTACTTCTCCAGTCCGTTTTAATCAATGCTATATCAATCCACATGTTTAAAAGCTCAGTCCTTCATCTCAACTCTCCCTCTCTAACTCCGTGGAATTGGCCTAGGCAGCAGCAGCAGCATGTTTTGTTTTGTTCTATTTTCCCCACCAATTTTACACACTGGAAGTGAATACAGAACCTTTGGGGTAATTGGGTTTGGCTGTTTTGCTGAGATACCCTTGAGCTGCCCAAGGATGGCTAATTCATGTGCACTGCGCCATGGGCTGCCCATAAAAGCCTCCTTCGAGCCGGAGTTGAACCAGCAACCTTAGTTATCAATGTTAAGCAGTCCTACAGTCCTCCGCTCTACCAACTGAGCTATCGAAGGGGATGGTTTCAGAGACCTTTCTACTTGTTTTCGGCTTCACTTTCAGTCGTGCTCACAGAACACAAAAAGAACTTTCAAGAATTCCACATTTACAGCATTGTTAACATTTACTTCTCCAGTCCGTTTTAATCAATGCTATATCAATCCACATGTTTAAAAGCTCAGTCCTTCATCTCAACTCTCCCTCTCTAACTCCGTGGAATTGGCCTAGCATGTTTTGTTTTGTTCTATTTTCCCCACCATTTTTACACACTGGAAGTGAATACAGAACCTTTGGGGTGATTGGGTTTGGCTGTTTTGCTGAGATACCCTTGAGCTGCCCAAGGATGGCTAATTCATGTGCACTGCGCCATGGGCTGCCCATAAAAGCCTCCTTCGGGCCAGAGTTGAACCAGCGACCTAAGGATATCAATGTAAAGCAGTCCTACAGTCCTCCGCTCTACCAACTGAGCTATCGAAGGGGATGGTTTCAGAGACCTTTCTACTTTTTTTCGGCTTCACTTTCAGTCGTGCTCACAGAACACAAAAAGAACTTTCAAGAATTCCACATTTACAGCATTGTTAACATTTACTTCTCCAGTCCGTTTTAATCAATGCTATATCAATCCACATGTTTAAAAGCTCAGTCCTTCATCTCAACTCTCCCTCTCTAACTCCGTGGAATTGGCCTAGGCAGCAGCAGCAGCATGTTTTGTTTTGTTCTATTTTCCCCACCAATTTTACACACTTGAAGTGAATACAGAACCTTTGGGGTGATTGGGTTTGGCTGTTTTGCTGAGATACCCTTGAGCTGCCCAAGGATGGCTAATTCATGTGCACTGCGCCATGGGCTGCCCATAAAAGCCTCCTTCGAGCCGGAGTTGAACCAGCGACCTAAGGATATCAATGTTAAGCAGTCCTACAGTCCTCCGCTCTACCAACTGAGCTATCAAGGGGATGGTTTCAGAGAACTTTCCGTGGAATTGGCCTAGGCAGCAGCAGCATGTTTTGTTTTATTTTATTTTCCCCACCATTTTTACACACTGGAAGTGAACACATCCCCTTCGCAGTCCGACAGTCCTGCACTGATTGGGTTTGGCTGTTTTGCTGAGATACCCTTGAGCTGCCCAAGGATGGCTAATTCATGTGCACTGCGCCATGGGCTGCCCATAAAAGCCTCCTTCGAGCCGGAGTTGAACCAGCGACCTAAGGATATCAACGTTAAGCAGTCCTACAGTCCTCCGCTCTACCAACTGAGCTATCGAAGGGGATGGTTTCAGAGAACCTTTCTACTTTTTTTCGGCTTCACTTTCAGTCGTGCTCACAGAACACAAAAAGTACTTTCAAGAATTCCACATTTACAGCATTGTTAACATTTACTTCTCCAGTCACGTTTTAATCAATGCTATATCAATCCACATGTTTAAAAGCTCAGTCCTTCATCTCAACGCTCCCTCTCTAACTCCGTGGAATTGGCCTAGGGAGCAGCATGTTTTGTTTTGTTCTATTTTCCCCACCATTTTTACACACTGGAAGTGAACACATCCCCTTCGCAGTCCGACAGTCCTGCACTGATTGGGTTTGGCTGTTTTGCTGAGATACCCTTGAGCTGCCCAAGGATGGCTAATTCATGTGCACTGCGCCATGGGCTGCCCATAAAAGCCTCCTTCGAGCCGGAGTTCAACCAGCGACCTAAGGATATCAATGTTAAGCAGTCCTACAGTCCTCCGCTCTACCAACTGAGCTATCGAAGGGGATGGTTTCAGAGACCTTTCTACTTTTTTTCGGCTTCACTTTCAGTCGTGCTCACAGAACACAAAAAGAACTTTCAAGAATTCCACATTTACAGCATTGTTAACATTTACTTCTCCAGTCACGTTTTAATCAATGCTATATCAATCCACATGTTTAAAAGCTCAGTCCTTCATCTCAACTCTCCCTCTCTAACTCCGTGGAATTGGCCTAGGCAGCAGCAGCTGCATGTTTTGTTTTGTTCTATTTTCCCCACCATTTTTACACACTGGAAGTGAATACAGAACCTTTGGGGTGATTGGGTTTGGCTGTTTTGCTGAGATACCCTTGAGCTGCCCAAGGATGGCGAATTCATGTGCACTGCGCCATGGGCTGCCCATAAAAGCCTCCTTCGAGCCGGAGTTGAACCAGCGACCTAAGGATATCAACGTTAAGCAGTCCTACAGTCCTCCGCTCTACCAACTGAGCTATCGAAGGGGATGGTTTCAGAGACCTTTCTACTTTTTTTCGGCTTCACTTTCAGTCGTGCTCACAGAACACAAAAAGTACTTTCAAGAATTCCACATTTACAGCATTGTTAACATTTACTTCTCCAGTCACGTTTTAATCAATGCTATATCAATCCACATGTTTAAAAGCTCAGTCCTTCATCTCAACTCTCCCTCTCTAACTCCGTGGAATTGGCCTAGGCAGCAGCAGCATGTTTTGTTTTATTTTCCCCACCATTTTTACACACTGGAAGTGAATACAGAACCTTTGGGGTGATTGGGTTTGGCTGTTTTGCTGAGATACCCTTGAGCTGCCCAAGGATGGCTAATTCATGTGCACTGCGCCATGGGCTGCCCATAAAAGCCTCCTTCGAGCCGGAGTTGAACCAGCGACCTAAGGATATCAATGTTAAGCAGTCCTACAGTCCTCCGCTCTACCAACTGAGCTATCGAAGGGGATGGTTTCAGAGACCTTTCTACTTTTTTTCGGCTTCACTTTCAGTCGTGCTCGCAGAACACAAAAAGAACTTTCAAGAATTCCACATTTACAGCATTGTTAACATTTACTTCTCCAGTCCGTTTTAATCAATGCTATATCAATCCACATGTTTAAAAGCTCAGTCCTTCATCTCAACTCTCCCTCTCTAACTCCGTGGAATTGGCCTAGGCAGCAGCAGCAGCATGTTTTGTTTTGTTCTATTTTCCCCACCAATTTTACACACTGGAAGTGAATACAGAACCTTTGGGGTGATTGGGTTTGGCTGTTTTGCTGAGATACCCTTGAGCTGCCCAAGGATGGCTAATTCATGTGCACTGCGCCATGGGCTGCCCATAAAAGCCTCCTTCGAGCCGGAGTTGAACCAGCAACCTTAGTTATCAATGTTAAGCAGTCCTACAGTCCTCCGCTCTACCAACTGAGCTATCGAAGGGGATGGTTTCAGAGACCTTTCTACTTGTTTTCGGCTTCACTTTCAGTCGTGCTCACAGAACACAAAAAGAACTTTCAAGAATTCCACATTTACAGCATTGTTAACATTTACTTCTCCAGTCCGTTTTAATCAATGCTATATCAATCCACATGTTTAAAAGCTCAGTCCTTCATCTCAACTCTCCCTCTCTAACTCCGTGGAATTGGCCTAGCATGTTTTGTTTTGTTCTATTTTCCCCACCATTTTTACACACTGGAAGTGAATACAGAACCTTTGGGGTGATTGGGTTTGGCTGTTTTGCTGAGATACCCTTGAGCTGCCCAAGGATGGCTAATTCATGTGCACTGCGCCATGGGCTGCCCATAAAAGCCTCCTTCGGGCCAGAGTTGAACCAGCGACCTAAGGATATCAATGTAAAGCAGTCCTACAGTCCTCCGCTCTACCAACTGAGCTATCGAAGGGGATGGTTTCAGAGACCTTTCTACTTTTTTTCGGCTTCACTTTCAGTCGTGCTCACAGAACACAAAAAGAACTTTCAAGAATTCCACATTTACAGCATTGTTAACATTTACTTCTCCAGTCCGTTTTAATCAATGCTATATCAATCCACATGTTTAAAAGCTCAGTCCTTCATCTCAACTCTCCCTCTCTAACTCCGTGGAATTGGCCTAGGCAGCAGCAGCAGCATGTTTTGTTTTGTTCTATTTTCCCCACCATTTTTACACACTGGAAGTGAATACAGAACCTTTGGGGTGATTGGGTTTGGCTGTTTTGCTGAGATACCCTTGAGCTGCCCAAGAATGGCTAATTCATGTGCACTGCGCCATGGGCTGCCCATAAAAGCCTCCTTCGAGCCGGAGTTGAACCAGCGACCTAAGGATATCAACTTTAAGCAGTCCTACAGTCCTCCGCTCTACCAACTGAGCTATCGAAGGGGATGGTTTAGAGAACCTTTCCGTGGAATTGGCCTAGGCAGCAGCAGCATGTTTTGTTTTATTTTATTTTCCCCACCATTTTTACACACTGGAAGTGAACACATCCCCTTCGCAGTCCGACAGTCCTGCACTGATTGGGTTTGGCTGTTTTGCTGAGATACCCTTGAGCTGCCCAAGGATGGCTAATTCATGTGCACTGCGCCATGGGCTGCCCATAAAAGCCTCCTTCGAGCCTGAGTTGAACCAGCGACCTAAGGATATCAACGTTAAGCAGTCCTACAGTCCTCCGCTCTACCAACTGAGCTATCGAAGGGGATGGTTTCAGAGAACCTTTCTACTTTTTTTCGGCTTCACTTTCAGTCGTGCTCACAGAACACAAAAAGTACTTTCAAGAATTCCACATTTACAGCATTGTTAACATTTACTTCTCCAGTCACGTTTTAATCAATGCTATATCAATCCACATGTTTAAAAGCTCAGTCCTTCATCTCAACGCTCCCTCTCTAACTCCGTGGAATTGGCCTAGGGAGCAGCATGTTTTGTTTTGTTCTATTTTCCCCACCATTTTTACACACTGGAAGTGAACACATCCCCTTCGCAGTCCGACAGTCCTGCACTGATTGGGTTTGGCTGTTTTGCTGAGATACCCTTGAGCTGCCCAAGGATGGCTAATTCATGTGCACTGCGCCATGGGCTGCCCATAAAAGCCTCCTTCGAGCCGGAGTTCAACCAGCGACCTAAGGATATCAATGTTAAGCAGTCCTACAGTCCTCCGCTCTACCAACTGAGCTATCGAAGGGGATGGTTTCAGAGACCTTTCTACTTTTTTTCGGCTTCACTTTCAGTCGTGCTCACAGAACACAAAAAGAACTTTCAAGAATTCCACATTTACAGCATTGTTAACATTTACTTCTCCAGTCACGTTTTAATCAATGCTATATCAATCCACATGTTTAAAAGCTCAGTCCTTCATCTCAACTCTCCCTCTCTAACTCCGTGGAATTGGCCTAGGCAGCAGCAGCTGCATGTTTTGTTTTGTTCTATTTTCCCCACCATTTTTACACACTGGAAGTGAATACAGAACCTTTGGGGTGATTGGGTTTGGCTGTTTTGCTGAGATACCCTTGAGCTGCCCAAGGATGGCGAATTCATGTGCACTGCGCCATGGGCTGCCCATAAAAGCCTCCTTCGAGCCGGAGTTGAACCAGCGACCTAAGGATATCAACGTTAAGCAGTCCTACAGTCCTCCGCTCTACCAACTGAGCTATCGAAGGGGATGGTTTCAGAGACCTTTCTACTTTTTTTCGGCTTCACTTTCAGTCGTGCTCACAGAACACAAAAAGAACTTTCAAGAATTCCACATTTACAGCATTGTTAACATTTACTTCTCCAGTCACGTTTTAATGAATGCTATATCAATCCACATGTTTAAAAGCTCAGTCCTTCATCTCAACTCTCCCTCTCTAACTCCGTGGAATTGGCCTAGGCAGCAGCAGCAGCATGTTTTGTTTTTCCCCACCATTTTTACACACTGGAAGTGAATACAGAACCTTTGGGGTGATTGGGTTTGGCTGTTTTGCTGAGATACCCTTGAGCTGCCCAAGGATGGCTAATTCATGTGCACTGCGCCATGGGCTGCCCATAAAAGCCTCCTTCGAGCCGGAGTTGAACCAGCGACCTAAGGATATCAATGTTAAGCAGTCCTACAGTCCTCCGCTCTACCAACTGAGCTATCGAAGGGGATGGTTTCAGAGACCTTTCTACTTTTTTTCGGCTTCACTTTCAGTCGTGCTCGCAGAACACAAAAAGAACTTTCAAGAATTCCACATTTACAGCATTGTTAACATTTACTTCTCCAGTCCGTTTTAATCAATGCTATATCAATCCACATGTTTAAAAGCTCAGTCCTTCATCTCAACTCTCCCTCTCTAACTCCGTGGAATTGGCCTAGGCAGCAGCAGCAGCATGTTTTGTTTTGTTCTATTTTCCCCACCAATTTTACACACTGGAAGTGAATACAGAACCTTTGGGGTGATTGGGTTTGGCTGTTTTGCTGAGATACCCTTGAGCTGCCCAAGGATGGCTAATTCATGTGCACTGCGCCATGGGCTGCCCATAAAAGCCTCCTTCGAGCCGGAGTTGAACCAGCAACCTTAGTTATCAATGTTAAGCAGTCCTACAGTCCTCCGCTCTACCAACTGAGCTATCGAAGGGGATGGTTTCAGAGAGCTTTCTACTTGTTTTCGGCTTCACTTTCAGTCGTGCTCACAGAACACAAAAAGAACTTTCAAGAATTCCACATTTACAGCATTGTTAACATTTACTTCTCCAGTCCGTTTTAATCAATGCTATATCAATCCACATGTTTAAAAGCTCAGTCCTTCATCTCAACTCTCCCTCTCTAACTCCGTGGAATTGGCCTAGCATGTTTTGTTTTGTTCTATTTTCCCCACCATTTTTACACACTGGAAGTGAATACAGAACCTTTGGGGTGATTGGGTTTGGCTGTTTTGCTGAGATACCCTTGAGCTGCCCAAGGATGGCTAATTCATGTGCACTGCGCCATGGACTGCCCATAAAAGCCTCCTTCGAGCCGGAGTTGAACCAGCGACCTAAGGATATCGACGTTAAGCAGTCCTACAGTCCTCCGCTCTACCAACTGAGCTATCGAAGGGGATGGTTTCAGAGACCTTTCTACTTGTTTTCGGCTTCACTTTCAGTCGTGCTCACAGAACACAAAAAGAACTTTCAAGAATTCCACATTTACAGCATTGTTAACATTTACTTCTCCAGTCCGTTTTAATCAATGCTATATCAATCCACATGTTTAAAAGCTCAGTCCTTCATCTCAACTCTCCCTCTCTAACTCCGTGGAATTGGCCTAGGCAGCAGCAGCAGCATGTTTTGTTTTGTTCTATTTTCCCCACCATTTTTACACACTGGAAGTGAATACAGAACCTTTGGGGTGATTGGGTTTGGCTGTTTTGCTGAGATACCCTTGAGCTGCCCAAGAATGGCTAATTCATGTGCACTGCGCCATGGGCTGCCCATAAAAGCCTCCTTCGAGCCGGAGTTGAACCAGCGACCTAAGGATATCAACTTTAAGCAGTCCTACAGTCCTCCGCTCTACCAACTGAGCTATCGAAGGGGATGGTTTAGAGAACCTTTCCGTGGAATTGGCCTAGGCAGCAGCAGCATGTTTTGTTTTATTTTATTTTCCCCACCATTTTTACACACTGGAAGTGAACACATCCCCTTCGCAGTCCGACAGTCCTGCACTGATTGGGTTTGGCTGTTTTGCTGAGATACCCTTGAGCTGCCCAAGGATGGCTAATTCATGTGCACTGCGCCATGGGCTGCCCATAAAAGCCTCCTTCGAGCCGGAGTTGAACCAGCGACCTAAGGATATCAACGTTAAGCAGTCCTACAGTCCTCCGCTCTACCAACTGAGCTATCGAAGGGGATGGTTTCAGAGACCTTTCTACTTTTTTTCGGCTTCACTTTCAGTCGTGCTCACAGAACACAAAAAGAACTTTCAAGAATTCCACATTTACAGCATTGTTAACATTTACTTCTCCAGTCACGTTTTAATGAATGCTATATCAATCCACATGTTTAAAAGCTCAGTCCTTCATCTCAACTCTCCCTCTCTAACTCCGTGGAATTGGCCTAGGCAGCAGCAGCATGTTTTGTTTTTCCCCACCATTTTTACACACTGGAAGTGAATACAGAACCTTTGGGGTGATTGGGTTTGGCTGTTTTGCTGAGATACCCTTGAGCTGCCCAAGGATGGCTAATTCATGTGCACTGCGCCATGGGCTGCCCATAAAAGCCTCCTTCGAGCCAGAGTTGAACCAGCGACCTAAGGATATCAATGTAAAGCAGTCCTACAGTCCTCCGCTCTACCAACTGAGCTATCGAAGGGGATGGTTTCAGAGACCTTTTCTACTTTTTTTCTACCCTTGAGCTGCCCAAGGATGGCTAATTCATGTGCACTGCGCCATGGGCTGCCCATAAAAGCCTCCTTCGAGCCAGAGTTGAACCAGCGACCTAAGGATATCAATGTAAAGCAGTCCTACAGTCCTCCGCTCTACCAACTGAGCTATCGAAGGGGATGGTTTCAGAGACCTTTCTACTTTTTTTCGGCTTCACTTTCAGTCGTGCTCGCAGAACACAAAAAGAACTTTCAAGAATTCCACATTTACAGCATTGTTAACATTTACTTCTCCAGTCACGTTTTAATGAATGCTATATCAATCCACATGTTTAAAAGCTCAGTCCTTCATCTCAACTCTCCCTCTCTAACTCCGTGGAATTGGCCTAGGCAGCAGCAGCTGCATGTTTTGTTTTGTTCTATTTTCCCCACCATTTTTACACACTGGAAGTGAATACAGAACCTTTGGGGTGATTGGGTTTGGCTGTTTTGCTGAGATACCCTTGAGCTGCCCAAGAATGGCTAATTCATGTGCACTGCGCCATGGGCTGCCCATAAAAGCCTCCTTCGAGCCGGAGTTGAACCAGCGACCTAAGGATATCAACTTTAAGCAGTCCTACAGTCCTCCGCTCTACCAACTGAGCTATCGAAGGGGATGGTTTCAGAGACCTTTCTACTTTTTTTCGGCTTCACTTTCAGTCGTGCTCACAGAACACAAAAAGAACTTTCAAGAATTCCACATTTACAGCATTGTTAACATTTACTTCTCCAGCTTTTTAATCAATGCTATATCAATCCACATGTTTAAAAGCTCAGTCCTTCATCTCAACTCTCCCTCTCTAACTCCGTGGAATTGGCCTAGGCAGCAGCAGCTGCATGTTTTGTTTTGTTCTATTTTCCCCACCATTTTTACACACTGGAAGTGAATACAGAACCTTTGGGGTGATTGGGTTTGGCTGTTTTGCTGAGATACCCTTGAGCTGCCCAAGGATGGCTAATTCATGTGCACTGCGCCATGGGCTGCCCATAAAAGCCTCCTTCGAGCCAGAGTTGAACCAGCGACCTAAGGATATCAATGTAAAGCAGTCCTACAGTCCTCCGCTCTACCAACTGAGCTATCGAAGGGGATGGTTTCAGAGACCTTTCTACTTTTTTTCGGCTTCACTTTCAGTCGTGCTCACAGAACACAAAAAGAACTTTCAAGAATTCCACATTTACAGCATTGTTAACATTTACTTCTCCAGTCACGTTTTAATGAATGCTATATCAATCCACATGTTTAAAAGCTCAGTCCTTCATCTCAACTCTCCCTCTCTAACTCCGTGGAATTGGCCTAGGCAGCAGCAGCTGCATGTTTTGTTTTGTTCTATTTTCCCCACCATTTTTACACACTGGAAGTGAATACAGAACCTTTGGGGTGATTGGGTTTGGCTGTTTTGCTGAGATACCCTTGAGCTGCCCAAGGATGGCTAATTCATGTGCACTGCGCCATGGGCTGCCCATAAAAGCCTCCTTCGAGCCAGAGTTGAACCAGCGACCTAAGGATATCAATGTAAAGCAGTCCTACAGTCCTCCGCTCTACCAACTGAGCTATCGAAGGGGATGGTTTCAGAGACCTTTCTACTTTTTTTCGGCTTCACTTTCAGTCGTGCTCACAGAACACAAAAAGAACTTTCAAGAATTCCACATTTACAGCATTGTTAACATTTACTTCTCCAGTCACGTTTTAATGAATGCTATATCAATCCACATGTTTAAAAGCTCAGTCCTTCATCTCAACTCTCCCTCTCTAACTCCGTGGAATTGGCCTAGGCAGCAGCAGCTGCATGTTTTGTTTTGTTCTATTTTCCCCACCATTTTTACACACTGGAAGTGAATACAGAACCTTTGGGGTGATTGGGTTTGGCTGTTTTGCTGAGATACCCTTGAGCTGCCCAAGGATGGCTAATTCATGTGCACTGCGCCATGGGCTGCCCATAAAAGCCTCCTTCGAGCCAGAGTTGAACCAGCGACCTAAGGATATCAATGTAAAGCAGTCCTACAGTCCTCCGCTCTACCAACTGAGCTATCGAAGGGGATGGTTTCAGAGACCTTTTCTACTTTTTTTCTACCCTTGAGCTGCCCAAGGATGGCTAATTCATGTGCACTGCGCCATGGGCTGCCCATAAAAGCCTCCTTCGAGCCAGAGTTGAACCAGCGACCTAAGGATATCAATGTAAAGCAGTCCTACAGTCCTCCGCTCTACCAACTGAGCTATCGAAGGGGATGGTTTCAGAGACCTTTCTACTTTTTTTCGGCTTCACTTTCAGTCGTGCTCGCAGAACACAAAAAGAACTTTCAAGAATTCCACATTTACAGCATTGTTAACATTTACTTCTCCAGTCACGTTTTAATGAATGCTATATCAATCCACATGTTTAAAAGCTCAGTCCTTCATCTCAACTCTCCCTCTCTAACTCCGTGGAATTGGCCTAGGCAGCAGCAGCTGCATGTTTTGTTTTGTTCTATTTTCCCCACCATTTTTACACACTGGAAGTGAATACAGAACCTTTGGGGTGATTGGGTTTGGCTGTTTTGCTGAGATACCCTTGAGCTGCCCAAGAATGGCTAATTCATGTGCACTGCGCCATGGGCTGCCCATAAAAGCCTCCTTCGAGCCGGAGTTGAACCAGCGACCTAAGGATATCAACTTTAAGCAGTCCTACAGTCCTCCGCTCTACCAACTGAGCTATCGAAGGGGATGGTTTCAGAGACCTTTCTACTTTTTTTCGGCTTCACTTTCAGTCGTGCTCACAGAACACAAAAAGAACTTTCAAGAATTCCACATTTACAGCATTGTTAACATTTACTTCTCCAGCTTTTTAATCAATGCTATATCAATCCACATGTTTAAAAGCTCAGTCCTTCATCTCAACTCTCCCTCTCTAACTCCGTGGAATTGGCCTAGGCAGCAGCAGCTGCATGTTTTGTTTTGTTCTATTTTCCCCACCATTTTTACACACTGGAAGTGAATACAGAACCTTTGGGGTGATTGGGTTTGGCTGTTTTGCTGAGATACCCTTGAGCTGCCCAAGGATGGCTAATTCATGTGCACTGCGCCATGGGCTGCCCATAAAAGCCTCCTTCGAGCCAGAGTTGAACCAGCGACCTAAGGATATCAATGTAAAGCAGTCCTACAGTCCTCCGCTCTACCAACTGAGCTATCGAAGGGGATGGTTTCAGAGACCTTTCTACTTTTTTTCGGCTTCACTTTCAGTCGTGCTCACAGAACACAAAAAGAACTTTCAAGAATTCCACATTTACAGCATTGTTAACATTTACTTCTCCAGTCACGTTTTAATGAATGCTATATCAATCCACATGTTTAAAAGCTCAGTCCTTCATCTCAACTCTCCCTCTCTAACTCCGTGGAATTGGCCTAGGCAGCAGCAGCTGCATGTTTTGTTTTGTTCTATTTTCCCCACCATTTTTACACACTGGAAGTGAATACAGAACCTTTGGGGTGATTGGGTTTGGCTGTTTTGCTGAGATACCCTTGAGCTGCCCAAGGATGGCTAATTCATGTGCACTGCGCCATGGGCTGCCCATAAAAGCCTCCTTCGAGCCAGAGTTGAACCAGCGACCTAAGGATATCAATGTAAAGCAGTCCTACAGTCCTCCGCTCTACCAACTGAGCTATCGAAGGGGATGGTTTCAGAGACCTTTCTACTTTTTTTCGGCTTCACTTTCAGTCGTGCTCACAGAACACAAAAAGAACTTTCAAGAATTCCACATTTACAGCATTGTTAACATTTACTTCTCCAGTCACGTTTTAATGAATGCTATATCAATCCACATGTTTAAAAGCTCAGTCCTTCATCTCAACTCTCCCTCTCTAACTCCGTGGAATTGGCCTAGGCAGCAGCAGCTGCATGTTTTGTTTTGTTCTATTTTCCCCACCATTTTTACACACTGGAAGTGAATACAGAACCTTTGGGGTGATTGGGTTTGGCTGTTTTGCTGAGATACCCTTGAGCTGCCCAAGAATGGCTAATTCATGTGCACTGCGCCATGGGCTGCCCATAAAAGCCTCCTTCGAGCCGGAGTTGAACCAGCGACCTAAGGATATCAACTTTAAGCAGTCCTACAGTCCTCCGCTCTACCAACTGAGCTATCGAAGGGGATGGTTTAGAGAACCTTTCCATTTTTTTTCGGCTTCACTTTCAGTCGTGCTCACAGAACACAAAAAGTACTTTCAAGAATTCCACATTTACAGCATTGTAAACATTTACTTCTCCAGTCACGTTTTAATCAATGCTATATCAATCCACATGTTTAAAAGCTCAGTCCTTCATCTCAACGCTCCCTCTCTAACTCCGTGGAATTGGCCTAGGGAGCAGCATGTTTTGTTTTGTTCTATTTTCCCCACCATTTTTTCACACTGGAAGTGAACACATCCCCTTCGCAGTCCGACAGTCCTGCACTGATTGGGCTTGGCTGTTTTGCTGAGATACCCTTGAGCTGCCCAAGGATGGCTAATTCATGTGCACTGCGCCATGGGCTGCCCATAAAAGCCTCCTTCGAGCCGGAGTTGAACCAGCGACCTAAGGATATCAACTTTAAGCAGTCCTACAGTCCTCCGCTCTACCAACTGAGCTATCGAAGGGGATGGTTTAGAGATCCTTTCCATTTTTTTTCGGCTTCACTTTCAGTCGTGCTCACAGAACACAAAAAGTACTTTCAAGAATTCCACATTTACAGCATTGTTAACATTTACTTCTCCAGTCACGTTTTAATCAATGCTATATCAATCCACATGTTTAAAAGCTCAGTCCTTCATCTCAACGCTCCCTCTCTAACTCCTTGGAATTGGCCTAGGGAGCAGCATGTTTTGTTTTGTTCTATTTTCCCCACCATTTTTTCACACTGGAAGTGAACACATCCCCTTCGCAGTCCGACAGTCCTGCACTGATTGGGCTTGGCTGTTTTGCTGAGATACCCTTGAGCTGCCCAAGGATGGCTAATTCATGTGCACTGCGCCATGGGCTGCCCATAAAAGCCTCCTTCGAGCCGGAGTTGAACCAGCGACCTAAGGATATCAATGTTAAGCAGTCCTACAGTCCTCCGCTCTACCAACTGAGCTATCGAAGGGGATGGTTTCAGAGACCTTTCTACTTGTTTTCGGCTTCACTTTCAGTCGTGCTCACAGAACACAAAAAGAACTTTCAAGAATTCCACATTTACAGCATTGTTAACATTTACTTCTCCAGTCCGTTTTAATCAATGCTATATCAATCCACATGTTTAAAAGCTCAGTCCTTCATCTCAACTCTCCCTCTCTAACTCCGTGGAATTGGCCTAGGCAGCAGCAGCAGCATGTTTTGTTTTGTTCTATTTTCACACACTGGAAGTGAATACAGAACCTTTGGGGTGATTGGGTTTGGCTGTTTTGCTGAGATACCCTTGAGCTGCCCAAGGATGGCTAATTCATGTGCACTGCGCCATGGACTGCCCATAAAAGCCTCCTTCGAGCCGGAGTTGAACCAGCGACCTAAGGATATCAACGTTAAGCAGTCCTACAGTCCTCCGCTCTACCAACTGAGCTAAAGATGGGGCGAAAGGGACTGCCCGGGTGGGGGAAAGAAAAAAAGAGAGAGGAAGGAAGGGGGGAAAGAGGGAAAAAGAAAAGGAGAAAAAAGGAGCAAAACGTACACGATATCCATTTCTTCTCTACTCTCTTGTCTTCTCAACATTGTTTACACAAACTTCTGCACTTATTGCAAGGTTAATCATGACTTTAATTTTCATGTCTCTTGCGGGATTTGAACCTGTGCTTTGGCAACATCCCAATGTACCACAGCGCTTTGGACATTCCTAAAGTCTACTGTAGGTGGCAGCATGCACCAAAACAATGTATTAACACTGTATAATTGTAAACATAAACTTATTAAATTACTTAGTAATTTATTTTTTATTATATATATTATTTTTTCTAGTATCTACTAAGGAAGTACTTAGTACTTCGACATGTTTTACCGCTCCTTTTTTTGGTCAAATCTGTGCAGCACAAGTGAATAAAACAAACTCCAAATTGAGCACAGAAAGTACTTTTCAAAAATCTTTGGTTGAGACAAAGAGTGTCAGGTTTTGTTAACAAATTTAAAATGATTCTGCAAGTAACTCTGGCTTGACACTCACTGTCATCCTGTTTTTCAAGTGGAAATTAAATAAAAATGTGAAGGCTGTTCTTGGCTCAAATAAAATTAAATTTATTTGAACAATATTGAACCACACAGTAAGTGTAAAACTAGAACCCATCTGCGAACAGACAGACATGAAGAGAGACTGAACATTAGAATATTTTTCAAAAATAACAGACACAAATTATAAACAATACCAGCATTCACTGACATTTCGTGCCGCAGCTGGTAACAATATAACAATGACAGCAACTACTTTAAACTGTTCTTCCACTGATCCAGTGTCAGTCCTGAGGCTGGACAGTACCACCGCCCCTTCAGCTGGGTGTGTCCAGTCTTTTTATTTTTTTCATGGCCACACCCCTTGCAGGTGTAGTGGTAATGTTCCTTTGCCAGCCTTTTTCGTGGTTGCGCGCCCATAGCCACTAGCTCCTCATCTTCCTGGGAAGCTTTCTGCAGTCTCCAGGCACGTTGCCTTGGCTGAGGTGGAAGGCACGCTTGCTGGTGAGGCGCTTGCTGGTGAGGCGCTTGCTGGTGAGGCGCTTGCTGGTGAGGAGCTTGCTGGTGAGG
This sequence comes from Solea solea, assembly GCF_958295425.1. Classification (NCBI taxonomy): domain Eukaryota; kingdom Metazoa; phylum Chordata; class Actinopteri; order Pleuronectiformes; family Soleidae; genus Solea; species Solea solea. The sequence goes on along the minus strand of NC_081143.1, from coordinate 11,744,702 downwards.
AGCTTGCTGGTGAGGAGCTTGCTGGTGAGGAGCTTGCTGGGAAGAAGGAGCTTGCTGGGAAGAAGGAGCTTGCTGGGAAGAAGGAGCTTGCTGGGAAGAAGGAGCTTGCTGGGAAGAAGGAGCTTGCTGGAAAGAAGGAGCTTGCTGGAAAGAAGGAGCTTGCTGGAAAGAAGGAGCTTGCTGGAAAGAAGGAGCTTGCATGAACGGAGGCGCTTGCATGAACGGAGGAGCTGGCATGAACGGAGGCGCTTGCATGAACGGAGGCGCTTGCATGAACGGAGGCACTTGCATGAATGGAGGAGCTGGCACAAATTGTGGAGGGAATCGGGGAGGTGGCAATGGTAGATAGGACACAGGCCTGTTTGCCGCCAGGGTGCGCTGGCGGGGGAAAGCTTCCCCCTCGTGGTTTTCAGGCTCCTCAAATGTCATCACTTCATGAGCATGTTGCACAGGGGCAGCCGGAAGTGTGTTTATCGCAGGGAGAGACTCCTTAGCCAGGTGCAGCTGTTTGGGAAGTATAGTGCCTTGCAGCAGCATGTCCCTGTCCTTCCTCTTATCCCTCCTAAGCAGCCTACAAGACAAACATTGATTATTTTATACATGTGAGCCTGTCCCCCTAAGGTTATTACATATTTTCAAGCATACAGTTGGAGGTTTTTCCTGAGGTTAAATATTTATATACGGTCTTGACTGTATGGGAAAGGTAAACGAAATAACACACACCATGAAGACACAGTGGTGTTGTTAACCGGCACCAGAACCAAGTTGGTCTGGTCCAGGACAACCCTGCTGTCCTCCAGCAGTTGTTTGACATGGCTGTAGACGCTGACAATGGACTGAGGGATGGGCATGGTTTTTCCCTTTGTGTCCCTTGGCCTGTTGCGTGGTTGCTCAAACTCTTTGGCAAGTCTGAGGCAAACACACTCACTGACCCTGTGTACTTCAGGGTCCTGGGCTGCTTGGCCGTGAGTCATGTATAGTCTGTGGGAGAGAAACATGCTATGATCTGGACTGTGAACAAGGATGTAAAGTCATGAAGAATCAGGTGACGATGTCAACAGGGATTGCAATAAAATAATTTGCACTCACAATGGTGAGTGCGGTCTCTAATTCAATGATTTGTATTGAACCAAAATGATAGCAAATTGTGGTCAAGCACCTCTCTGCCGCCTGCTGTCCAGGAGCAGAGCCACTCGGCTTCCTGGGTGATCGCCACGGTCCTCCTGATGTACGTCCTTTCTTCTTAGCCTTCTGGGTGTACCTAAACAGTGAAAGAGACCTCCATATGCTTCATTGTTCCACTGAATGTTTGTTTGTTGTAATTAAGGTGTACAAATAATTACTATTTTGTACCTAGAAGGTGACTTGTCCATGGTATGGAGAGCTGTATACAGGTTGACTATGTCCGCCTCCTCCTTGACTGACAAGGCAGTGATTGTGCGATTCAAGCCAACTAGGTAGACTGCTAGGGCATCAACTGCCTCCCATCCCACAACTCCTCTTGAGTCACATTGGCTGGTCTGAAAAGTGATAAGTGAGATAAAGAAAAACCAAGCAAATAAATGTACACTCTTGTTTCTAATTATGTGAGTAATGATGATTTTATATTAATTTATCTTATTAAAATGTAACAAGATTTACTTCAGTTAAATATTATGTTTTTGAGTGTTACAGAAAGTGTTATTGACCTCTGTGACAAGGGGTCCGGGTTCAGTGTCACCCTCCAACAACACCTGGTCTTCCACAGAACTTGGAGGATCAGGATCACCAGCCCCAAGCTCAGCTGACTGGCAGAGAGCAGTGTCAGGCTCTCCAGCCCCAAGATCACCTGGCATGCACACAGTGATATCTGGCTCATCCTCGTCCTCCTCAAGCACCTGCAAGGGAATTTCAGGCATCTGCTTTGGAGCAAGCAGGTCACCTCTGTTGGTCTGGGCCAACAGATACTCCACAGCAATGAGCTCCCCTGTAACCAGTATAAACACAAAGATGAAGGAAGGACATACATACATACACACACATCCATCTCCTACTGCACAATCTTCACACCCAAGAAATGCATGTCCTATGAGTAGGGGGGTGCGAGGAGGAGGGGATGTAATACTATGGTCCACCAGTGTTGCTCTGAGATCTCTCTTACCAGTAGGTTTCCCAGGTGGGGTGAACTCTGGAACCAGAGCACAACCATGGACCCGCTGGCTCATGTTGTTGAGGTGAGACATCAACCGGACATCAAAGGTTCTGAGGGTTGAGGCTCCCTCCACAGCTACTGCCTCCTTGGCCCGGCCCATGTTCCACCTTGATGCTCCCTCCAGCATGTACATTTGTGTGTGTACTGCATTGCACCGCCAGCCTAAGAAACAAAATACTCAATCATTATTGTAAAGTGAATACCCAACAGTGGTAACTGTTATTTTGAATAATCACAACACATTCTCTGTCATAAGATAGAAAAGAACATTAAAAAAAAACACATAAAATACAGTATGTCTTGATGCGAATGTACCTGGAATGAAAGCACACTGGTGTCGGTGAAAACTCTCCAGGGAGGAGGACCCCCTACCACACCTAAGGATGTCCAGCTCTTTGCCGCCCTTCTGGAGAGTCCCCACCTTTGTGTAGAGTGCAACACCTGCAGGGTCTTGGAGGCACTCCAGGTGCTTCTGTTGCACCTCCCAAACATTGTGCATGCTGCCATGGTTCACCAGATGCAGCCCTGTGGTGTCTGTCAGCTCCCACACTGATTCCAGCAGCCCTGAAATCATGCTCCGTGTCTCTTCCACTCCACGCGTCCTCCTCCTGCAGTGCCTCTTCAGTTCCCCTGGGCTGATGGTGGCCATAAGCTGTTGCTCAGTGGGAGCATGTCCGCTGTGGCTGCTCTTCCACTCCGCTCTCTTGGCCTCCTTCAGGCGTTGCACATCTCCCTGGTCCCATTCAAATATACAGGAGGAAAGCTTGGCGCAAAAGATGCCATACAACGGGTGGTGCTCTGTAGTGAGGCCGCAGTTAAAGCGTCGCATTAAGTGGAAGCTGTCCAAGCGCACTGCACACCTCCATGGGCGAAAGAACTTGACCACTGAAGACACACCTGTGAAAAACACCCAGTTATAATTACATAGACCACAACACCTGTGTGTGGTTACACCTTGGTTAAGTAAATTCAGGTGCTGCCCAACTGCCAGTACCACTACTCCACCTAGTGGCGGGAGTGTAACAAAAATACAAATAAACACATTTAATACAAATGGCTCTAACAGAGTGTGTGTGTGTGTGTGTGTATGTGTATGTGTGTGTGCGTGTGTGCGTGCGTGCGTGCGTGCGTGCGTGAGTGAGTGAGTGAGTGAGTGCGTGGCACACAGTTTCTGAAGCGTATATTTGTTAAAGAATTTTATAATTTTAACCCACCTGACTGGCTGCAGCAGTCCCGGTCGACATAGATGACCTCAGGTTCAGCTTGGCCCGCATTCTTGTAGCGAGTGACGATGCCTTGGCACAACTCTTCCAACCCTGCACCTTCACCCGTCGTCAGAACAGAGTTCAGAACCTGGCCAAACTCATTGCCGATGTTTGTCATCCATGCAGCACTGTCCCCGATCCCGCCAGCCAGCTTCTTGGTGATCTGTAAAACAAACACTACTTTCAAACTGAAGACATTGCCCCACTAAGAAGTAAACTCATTTTCTGTTTTGTTGTAACATGTTCTATTTTCTATATTTTTTTAACTGTTGAAACCCTAACCTTCTTTGTTGAATCCATCTTGAGAATTCTACCATAGGTAGAGGTGATCACTCCCTTCATCTCATCCAGATGGCTGAGGATTTCGTTGGAGTGGACTGTCTCAAACCATTGGGCAAGTGGAAGGGGCCTGAAGGGTGGTGGAGGACTAAAGACAGCTGCAGAGGGGACAAAGGTAGCCATCTTCATATGGCGTTCACAGTCCGAGAGGTAGCGGATGGTCTGACGTGCCCACTCCTCGCTGTGCGCTTCCTCTATTGCAGACTGGAGGTAGGAGGAACTGTTACCACTGGTCCTCGGCTTCAGGAAAGTCATACATTTCCTGTCCAGAGCCAGCTGTGTTGTGAGGACAGCGGGGAACAGGCTCCTGTGTGCGACATCCAGCTGGGAGAGCATATCCTGGCTCCATGGGCAGACCGGCTGAGAGCACTTGCTACAACGTGGATAGTCCCCTCCCACTAGGTAGTAGCGGCTATCCACATCAATCACCTCCCTGACCTTTCTGTAGATCCCGGAGCTGTTCATTTTCCGGGAACATTGTGGGCATTTCAATGGAATCCCCCACATCCTCATTGGTGCCCAGATGAACATCCTCTTCCTGTAGTACCACCCAGGCTCAGGCGGAGATGGTTTGGGCGCCAGTGGTGGGTGAAACCAGCATGCCTTGATGATGCGTTTCAGCTGGCCTGTAGGCTCATATAGGCACTTTGCAATCCACACCTGATCTGCTTCCTGGATTACTTTACAGAACTGTTCGGGAAGAAAACCTTTCCAATTAACTGAACTTGTTTTAAGTGGAGTTGAAATTTGGTGTGATGGGTGAGTGGGCGTGGCAGAGCTACTTGAAGGAGGGAGCAGAGATGGCATTGGCTTTGGTGGTAGTGCTGTTGGCTTTTGCGGTGGTGGTGTTGGTTTCTGCGGTGATGGCAAGATGAATGCTGAATAGTGAGCCAGTTGTATGTGGTTCAAAAGACCAACAGTACCCTGCACCTTGGCCCCACAGGTGTCACACATCTCCTCCGTATGGTGGTCAGAAAGGTGTTCGGAGAACTTTTCTCCTTCCACAAGCTCGTTGCACTTATAGCACTGCACTCCCTGTCCTGCCACTGATGCTCCTGCCTCCGTGTCTCCTCTCCCTGCCTCTGTGTTGTCTTGGACTCCCCCTGCTTCTGTGTCTCCTCTCCTTGTCACTGTGTCTCCTCTCCATGCCTCTGTGTTGTCTTGGACTCCCCCTGCTTCTGTGTCTCCTCTCCTTGTCACCGTGTCTCCTCTCCCTGCCTCTGTGTTGTCTCGGACTCCCCCTGTTTCTGTGTCTCCTCTCCTTGTCACCGTGTCTCCTCTCCCTGCCTCTGTGTTGTCTCGGACTCCCCCTGCCTCTGTGTCTCCTCTCCCTGTTTCTGTGCCGACTCGGACTCGTCCTGCCTCCGTCTCAACTTCTCCTGCCTCACTGGAGCCAGATCCTGATAACAGATCTGCTGGCTGGGGGGTGGGAGTACAAAAAGAGGGCCGTATTGTTCAATAAATAAATCCACATGCTACAGTGACTTATCATGGCTTAGTAAATAATTTCACCTACCTTATGGAAGCCACAGGAGCACCGAAGGCTTCTCCCAAACAGATCCTTTGTATGGCTCTGAAGGGGACAAGCATCTATTTTCTCCAAGGCCTTTTTCCATTTCTTGACCCCTGGCCGTTTGCCAGTTGAGAAATGAAATTGGCCCTTGGCATATTTTATGCAGATGTCCCGCCAGTAAGTGTCTGGTTTTCCTGTCTTAGTCATCTGCAAATATCAAACAGGTTAATGTCAAGCTTGTAGGCTATGTGTACGTACAGTCAGACACAGAGCGTAGGACTAATGTATATGTAAGTACATAATGTATGTATGTAGGTATGTTTTACATTATTGTTTTAATATTGTTAAAGCACTTTGTAAATGTATGTTTTAAAAGGTGCTATATAAATACAGTTATAATTATTATTATTATTATTATCATCATCATCACCATTATTACAGTGCTGGTATGTACCTCACCGCCCTTATACACTATATATTCTTATATTTAGAGATGTCTGACTTGCACCAACAACACCAAAACAAATTCCTTGTATGTGTAAAAAACGTACTTAGCAATAAAACTTTTTCTTATTTCTGACAGGCAGAACCTCTGTTAGCAAAGCCGCTACGCTACACGTATGAATGTAACGTAGTTACAATCGCGCTGACGGGAGGGAAAATTAAACTGTGTATCTTTTTCCACACGGTTCAACATTCGGCTTATAGACGCCGTTTCATTTATGAGTATTAATCAAGTTTCCAAACCTTTATTCGCGCTCGTTGTGTCAGGTGTATGCGGTGAAAAATAATGTATATATGTCCGACACGCTAACGAGATAACCACGCCCCCTACATCACGTGGCTTGTTCGGAGCTGTGTTCGGAGCTGTGTTCGGACCTCGATTGAAACTCTTTGATCTCGTTAGGACTGTGTTCGGACCTGGTTAGGACCTGTTAGGACCTCAGAGGCAGGCCAGAAACTGACGGGTACGGCCATCGAAGGGGATGGTTTCAGAGACCTTTCTACTTGTTTTAGGCTTCACTTTCAGTCGTGCTCACAGAACACAAAAAGAACTTTCAAGAATTCCACATTTACAGCATTGTTAACATTTACTTCTCCAGTCCGTTTTAATGAATGCTATATCAATCCACATGTTTAAAAGCTCAGTCCTTCATCTCAACCCCCCCCCCTCTAACTCCGTGGAATTGGCCTAGGCAGCAGCAGCAGCATGTTTTGTTTTGTTCTATTTTCCCCACCATTTTTACACACTGGAAGTGAATACAGAACCTTTGGGGTGATTGGGTTTGGCTGTTTTGCTGAGATACCCTTGAGCTGCCCAAGGATGGCTAATTCATGTGCACTGCGCCATGGGCTGCCCATAAAAGCCTCCTTCGAGCCGGAGTTGAACCAGCGACCTAAGGATATCAACGTTAAGCAGTCCTACAGTCCTCCGCTCTACCAACTGAGCTATCGAAGGAGATGGTTTCAGAGACCTTTCTACTTGTTTTAGGCTTCACTTTCAGTCGTGCTCACAGAACACAAAAAGAACTTTCAAGAATTCCACATTTACAGCATTGTTAACATTTACTTCTCCAGTCCGTTTTAATGAATGCTATATCAATCCACATGTTTAAAAGCTCAGTCCTTCATCTCAACTCTCCCTCTCTAACTCCGTGGAATTGGCCTAGGCAGCAGCAGCAGCATGTTTTGTTTTATTTTCCCCACCATTTTTACACACTGGAAGTGAACACATCCCCTTCGCAGTCCGACAGTCCTGCACTGATTGGGTTTGGCTGTTTTGCTGAGATACCCTTGAGCTGCCCAAGGATGGCTAATTCATGTGCAGTGCGCCATGGGCTGCCCATAAAAGCCTCCTTCGAGCCGGAGTTGAACCAGCGACCTAAGGATATCAATGTTAAGCAGTCCTACAGTCCTCCGCTCTACCAACTGAGCTATCGAAGGGGACGGTTTCAGAGACCTTTCTACTTTTTTTCGGCTTCACTTTCAGTCATGCTCACAGAAAACAAAAAGAACTATCAAGAATTCCACATTAACAGCATTGTTTACATTTATTTCTCCAATCACGTTTTAATCAATGCTATATAAATCCACTTGTTTAAAAGTCCAGTCCTTCATCTCAACTCTCCCTCTCTCTTTCTTCGTGGATTTGGCCTAGGCAGCAGCAGCAGCATGTTTTGTTTAGTTTTGTTCTATTATTTGGTCAAAGTGGCGGCAGATTTGTTTGTTGTTCAAAAAGAAACACGGCTACAAGCACTATTTATTTGAGCCATTTAAGAAATATATATCTCATCCGTTTTGAGATTTATGTGGAGTTTGTGTGGAGCACATAAGTTACTTACGGAGCCCTGGATGTGACATACACAAAACCTTTTTCAAGGGTACGCACACTTTATAACTCAAACGCGCAAGATAATAAGTCGCACTCTGTCCTATAGTGGAAACAATTGTCATTTAAGCTAGTGCAAGTCCGAAAGGACCTATGCATTTATTTTCCTAAATATTATATCACAACTTGTGACAACACAATTGTTAAGGTCCTTAGGGTAATGGCTGTTGATGGTTAGTGTTAGTATTATTTACTTGTCAAAATTGTCATTTTAGGGGTGTTTATTGATCTGCCAGTTGACCTAATATATCATGATCTTCCTTCTCAGTTATCTCATTCACCTCAGCTCCCAGTGTTTCCACCAGCCCCTTTTTCTCCTCACCTGCCTGCCAGCCACTCCCTGCTCGTTAGTCCAACTCTCCCCACCTGTTGCACTCAGCTGCCTCTGATCACCAATCAACCCAGTATGTAAACTCACCTCTCAGTTCACTCAGTGCCAGATTGGTCTATGTCATTTGCACTAGTCTCGCCCACATTTTTTGGACTGATTCCCTGGTTTCGACCCTGCCTGACTACGGATTCTGCCTGTTCCTGTGACGGAACAGCTAAGCCTCAGGTCCGTTTCCCGCTATCTCCTTAGAGTCTTTTTGCTCGTCATTGAACTATCGCTGAATTTTAATAAACGTCATTACCAACTGTCTGCCTGCCTTCGTGTACTGCATTTGGGTCCTTCCCTGACCCGTTGCATAATATGCTACCGGAAGCGTTCACTTGTCTTCACAGCAACTGTACTCTACTGCTAACATCCTGTGTTCGCAGAAACAGGCAACGTGTATATCCGGCTATTAAATCTGATGTAACACCCTTTCAAAATATGATTTCTGGGTCTAAATGCTTCGTTGAATCAAAACAGACAACAGAGGCCAGATATGTTATTTAAAAAAAAATAAAAAAAACTCAGATCTGTTCAAACAACAGGGAACTACGGAGCTCTGGAGGTCACACGCATGCTTTAAAAAAAAAAAAAAACAAAACATCTATCTCACCTGCATGGCTCCATAGTTGCCTCTAATATTGGTCATTAAATGTTTCAGTAAAGTTTTGCAAAGCAGCTTGATGCATTTAAAAAACAATTTCATTTATCTTACTTCTATCTCTGTTACCCTCCCAGTCCAGGCAGGAGAAAGCATGTGTCACTTTGGTGCCATCGCAAGATCCAGATACAGACGAGGAGCTCTAGAATACCATCAGTGTGCGGAACAAAAAAAACGCTCAAGGATTTCACTGTTCTTTACGTTTCCCCGTGTCTCCTTGTGTTTTATAATTGTTTTTATTTCAAAGTATTTTCTCCAGTCATTGTCTCTCTCTCACTGTCAAACAGACACATACTTCAGTTTTGGTCTGGTATTCTTTCTTTTTGATCTTTATCTTTATTTGTCACAGTCCTGCATGTTTTCTACTTTTGTCCTCTCTTCTTCTGTCTCCATGCATAGCTCCCTCCCTCCTGTCTCTGTGTCACTTTCTATGTCTCTTTACTCTTTAATTTTGACTGTTTGACCACAGGCACAGAAATGGTACTGGACATTTTCCATTTGTGTCCTCGCCTTCTGTTGTCCTCACAGTGGCACTGCCATCATGTCCAGCAGCCATGCCTCTCCTCCTGCCTCCATTACCCATCCCACAGAGGGCTTTGCAGGGCTTCCATAAATCATTCCTCCCTCACAGTCTAGTCGAGTTTGGGCCAGTTCACTTAAATGAATAATTAAGCCCTTCCTGCAACACCACCTTCACCATCACCTAATTAAGAGCTCAACCATAAAGAGTTATGGTGGCTGCATTTGTAAAACACTTATGGAATGTTTAAAAAATGAGTGAATGTACGAGGTAGTGACACATTATTGTGCTGTGTGCACCACCTACGCTGAGAACTGACCTGAAATACTGACAATCACTGTACAAAAGGCTTACCTAATAAAATCTTCACCAAACATGTCTTGAGGATATGTTTGCTGCTTTATTTGACTGTTTAACAGATTGTTCTGGCAGGGATGAGGGGTATGTAACTGCTCAACATCCTACACCAAAGTACATAGAGAAAATCCATATTTTTAGTTCACAGGGCCACAGTAGCTGCTGGTCTACTCCTGCCATTTTGCTAAGTGTGTGTCACTTCATCATATCATAATGTTCAATTTCAAAAACTGAAAATACAAATTTCATTTAAACATGCTGGTTTTCTCTATAGACTTCAGTTAGACAATGTGGAATTGTCTTAACTTCAATTTCTGGTCCAGTCTAATAGGCCTGTTAACTCAAAAGCCTGCCATACCCAGAGGTGGAGACATTCTGTGCTAAATTCTTTGATAATGAATCACCAAGCTTAATTAAATGTTAAACCTCGGCACTGTGGGCAGGGGTTTAGCAAAAACAAGGTTGCATCCAGGCAGTTGCAGTGCTGTTACACGGTCATCATTGTTTAGGCCTCCAGTAAACTAAAGATGAAGAATGCGCCTTTCCTGAATTTGAAAAGCTGGCTTCTTCATTTTTAATACTGCTAATTAATAAAATCCCTGGTATTTGCTTTGTTGGCCCTTGCAATGCTTTTTTGCCGGTACCACAACACTGAAAGTAATATAATATTAAATGGAACAGTGTCGTTCATAAACAGTGCTTAAACATATATACATTTTATTTTTACTTCTATATGGATGTATGCTTTGATTTCCATGTGATTGTTTATTTTATTTTGTCATAGTTTAAATTATGTGTACAACTTAGTACAGTGATACAGCCTAAATATTATGTGCTATGAGAATTCTATTGTTCCCTGCTTCTCCTGTGCAGTGCAGGGCTGTTGTGGCACATGCCCCCTGCACTGTGCATCCCTTCATCACATGAGCAGAGGATTTCTCTGGAGCCCATTGGTTAATTGTTTTTCACTTGCAAATGCTGGAAAATGCTAGCAAATGGCCAAAGGAGAAGATTTTTGGAAGAGGAGCACAACTTAACTATTCGCTGGGCAGATTTGTTTGCTAATTTTGGAAATTATTTTGCTGTGAAGGCCTGGAAAACCACATACAGATGATAACTTGCAACAAATCTACTAAGACTTTGAGCAATACATTTACATAATTCAGACACATGCAACTCAAGTGTGGTTTTTCTGAGTGGTCAACAGTTTTCAGCCCTCAGATCACACATTTATCACCATAAAGATAGAAAGAGTAGGATTGTGAATAGCACAGATTTAGCATGCCATGTTGATTTGATGAGGTTTAATATTGCGCACCAGTCATACCCACCTCATATTTAACTCTGTGTTTTAACATTTTTTTAGGCACTTTGTTGGTCTCAACCCTGAGAGGCGTATAAAGGCCAGCCAGGGGAAGGTGGTGCCCAAGAAGACGGGGAAACTGATCCAGAAAAAGAAAGCAGCAAGGTGTTCATGTTGTTTTACGGTTATACAGTAAGTCTTGTCGTTGTGTTCTTTATAATTGTGTATAGTCAGTATTGAGTTGCTGTGAGTGTGATTGGTTGTTTGTCTTTGTATGTGACACTGCGATGGACTGACCACCTGTTAAGGGTGTACCCTGCCTTTCACCCTTAATCAGCTGGGATTGGCTCCAGCTCAACCCACGACCCGACCCTCATGTGGAGGACAAAGCGATTGGGAATGAATGGATGAATGAATGTAGCCACTGTGTGCAGGCTATCCCTTGCCATAGTAAAAAAAAAAATGCTGAATTTGGAGTACATAAAACATCCTGTTTTGTGTTTTACAAAAAATTTAATAACTTTGCATTTGTCAGCTGTTGAAAGTGTAATACAGTGACATTAATTTGTAAAGGCATCTTTTGTCCAATCCCTTTCCAATGCAATTGAGCCCAATGTAAGCAAAGCAGCTGCAAACATACTGTACTACCATTATGCTAATAGCAGTACATACTGTCGTTAAGGTTAATGAACTGGTTTGGTTAACGTAAGGACCTACAGCACTTTCTCTGTGTGTGAGTATAACCTCCTCACTCTGTACTCACTTGTCCCAATGCTCTTTTTCATGAATGGATACACCTGTTCTCTCTGGAGGTTACAGGACTCATGTCTGCTGCAGTGGTTTTGTCTCTTCTTCACCTCCAGCTGTGAACTGTTCTACTGCAGCTTCCTCTCGGAGACAATAAACAGCAAAGTGTTGCACACATTATTGCTGATGCTACATGACCGATGTCTTTAACTCAACACGGCAGCATTTTGTCTCGTACACCTACACATCACAAGAGACTACAAGCAAATTAGGAAACTTTGGATCCCCAGACATGACATAGGTGGAAAACAACTCTATTTTAATTTAATTAGTCCCCAAAAAATGTATATTTTGTGTGCATGAAATACTAATCAAATATCCTTGAGAGATGGGTAAGCAAAAAGGGGTGCAAGAGGGCTGAAGCTGCATGATGGACAGAGATAGTGTGATTGAGTTGTATTTTAGGGAATGAGTTAGAAAGATATTCACAGATTTAAACTTCTGCAATCAATAACATTTAAACATTATTGAAACACTAGCGAGACATACAACCTTCTATAAATCAAACCGACAAACCTACAAAATACTATTTCATGGCCACAAAATAAGTATAACTAGGGGTTTATGTCATCAAATTATGCACTTTATTCTTGTGTAATATATTGTGATATATTATTTTGTCAAATGTCATATTGTTAATCAATGTGAGCTACATTTTATGTATGACATGTTGCTGCACTGGTTTGGTGACTGGACTCACAGGAAGCATTAAAGGCCCAGAATGCTCTGTGCCACCAGCCTGCTGAGAACTGCTCATAGGCCCACAGCCAAAAACTCTGAGCAAGTCTTTTATTGTTCCCTTTTTAAATTTGCTCTAGATGCAAATGCAAAATGCACTTTAATGTGAGTGCCAATGATTAGATTAGCTATAGATCAGAGGTCACTAATAGGTGGACTGCAGTACTGACTTATTTCCATAAATCATTGACAATTGCTGCATTTTAATGGAGTATGTTCTTTTCTAGTCTTTATGGCACCAGGAGCTCAGGAAATGCAGAACAATTGCATGTGATGTAAATCGCCACGTCGCCAATACTATCAGTGAATTCAGATGATAATCTTTTGATGTCAGCCTCAATTGTAAATTGTGTTAAGAATCAAACACTGTAGCAAACAGTAGACATGTTAATTAGGACTGGGATAAAAAAACAAAATAAACACACATTTTCTGATTCATATCGATTTGTATTTGGAAGACCTAATGATTCATAAAAATCTTTGATCTTTCTTATATTATGTTTGTCACCCTGTATCATGCAAGACTTTCACAGTCACACAAGACTTGACTTGCGGTAGTATTTTGGTGTTGTCTAAAGCAGGTATGCATTACTTTGAGGTAATGTATGTTAATATTATTTTGTAATGTACCAGGTTAGGCAGATACATATCATCCATGTTACACATTACACCTTCATGACTAATTTGATATTTAAAATGATTTTGAAAATGACCAAAACTAATAGACTCCACACCAAACTGAATATTTTCAATGTTAACTGCACCAAATATGTAATATATATCTGCCATAATGAAAGACAATCCCAGCAAAAAACAACAACAAACAAACATGAACAAGAATTCCTTTTATACCATTAAAGAGAGAAGCACTTGCTAAAGCTGACCTGTATTTTTTTTATCGTACACTGTCATCAGGGGAATTAAATTTATCAATGAGAGTCATTACAAATAAAGTGTATGAAGTGACAGAGTGGGAGTGGTTTTAGAGGAACCCACCCACTTCAGACAGAAACAAGGAGAGACAAAAGATAATAAGAGGGGGAAAAAAAGTAAAGTGACTAAAGAGTAAACAAAGAAAAGAGAGCGGTTTACATAATTAATTTCTTATTTTCCCCCATTTTCCATTTATTGATTTCCCATTTCCTAAAATGAAGCACTAGTTTACAATTAATTCCCATAAGCTGCGTCAAAAATGGCCCCGAAACTTTATTGGTGTTAAACGTAGCACACACAAGGGACACAATATGTTGCTGTTGGTATGATGACTATTTTTAGCTGCTAAGAGTCACTTGTTTTTTTACTGCCCTCTCTTAACTTTAAAAAAAACACATTTTTAAGCTTGTTTGTGTTCACACAAGCAGCCAACCTTGTGCTGACAGTTCAATGTCACATCACCTGGACTAGTGTAAAAATGACCTGTTTTAATTGTATTTAGTGCTGGAGCAACACAATACCACAGCCTCACTGGTGAAAGCCAGTTTCTTTGGGAACATTCTCAAACTCAATAGCGATGTTAGTATGTGTGTTTGTATGATTCTGCTATAGACTGACTCACCCTGCAATCCAATTTCACAGATAATAAATGTGTGAAGCATTTGATCGAGCAGGGTCACATAATGGCCGCTTTACCACTTGTGGACAAGGTCTGATTACGCCCAGAGCAAACTACTGCCAAATTAAAACACTGAGCATAAAAACTGCGTAATTACAGGAGGAGAACTTTTGTCCTTTTGTTCAACATGACCAGGTCTTTTAATAAAGTAAGAATTGTTTTCCCTGAGTATCGTAATGGGTGGTTTTAAAGCTGCACAACAGCGCCCCCACAGGCTCGGAGCACTTCCCTTATTGAATATGCAGGTGTTTTCTCTCCTGAGGTTGGGTTTCTGTTGAAACATGTTTTCTCTGTTTTGATCTGTATTTTTCAATGACTCACGAGGAAAATGGAACAGTGTCTTGGCAGTGGATCGAGACATTCCAGGTGAGAATATACAAATTATTGCACAAGTCGAATGTAATTCTTTGTAGGACTATTTAATATTGCAATACTTTTACGCCTTTGCTCATCTTATTTACAGCTGATCATGATGAGCAAGTCACCATAGGAACCAGAGGGAGAACTGGAGGGTTCCATCAACCCAACACCAACATTGACTTTGCTTTAACCTCTTGGACGACTTTGGGATTGTGAGAGGTAATCACATTAACATCGCTAAATATGTTGCCCCCTGAAAAGTAAGAGCACATAAGTCAGAAAATGTTGTTGCGTTATCAACAAATGTTGTGTTGTGATTCAATCTTCTTAAATGCCTCAGTCACATGGCCTTTTCACACTTACATTTTTCACATTCAAAAATGATATTCATCATTAGTTGCATTCCTGTGCATATACAATGCATAAAAAAAGCAAATGTTCTCTTATCAAACAAGTGTACAGCTATTTATTTTTTCATTGGCATATTATGATCACCTGTTGATCAATTACGGTTACATTTCACTCGATATCAACTATACGAAAAAAATAAAACAAACTATTTTCTTGCACTTATATTTATTGAAATTGAACTTTCACTGCATCTCCTGGTTTTGGCTGCTGTCCACTAAGTCTTTGGCCTCCATCAATCTTGCTGGCTTGACCTGTGTTTTGGTCTTTCTCCTGACGAGCGAGCTGACTGCTCGGTCTTCCACATCCTGACATATAGTGTTGACTCACAGTAAACTGAGCTAAACTAAGCTGAACTGAGACAGATGGACAGGTGTGTGTTTATGTGTGTGTAAAGACAGCAAGATAAATATTTATACTGCTGTGTACTAAACTAACTGTGACAGTGTCTGCTTTTCAAATGCCTGTTTTTTCAGCTTTTCGTGTGGAAATTTAAAAGAACAAACTTGCATGATTTACAAGGACAAGCACATCATTGTATGACTTAGAAAAAGTGAAACATCCTGTTCATATTAAAACAAAAATCATGCATGTTTTGATTTCCCGTGATAACTGCATGTTGTATGAAATCACATGCATGCTTTCATATGATCACTCAATAAAATATAGATACTCAGTGTCGGTATCAGTCTGATACTGGTCAAAATCAAAAAGTCTTAAGTGTTAAAATGGTAGCCTTCCTTATTATTCTCTATCCTTCAGTAAGCTCTCGTTCTCACAAAGGTTAGTGACCCCTGATATAGGATATATTCCACAATAAAATTGTTCTGAAACTGAACAAGCAGATATTTCTAATACACATAACATTGAATCGTAGATATCAATAAAATATAATTGTATTGTCTAGAACTGAGCTTGTTGGACTTGGTGTGTTTCCATGCGATCCCTGTTGAGGTTGTAACTGCTGATGACCTTCATGTGGGCAATTAGCAGCTGTAACATCGGGCTTGTGACATGTGGTCAATGATACTTCACATCATAAAGTTAGACTGGGGATCACATGGGCAACTCTACGAAAATCAGACAATTAATGAGCCAGAGAATCAGCTGACCTTTCTTTTTCCGCACCTATCATCATTTGTCTGGTCTCTAATAGAAACTGCAGCATGGAAGATTAAACAGTGATATGTGGCTGGCTCTCATTACAGACTCTCACATGCAGGGGTAAATGTACTGCACATTTCCAGTTGAGGCACTATTATGTGTGAATCACCTGTGTCTCCCTCCCTAGGAATCTCCACTCTAATCAGATTTGAAGTAATGAAATTGAAGGTTAACCTCTGTTAGCTTGTGTTTTCTGGCCTTTTATTGATAGGAATGAGTTTGTTGTTGTGTGTTCACCCAATATCGATTCATATCTCTCTGCCACCTTTGCCAGGATACCCATGTTATGTACAGTAGAGAAGCAAAATGAAAGGTTTCTCTGTAATTTCTCGTCTCTTTTGCAGACACACTCACACACACACACACAAAGAGCTGCCATGTAAAACAGGTACACGCTTAGCTCCACTAACGCATGTTGTTGAATCATTACTCTTTTCACTTTAAAATTTCTCATCTCCTCCCAACTACAGAAATGGAAATTTCAAGGTGGAATTAAGACGCCTGTCTTGTCCTCTTGTTGCTAGGATCCCAAGTGCTCTCAATCACTCGCTGGCTTAATTTTCATTTGCAATCAAGTGCTTATCCTGAACCTGTGTGCAGAAGTTCTCACATTAGAAAGAAAGGAAGGGATCTTTATTGTCATTATACAACCGAAATTGCTCTGCCACAATAGGCCAACCTGACCGAAAGTGTCTAACATTCATACAGATATACACACATACTGATGTGTGTGTATATATATATATATATATATATAAGTTTTCAGACTTCCCTCCGAAGCTACAGCTCCAGAGCTCAGGAACGCGCAATGCTTGTTCACGAAGAAGTTGGTTACACAGATTCACGAGCATCAGAAACTCTCGGTACTTCTCTGTGACATTTGTGGATACTTGTTCAAACGTAATGCCAAAAAGCAACAAATACTCAAAATATCACAAAGACATAAAATTAACCTAACTGTCCAGTAGAAACAGAGCCACTTTCAGTTGTTGCCACCCTTCAAATGTAGCACCGGTGTTCACTCTGGTCTTGATCACTCTGCACCAGTCTTTCACCTGTTGTTGGCACCTTTTCTGCCATAACATTGCTGCAACTGTTTCATGTCTCATTTAATTTTTAGCAAGCTTACATAAGCTCTGGTGTTGTCTTCTGAGCATGCGCGATTAGTGTGCGAAGAGGGGTACACGCATATGGGCAGGGGGGGAGGTAGATGGCAGTTTGATTGATGCATCCCGATCCAATGAATCCGCTCGAGCCGTTCAATATGATTGGAAGTTGTTTTTACAGGCCTGTCTGTTCCACAGGTGACTGTTATGTTTGTGACAATGCATTAATTAATTGGTCACAATTGGATTTGAAGAGGATTTTAAACAATACAGTCAATAAATGCTCCAGAAAATGATCTCCCACCCTCCCTTTAAAACACACAAGATTGTGGCTGATTACTGTATTTTTGGACACAGAGTGAATGATGACAGAGACAACCTGCTGGCAGTAGGAAGTTGGCCGACCTTGGATAATATCAGCAGATTGGATCACCATGCATGGTCAGCCTCCCAGCCATCTGTTGGTACTATGGGAGCCTTGTGTATTGATCCCCCCACTGCCGCTGCAGCCTCAGCCCAGTCCCGTCTATCCCTGGACTGTGTTCAGGTGACTGCTATATATGTCGTCATCTCTGAAATGGTACTAATTACTTTTCAGCTGATGTGTGTGTAGTCAGCTGCCTAAAGGCTAGCAGGTGGTCTCTGTGCGGGCGTGGTTGAGCAGCTATAAAGTCAGTGAGCTCATCTAAATTCCCCAGTGAGGAGTTGCGAGAACAGGGAGGCGAACCACTGACAGACTGAGCAGCATCAGAAGACTTATGCTGTTAAACACACCAACAACAACAAAAAAAAAACTGGGGGGTAATCACACCAGGGTTTAATTTAACCACAGTAAATAAGGCTGGTGTGGACACACTTTTAGATTCCAGTTTGAATTGTCATCTATGACTAGACTGTAGAGTTGTGTAGTGTGGTCATAATAAATAAAAACATTAATATAAACAAATGTTTAATTTAAACATGAATATTTATGTTGCACAACTTTAGAGGGCTCCAATTTATTTATTTTTTACAATTTGTAGCATTAATAATAATCAAGCTCAATTGGTATGGAAATTGATATGGAATCTAATCGCATTGAATATGAAATCATGACCTTGTGATTTGGAATCAAATCAGTTCAGGAAATGAACTGCAATTCCCAGCCCTAGTGTCTCATGAGACTATTGCAAAGGCATAACATTCAGAGGTTTATCACATAGGTGTCTCTGAAACACAGTAATAGTTTCTCAGCACCTTGAGGGCACACCTTCCTCCCACTGACGGATCTCTCCTGTTTGATTTGGTCTATTTTAATGTCTGAAGTAAAAGCTTTTTCAAATTATAGGCTTAATCTGATGCACCTCAAATGACCTGACTTTTTTTTTTCTTTTGTCTATCGCAGGACTTTTTTTTTTTTACACAAATATGTAATTATTTACAGTCTCGACGGGATTCTTTTCTGGAAGTGCTCAAGGCCTTTCATGGAGACAAAATAATTCCTCTAATGAAATGACTGAATATGAATATGATTTAATTGTATGTGCCTGAAAATAACATAGAAGGGAAATCAAGTAGAGACATACCTGTGTGTATACCTTTCATAAACAAACAAACAATAACTACACTCAATTAATTTGAAGGCATACCAGTCAGTGACAGACAAACATACTTTGTGTAAAGAGGAAACGTGAACAAAGTGCTTTTAAAGCAGTTCAAAACAGGACATTGTGTTTGTCATGTCCTAAAATAAGTGATGCTTTTAGAAATTAGATTACATTACATCACATAACATTAAACTTTATTGATCCCACGCTGGGTAAATTCACTATATACAGCAGCAAAAAAGGTCAGAGGTAGACAAATGACACATGTTTAATGAGAATAAAAGAAGCAATAAAGATGTGACAAAAAAAAGAATATGAAACAAATGCAATACAAAGTCGTACAAACATTATCAAGATAAAAAAAAAATACAGTATACAATACATGTTCACTTATAACATGGAAAGTACATGAAAGTGGCACTTCATATGTTAGGATTATTATGCAAGACATTATTATGTTTTGTCGTTCTGCAGGGGCAGCCTGTCACGTTACACACAGCCAACATACTGAACAACACTCTTTTCTTGATTACAATAACTTACAATGACTTCCTCTCTTGACTTGAGTTGAACACACTATCATTCATTCGGTGATCTGGTGTTGTCTTATCTGTTTGCATTACAATCAAATGCCTTTGCAACTAGTTAAAACGTACCAATTGTGCTCTTAAACCACACTAAAACTAACTTTACATCATTCATCCATCCATTTTCTACCACTTTATCCATGAAAAAAAAAAAATGAAATATGGCTCATGATGTTAAATATTCAACAAAGAACACAGATACAGCCACTCTGGCAAGGCCATGCTTGTGATCAGTATTTATTACTCACTTAAGCCCCTCTGCAAGTCTTTAAAGGGATAATATAGGTTATTTAAAGTGTGGTTGCATGATGTATTAACACTTTGTCAACACTGAGAACCGGCTGAAGACACAGACTCTTAACTCTCATTGAAAACATGGCTGCCAGAAGCCAAAAACAGATTTTAGCCACTTAAAATACTCATTTAATAAAACTGAAATAATCGTCTGTCACCAAAACACTTCTATTGTTGATAACCTGAAGTTCTCAGTAGCATAGCTGTTATGCTACTGCCTTCACTCCACCAGTCAAATCCTGTGTCTCCACAGACATGAAAACAAAACACTGCTACACTGAGAAACACCGAGGTAGTGATGTGGAGCTGATGGACTTAATCAGAGTTGTGTGAACTCATTTGACAATGGTTCATTGGAAATCACCCCCCCCCCCCCCCCACACACACACACACTGTGTGTTGTCTGTGAGGGAATGGTTGTCTTCCTACAGATATATTGCACAATTAGAATGTATCATAGCATTGTAACACCAAGCCAAGGCACAATATTAGGTGCTAGTCAAAGCTATTACAAACAACATCAACTTCCATTATGAATATCTGTCACCTTTTGCCCAATGTCAGCTGGAATTAGCACCAGTGCATCCCATGACCCTCATGTCGAGGATAAAGCGGTGGAAGATGGATGGATGGATGGATGAATATTTGTAGCTAACTATGATATGAGGATTTTTAAAAGTTTCTTTCTTTTTTTATTTTATTTTCAAATTGTATTTTGTGCACTTTTAAGTAGTTTTATTCATTGCAGCTTCACATGCCTGACTCACCAATTCAAGGGTGGGTTTGAAGTCACCACTTTATCTCACCATTAGTTAAGTGGCTAAAATCTTATGTTGTCCTGCTGTAGCCATGTTTTTACTGAAACAGATCATGGGTGTCTCAAGCTGTGTCTGTTGTAGGGGGGTGCAGTTAGCACTGAATGTGTCAGTACATCTTACAGCCACCCTCAAAAAAAACCTTAAATACCCCTTTAACATATAAATATATTAAGCATAGCCAACATGAGTTAAGACCCCTCCTCCCCATGACAATACATTTAAACACTTTCTCCCTCAGCTAACATAAAAAATCGAGGAAAGTGTCATGGATGAAAATCAACTGTCAACTATAATTCTACACAAGAGAGTAGTGTCTAGCACTGTTACCTCACAACAATAAGGTCACAGGTTCCAGCTTTGACCAAGGGCCTTTTGTATGGAGTTTGCATGTTCTCCCTGTGTGTGCATGGGATTTCCCAGAGTCCAAAAACATGCAGAGGTAAACTGGACTCTCTAAATTAACTGTAGGTGTGAATGTGAGAGTGAATGGTTGTTTATCTTTATGTTTGCCCCACAATGGTCTGGCGACCTGTCACCCTACGTCAGCTGGGATTGGCTCCAGCTCTCCCTCAATCCTCATGTGGAAGATAAAGCAGTAGACAATAGCTATATTTACATGGACAGAAGTAATCAAAATAAAAAATATGGCATGTAAACTAGACAGTTTAAACATATTAATCTGTTATTCTGTATTCAGAACATGGTGTATTTCCATAGTGGACAGGAAAGGGGGGGAGAAAACATATATATAGTGTTTGTTTACGACATAAGCAGTGAAGCTTCTTCTGGAGAATGTCAGAATAGTCCATTATGACACAAATCACAATCAGATCCTTCAATGTCGTGTCCATGTAAACGACGGAATAGTAAATTCCAATTGGAACAGAGATTTTCAAAATGAAGACATTTCACAAATGTAAACATAGCTAATGAGTGAGAACAATATTTTCCCATCATGCCTCGTGCCGCTTTCAGAAGCATGTGCGTACACATCAACTGCTGCCGTCTTTCAGTTTAGCACGTGTCACAGCTTTAACATATCCTAACCGCAGAAGTGATGGATGAGATTCAAGTTTAAAAGCCCAACTGTAAAAGCAAACCGCAGCCTTATTAGAACATAAATCATCAGTTGAGGAAAAGCATCAGACTATATCTGATGCCACACACAGCCATCGCACCCACACACAGCCATTGCAATCACAGACTGAATCCAGGACTCTGCGTTGGCGGCTGACCACCAGGTGATATACTGCATGAGTTTTACACTGCCTTGATGTGCGCATGTTTGCTGCGCTCTCCTGCAGCTGTGTCTACATCCTTAATCACCCCGCAGAAAATCTGTGAGTGCTTAAAGCAGCAATTACAGTAAAGTCAATCGATAATGACAGGTTCTGGAGGAGACCAAATGACTTTTAATGGATTTTAAAAGGTGACATAAATAATGCACAGGCTTAGGTGTATAATTACAGCTGACTGCCAGCTGCTGTTTAAGTGACTGTATGTAAAGACAGACAGTTCCTTTTTTTCCCTTTTTAACACACACACACACAAAGAGGTAGAACACAATATAAAGGTTGACCTCTCTTATGCAGCCCTGCTGCTGATGAAAGCCAAACTGTCACAGTAAATTAATGTCATCCCCAGGCTTCCTTTTCCAGAGTGCTTCCTCTGTGCACACAACACACAGGTCAGGGTGCTGTCTGCATTACTGTGCCACAGAGGTTTGATGCGCTGGCTCTACCCGGGGTTTATGTCAAGTCATACACCCCAACAGACAAACTTAACATTCACTTGAATCCATCTCAGAAACCTGATGTTAGCATGTGTTGGGCACTCTAATGTCATCACCTCAGCTTTATTTGAACAGCTGGGGCTAACCTGAGAGGTGTGAAGCACAAAACGAATCAAGAGGACTGTTCGTATATCATATTACAACATGGACTGATTTATTTTTTCACGTCTTGGAGGGTAAGACTGCATTGATGCCTTTGAGGTCATATTGTGGGGGGGTGAAAAAGGAACAGGGATCAGGTGAGATGGGGGATGACCTGAAAGAAAATTGGTAGTTAATGAATAAATGAAGAAAAAATGTACACCATAAAAAAAAAGAAATCCTAATTTTATGTTAAATAATACTTTGTTTTACACAGTGGTGAAGTGGCTAGCATTGTAACCTCACAGCAAGAAGGTCACTGGTCTGGAACACAATTAGGGGCCTTTCTGTGTGGAGTTTGCATTATCTCCCTGTGTGTGTGGCTTCTCTCTGGGTCACAGTCCGAAAACGTTAATTGGACACTCTAAACTGACCGTAGTGTGAGTGAATGGTTGTTTTTTTTTGGAGGATTAAGCAGAACACAATGAACGAATGAATGGACATGGATTTATTTCCTCACATCTGAGAGTAAGTTAAAAAACTTAATTACAGACTAACCTGTCCTGAAAACCAGTCTGAATCATTGAGGCTCTTGCTTACGAAAAAAAATGGCTACCAAGGGGACAACATTAAAAGCTTATACGACTAAAACACTAAATCCTATGGCAACTTGATTCTAAATCAAACTAATAAACTGTGTGCAAATCCACTCAGGTGCATTTTCCATTTAACAAGGAAAGTTTGTTATTTCCCATATTGAAATAAAAATACTCACTTCTGTGCATCTGGGAGTATTGCACTCAACTCAGCTCCTCACAAATACATGTGTTCCAAGAGTGGGTCACACACGTATTACACACGTATCACCAGCCAATTTACTTGCCTTGTCAATTGCGTAACAGGTGGCTCACTACTTTTATCCTTCCATTGATGATAATATATACTTTGCATGAAAAACAAATTGACTGTTTACAAATTAAAAATGCACTCTAGTGAATTGATCCTAAAATTCAGCTTGGGATGATCAAAGCTATTATTATTAGCAGTCACATTATGTGTGTGTGTGAAACGTGTCAACCACCTGTCCTGCCTCCTACCTAGGACATGTAATATGGTTGACTGCATGCCTTCTTGCTGTGCACAGGATGATGATCAGCCTGTAGTTATTATTTTTATTCTTTTTTATTCATTTTATGATTATATGGTGTGGGCAACCGGACTGGACAGGGAGATGGGAAGTGGACAGACAAGAGGAGGGAAAGACGGGGGGGTTAACGGAGAGAGAAAGAGAGACTGATAGATAGACAAAGTAAGGGGGAGGTAGAGTGAGTTTATTGTTTATTGTTTATTGTTAAGGATTCCCATTAGCAGTCACTAAAGTTGGACAAGCTAGTCTTCCTGGGGTCCACAAAAAAAAAAAAAAATCACTTAACAATGATAATCTGAAAGCAGTAAAACATTGTAGACATCATTATAAACATTATCAGAAAATATTCAGAATAAGTTATTACAGCATTACATTCATTATTACATTCACACAGTAAATACTGTATGTCCATTCCCTACTCATTTAAATTTAAATAGTGCATTCTCAGATGGTACGTGATAATTCATGGCGATGACGATAAATAACTGATGTATTTAAAGCATTTGATTTTGGGTGTGGTAACATCAACTGGTCATTATCAGCTGACCTAGTCAAATGAGATTGAACCTGATCACACCTGAAAATGTGGTTATATAAGAAAACGGGTTCGGAAGAAAAGACTGTTTCTGAAAAATGTACCAATCTGTTCTCTAGCGTTAACCATGAGAGTCGACAGTGCCTACTGATAGTGTTTGTTCTTATGGGACAATGTAATACTAACCTGGCAGCTCTGTTCTGGGCAGTTTGTAATTTCTTTAGTTGACCTTTAGATGCAGATGACCATACAGGTGCACAATAATCCAGGTGACATAAAATTAAAGATTTAGCCACCTGCACCACGATGTGTGCAGGGACATGAGAGAGAGAGAGAGAGAGAGAGAGAGAGAGAGTGAGACAGGTGTGGACAACAATATCAATGACAGTATATGTACAGGTTAGCAACATGAAACTATTAAACTTAAATGGAACATACTTGACAAAACAAAACATAAACAACATTAAAGTGACATTCATTTTTATGATAAGTTCACTTTCTTCATCTGCATCTAGCAATGCTCCCAGACCACCATCCCCAACACAGTGGAGGAGCGAGCAGGAGTCGGGCACTTACATCCCCCCAGCCCCAGCCCACCAGGGAATGATTTGGTGGTGTGTGTGCATCTGTGTGTGATGTGTGATATGTTGGTATCAAGTGTCCAGACCAGGGACACACCTGGGAGGTGTGCAGGTGTGTTCGTGAACTCTGTGACACCTGACTGAGAGAGAGAGCGATGCAGGTGCTCCAGGTTCCTGCAACACACAGAATCATGAACAGCTCCACCTCTAAACTTAACAAACTGAGCCAATAAATACATGCAGCGCAAATTGTAAAACTGTACTGATACAAATATAAAAAAGCCCAGACAGCATGACTGAACCAGACCTAAAAAAACGGATTATCATTTAAAATGTAGAAAGTAATGAATTATTCGACATCTCAGCTGACCAGAGATGCTTTGTGCACTTGCAGTGCTATCAGGTGTCACCAGCAAACCATCCCATCCACTGAGCCAAGAATATGCAGATTATTATTATATTTCTATATAATTGTATCTACAGTATAAATTCAGAAGTGATACATGAGTACACACAAATTGTTTGCCTCTATATACTTTTAAAGGTTGTGATGGCTCAGCTTTTTGGTGTTTAGTTTTTTTTTGCAGTAACTGCATTTAGTAAGTGCATATACGTTGCATCTGTAGTTCAGAGGAAATAATGTATGCTATTGCACTCAATAGATTCAGGGATTTTACACTTAAACATCAATCCTGACAAGCCTCACAAGATGAAAAGCTGTGATTAATAGCAAATGATCGCAGCGAATTCTGCGATTAAATGGATGATTTTTTCTTTCGTCCTGGTATAATACATATTCTGTGAGGACTATTTATTTTCCATTGTCTGACCACTCCTCATCTGAGTCATCCATTGCAATCCCCTGTTCAGCTGACATCCTGCGGTAGGCCTGGCACTCGAGCTCTGCTTTCTGAAGGAATTCAACACAGTCACTGTGTCCATATATTTCAGCTACCCGCACTGGTCTGTCTCCACATTCATCTCTCTTGTCCATAGGAGCATGGAAGGAGTGTAGCAGCTGCAGTACTGCCAGATGGCCACTCTCTGCAGCATAGTGAGCGGGAGTCCATCCATGCTCTGTCCTCAGACATGTCCGGGCTCCATTATCAATGAGGACCCTGACCATTTCTGTTTGTCCGTTACCTGTAGCCCAGTGAAGAGGCGTCTTGTTCCTCCATTCAATGTCCCTCTCATTAGGACTGCATTTTTTGTGCCTCAGAATCTCCTTGACTTTTTCATAATTCCCTGCCGCTGCAGCTTGGTGCAAATCGCTCATTGTCCCTAATTTCCCTCTTCTCCTTCACTTCTCTTTGAGGTTAGAGCACACCTCAAACATAATGCCAGAGGAAAACTCCATTTGAATACCCATTGAATGAGTCACATGACATTGGGCATTATGACATCACAAGGGATCAAAGACAACCAACTTCATTAAAACTACAGCTCAAGGTCACCTTGCACACCAAAGAGGTAAAGTGTAGTGATGGTGAGATGAAGCTCTATGAAGCCTTTAAACCTTCCAGCCAGTTGGTTCGCAAAAAGTTAATTTCTCAAGGCTTCATGCACACACAAAACCCCCTGCTGGTCAAAAATGTGTTGGTAGTCATTTTTAACTTTGATACTCTGAAAGATGTCTTGCCGCAGTTTGGGCATGGGAACGACTACCAGCAAAGAAAATAACTATGCATTTTTCTCTTGTGAGCACAATATAATGACCCATTCAAATGTGCCTGCAGGGTACAGATGATGCTGGGGTGCACAAAAGCCCCACAGCAAGTTGGTAAAGTTTGGAAACACCAACTAAAACCTGTATTACATACAGCAAAGCTTCAAGCGTCATTGATGACATCACTCACTTTACACAATACAAGCTTAGATACACACTTCATGAAACACTTCCTGGATTTCTCGACTAACTTCAAAGCATCAACACAGTACTTCCCATCACTAGTAAGCGGATGGCAACAAAGCTAAACAGGCTCTCAACTTTACTACTAATCATTGCCCAATAAAACTACAGCTAAGGTAGATAAGGGTAAATGAGGGAAGATTAGCTATCGAAAGCTTTTAACAACATGGTAGAAGATAATAAAAATAAAGCAAGTTTATCTGGATTTCCATGTGAAAGCCCAGAAAAGTATTTTAATGAATAATGTATTTGCATGAAAGGATGTACGGACACAAACCTTCTTCAGATTAAGTGTATCATAACTATATGCCATCAGTACAAATATTACAATGTGTACATTTCCACTGCTAAATATCTACAGAACTGAAATACAATGAACACTAGACAGTGCTGTAATATTACCATAGAAAATGTGCATCAAAAGCAACCTAATCTAATAGGCCTCACATTAATATTTCAACTCTGGATAAATAGAAAAGTGACTTGTAAACTAGTAAAGCATACATTTTTGGATACACAAATACAGCAATGTAGAGAATGTATATATATATATATATATATATATATGAGAGAGATAGAGAGAGAGCGAGAGAAGAGAGAGAGCTTAGCTTACTTTCCAAGCCAAGCTCGATCAGTAATGCGAACCTTTCAAAACATACAGACTAGCGTACACCTCAACACCAGAGTTTTTCCAGAGCTACAAAGGTACTACCATTTTTCATTTAAAACATAAGAAAACATAAAAATACTGTACTAAACTGCTGTAACTGACAGTAATCATTATAACCACATAACATGAACATGCTCATATATCAGAATATGCAAAATACTATATATGAGACCATTAAATGTTATTGCTTCATCAGACTTGATGATAAGGCACATTATTCAATCCATTACATCAACACTGGCACAGACCATCTGAGTATTTTTCACTCAATGTGGACCGAGTCACTGTACCACGGCTGCATGGAAATTAATTTCATATGCAACACAAACACAAACTAGATGAGCAAAGTTGTTTTCGGTGCAGTGAATCATTAATTAAAAAGATTCATTCAGTACTTCCTGCATGACCAGAGGGCAGACTCCGTCCGACACGTCACTGGACTAAAATGTGGCGGCAGGGGTTGTGATGCAATTTACAACCACTGTCAGCCATGCTACAACTGTATAGTGGAAAAGCGCCAATAGTCTGGTGTGAAACAATGTCACATGAAACAAATTTTCCTTCGATGAAACCATGGGCTGGGTGTTGCCAGTTAGAGGTCTTTTGTTTTCTTAGATGGATAGCATGTCCTTTTAATTGATATTAGTATTATGGCATTCCCATTTTATTTTCATTCATGCATACCCTTTGGTTTATTCATGTGTTTACTGTTATTATTTCCATTTCATTGTTAAAGCTTTTACTGTAACGTCGTCTGTGCATATTTCTTGTGATCAGTAACTAAGATCAGTGTACCAAGAATTAAGAACTCCAGTAATGAGATTGACTTACAATGAAATGATTCACTGAAAATAAACAATAAACAAGTGTTCAGTTCATCTGTTTACAGAGCAGCAACCCACAGGCTACATTCTATGGGTCTAACTTTAGCAACTTTAGCCTGCTGGGAAAAGATGACTTGGACCAATCATTGCCCTCATTTCCAGCTGGAGAGACGCCTAATTCCAAGTGACAAAATCGATTTTACGTATATGTCCTAGATTAAAACCTTTTTTTTTTCCTGTGGAGGACAACATTCTGGTCACTCCGTCTCATATACCTTCCCTTTCACTTTTGCTCCTATCCTTCTGTCACACATCTCCCCTGACACTGGCCTCCAACCCAATCCACTTTTGCTCACTGTCTATTGCTTCAGATGGTTAACCCCACAAATTTAAACTCATCCACTTTCTGTATCTTGAAGCCTTGCATTTTCACTGTACCACTTGTTTTCACTGTCATTCACACAACGGCAATGTGTCTCGCTCCAACTAAACTTCATCCCTCTTCTCGCCAGTGCATACCTCCACCTCTCCAGGCTTTCTCCCACCTGTCCCTACTCTCACTACAGATTACAATATCATCTGCAAACAACATACTCCACGGATCTGTCATCCTATCCATCACCAGTGCAAACAAGAAGGGGCTTAGAGTCCCAAATGCTAATAGCTGGCTAATCCACAGTGCACAATCCACAATCTTGACCCTTCTCTTTAAAGTCATTCAAAGACACTTACTTGTAACAGAAGGCTCCAGAGAGCAATAACACCAACCCTTCTGTTCCATTTTGCGCTGCTCTTGTTCAAGTTGAAAGAATCTTTTCATGACAGGCTGCACATCCATGATGTTTTTTTTTTTTTCTTTCTTAGAAACTCTAATTAAGATATCACTGTTCTCATGCTAACACCTTCTTTGGATCAACTCACCTATGACATTGGATTTATGACATAACTTTAGATCAAAGGACAAAGACAGTATTGAAACTGCAGCTATGTCCTTCAGTTGTGGAACACAGCTAAGGGCATCACCGCTCTGACTCGATCCACTCTCGCTGTTTGCTCTAAAACTTAAGCAGCTTTATATAAAATGGATCCCACGGGAGATGGACCACGCAATGGTAGAAATCGTAAGCATTTCATTCATCATGTTACACAGACCTTTTTAATGTATTCCCAAGAGTGCTAAGGTAAAAATAGTTACCATTTAATTCTATGAATGGTCATAGTTATATTGGTTTCATTTATAGGTCCATGTTGGTACATTTCACCAAGAGGAGCTGTACCACCAGCTAATCAGTTGACCAACCTGCACATTGCTATGTTGGATCACTCTGCACGTATTGGACAGAACGTAGAAAATCTCAGGCAACTTAGGAGACTTCTGATGGCTGAACAGCAGGAAAGAATGTTCCGTTCACAGGAATTTATTCTGTTGCGAGACCTCTTTTGACAATGCAGGGAAACATAGGAGGAGGACATCTATTCAAATGTGTTAAGGTTAGTTCATTTTTTGAAGTGTGGGTGTGTGAGGTACTTACCTATAGTAGTGTTGTACACACAGGTTAAACCATCAGCACAATGGTTTAACCTGCACGAACAGGGAGAGCAGGACTGGGGGGTGGACTGAAGAGGCAGCCAGAAAACAACAAAAAACAAAAACACATCTTCAATACGATACGATATACCTTTATTGTCCCACAGTGGGGAAATTCCCAGTATTACAGCAGCAAAGACATAAATTATACAAATGATATATTATATATATACGTTTGCACAGCAAACAAGGAACAGCAACTACAGGTGCACGATGGAGCATTGTGACAGTGGATGAAAGAATTTCATATTATAGTGATCACAGTGCATGTATGCCCAACACAGCCTGCAGTGTTATGTAAAACGCACTGGCCAAATTATCAACAGCCAACTGATCCTGAGAGCTACTGCTGCCACAATTGAGACTTGTTGCTAAACAAATCCAAGAGATTTCCGCTGGTGAAAGACATGCACTCATTCCCTCACTGCGGGACTACTAAAGGACGATCTTATTAGCGTTACATTTATTGAGCTGTGGCGTTAAACCGGTCACGTCATTAATGTTAAATTTTCGTCCAGAGGTTGACAGGTCTGTTATGAAAATTAATGCACTTCACAATTCCACATTCTCAAACCAGGTCCATTTAGTGTTGGAGCGGCGTTCAGCGCCGACCTCCCGTGTAAAATCAGCCACACTACAGAGGGATAAAACCAATTTCGTCACTTGCAATTAGGCGTCTCTCTGGACCCATAGTTAGACCCATAGACTGTAGCCTGTGGGTTGCTGCTCTGATGCACGTAAACAGATGAACTGAAAGCCGTCAAAAAGTCAAAATGCGTATATGCTAAGCAAAATGCATAAAGGTTGGCAGGTCTGTGTCCTGAGTTTCCTGCTTTGGTCAATGCCGGGTTCCGGCAACTTCCCTGAAGTGAACTGGAAAAAAAACAGCCTAGACATGAAAGACCAAACAATGGCTAGATGAATGAGTAAATAGGTTTATCTCATAAAAAATAAATAAATAAATAAATTAGGTTAAAAAAAAAAAAAACTATAACTCTTGGTTCTTATCTTCTCTTTGTTATACTCACAAACTGCTGATTAACATAGGCTTGAGATGAAACACTGTTTGTTGAGCTGCAGCTGTTGAGTTTATGCATGTAGGAACATCATTTTAAATCACTGAAGGTATTCTAAATGTAGCGTGTCATTGGACAAGACACTTATCCCCACATTGCTCCTGACGGCTGTGCCGGCAGGGTGTGAATGGGTATGAAAGATATGTGATAGAAAATGGGAGCACATTGATGCGCTGTGTCAGTGACTTGGTGAATGGCAAAACTGTAGTGTAAAACAGCTTTGAGTGGTCATCAGGACGAGAAAAGCACTATAAATACAGAACATTTACATTTACCATCTCTAGTGCTTTCCTGGCTGACATTCCTTTGCAACATTGTGAGGACATCCGAGAAAGTGCCTTTGGAGTGACGGACTGGGGTCAAGATGGGGAACCAGAGGGTGCCCCACTCTTTATCCTCCATGGGACGGTCTACGTTAGGGTGCTGGAGAGTCCATCCATTTTTGCGGACCTTGGATCCACAAGGGAATAAAACATTTTCACCCTGGACATGGATCGAATTTGTGAATCAGGAAAATGCTTACACTCTTGTCCCTCAATGTATTCTGTGAGGGTGCTCCAGCAATACGTATGGCTGCAGGTCCATTTGATCCTTGTATTGTCAAAAGCCTTGTCCACAAAGCTCAAAGGCAAACCCATTTCCATTTGGGCTTGGACTTTGACAAGGTTTCCCTTTGTCAGCAGTTCTGCTCATAGTATTTGCTCATAGAATTTCTAGGCACAAGAAAATGGTGGTTTGGTGGACTTTAGATTCTGTTTCTGCTTTTTGTGTCTTACAGAATCCGACTGGTGTCAATGAACAGTCATCACTTGGAAAGTTTGCAGCCAAGTGTGGAGTACCGTCTTCAAGTTGGGGAGCAGCTGTTGGCCCACGTATAGAGCTCCAAGTGTATCTTTCCAGGTTTAATGGCCTTAGCCTGCTTTTTGCAAATTCTGTGGTCTGATGGGTCTTTGAAAGGTGACCTCCAGCTATTACTAGGAAAGTTTGCAGCCAAGTGTGAAGCAGCTGGGATGAGGATCAGAACCTCTAAGTCCATGGTTTTCATGGTGAATTCCCCCCTTCAAGTTGATGAGGAGCTGCTGGCCCAAGTGAAGGGGTTCAAGTATCTTGGGGTCTTGTTTGTGAGCGACGGAAACATGGAGTAGACAGATGGTTCAGGGCTGCCTGAAGTAGAGGTTACATTTCTTAATTGATCAGTTGATCTGTTCCGACCCTCATCTGGGACCCAATTTGGAAGAAACATCTCTTGACTTTGAGAAATACCCAGTGCCTCGTCACAAAGTTGAATCCTCGTATATATTTTTCTGCACCTGCCTTCCTCAAAGCTTTCTGCTGAGACCTGCCCTCTACTTCTGCCTCTGATTGGCTCTGACCAAGACAGTCTGAGCCAATCACTAATGCCACAGACCTCAATAATACTGAAGTCTGTTATACTGATGATGCTTATCACAAGAATCTCCTTTTGTCAAAACAAACAAGCCCCAAAATACAAGCTCCACTCATAAAACCAAACAACTTGATCTTTACTCAAAACCAACCACTGTCATTAGACAACACACAAAGGCAGCTAATGCATGATGTAGGGTTGGACAGTAAGCAATATCAACCATTCATTCTGTAGAGGCAGCAATGTCTGTTTTGCAAGCCAAATCCACTTCAAAACTTTCTCAACAAATTACATAACACTAGTTATGTATTGTTGTTTTTGTTTGTTTTGTGTTTATTTTTGGTGTGTTTTTCTTCTATGGGGTTTAACAGCAGCTTGCATCCCTGATGTTGCATTACAGCGATTGGAATTAAAAACCCATATGAAAGTCATATTCTTTCTTTTCTCCTCAGTCTCACCCAGCTTCTTAGAAACAAGTCACATGATATTTGGTCTGATGACATAACAAAAGATCAAAGGAATCTACAGTATAAAAGGTGCAGCTATGTCCTTCTACTGTGGTTTATGGCTAAGGAAAGTAACATTATGGATGCTGTAAAATACCAACACCATTCAACCTTTGCAAACTGCGGTTAAACACCACCGGTTACTAAGTATATCAACGCATCCACACCTGCAGTTTCCACTCAAAGTTAAGCAGCTTATTTAAAATGAATCCCATGGGCGATGGACCACACAGTGGTAGAAACCGTAAGTATTTGGTTCATCATTTTACAAAGACCTTTGCAAAGGCTAATTATGGTTGAAAGATTCACAGTGAAATCCCATGGTCAGTAAAATCTACATTATTCACAGGTCCATGTTGGTACATTATACCAAGAGGACATTTGCCACCAGCAAATCAGTTGACCAATCTGCACATTGCTATATTGGATAACTTTGCACTATTGGGAAGAGGCCAAGAAGATCTTAGGGACATTATGGTGGTGTTGGTATATGCACAGCAGCAAAGAATGCAAGTTTTACAACAAATTCAGGAGCTGCCAGAGCCCAGACTATCCAGGCAATGACAATGCGGGAAGACAAGGGAGGAGGGAAATAATTAGTACACATACATGATAAATTATCTGCTTTTATGTAGATTATTATGTAGACGCATATCTGCTATTTGGCTGACTTCAGAGCAACTGGTAGTATTTCATCAGCTATAATTTCATATACAGTATGATGTCACATATCATATGAAACATTCACACGTACAGTTCTAGACTTCAAATGTTTTTCCCTAGGCGGAGACCCGCGCAGGACTCTATATCTCTATATACTGCTCGCATAAAATCCCAGGATGCATCATGAAAAGTAGTTTACAGCAGATGTTCACCAACCAAGCAATGCAGAAGACCATGCAGGGCACTCACTGAATGAAAAAACAAACAAAGAACATTCTGCCCCACAGGACTAAGCAGAGAGTGACATCACATTCCTTCTCTGTTTTGTTATAGGGTCTTATGTTTTGATTGCCAATCTGAAGTAGTTTTTTTTACCAAATTAACCCATTAATTGTTGCAATTCATTCATTTCTAACACAATGTAATCTAACACACTGCTTGTGGCAGGTGTTTCAAGTGCAAGTGGACAGCAGAAAAATGTGGAACTGAAATCAGCAATGATAAAAATAGAAGTTTGACAAGCTCTACAGCAAATTCACAAGTTAAAACTGTTGAGTAACCTTTATATATGAACAAATGCCAGATGCATATAAGCCTTTGCTAAATTAGTTCACAGTGCTGATTAAGCTTATCAGCTCCACACAACTCTCTCTGTTTATCTGTATTTTTTTTTTTTAAACATAATTTTGTTTAGACACATTTGTACTGACTCCAACAATAGTATATCTAGATAATAACACCTGACTTCTCCAACCTGGGGCTAGGTCACCTTAGTCAGTCTGATCAATACAAGTCTGATTTTAAATGTATTATTTGGATAATTAGCTACATATTGCAATTTAGTGGCACATGTGATACGTTATTATTATTATTATTTTTTAAGTTTACATTTGTTATTGACAACATTACTGCCGTGCATTTGACAGTAGAGTTTATATTTAGTATGTCTACCATGTCTGCACAGTGGGATTTCAATGATTTCACAGTGTGCTGCTGTTCTCCTGGGTTACTGGAGTGTGACAAGCTTTACTCACTATCTATCAAACAGGTAATTAATTAGGACAGATCGATTCAGAGCCTAAGTGATAATGATCTCTCGCGGACATCTCACTTATTTATCTGCGGAGGAGGGTTGTACACACACACTCTCTTTCTCACACACACACACACACACACACAACATTATCTCGGATTGACAATGTGAACAAATGTTGAAGATGATTATGTAAATGCATGCACACACTAAAACACAATCAACATACATCTTGCAAAGGTAGAATTTATCCAGTCTGGATCAAGAAACACCTGCACATACACAAACACACACACACTCACAAAAATACACACATCTTAACTCAGTGCCTCCTTTAATAGGTGCTTTTTGCAGTAAAAACCCAGGACAAAGCTACTTTGTGAGCGAGCCAACCCAAATTACAGTCACAGGACACATTTGTCTTATAAACTTTGTAAAACCATGGAAGTCCAACAATCCAACAAGAAGCCTCCTTTATTGCTAATTTATCGCACACGACAAATACAGCAGTTGTGACATATGGTTTAGTTTGGAAGGAATTTGCAGAACTTGTGTCTTGGAGAATGTAAAATACAACTTCCTGCAGACCACCACTTGAAGCTGAGTTTGTAATCACACAAAAGGATCTTAATGACATTATTTCTTGTAGCTCTCCATTGGATTGGATGGGTGCCCTGTAGCAGACAAGTTTTGGCACCAGAATCCCTATGCAGTAGGCATACACACACACCAAAAAAAAAAAAAGATGCTGGTTTTTCCAGAACAAGCATAGCAGCATGTTTTTTTGTTACACAATTAACAGTGGCTATTGTGTGTATGGCTGATTTACTGTGAAACAAATACAACAGTAAAAGTACCAGTGCTTGTACGGTGGCAGCCATCCTGTAATCCTAACTCGGGGTATGTGATGTTGCTCTGTGTTTCCAAGTTCATAATTGAAGTTCAGGGATTCCTCAGAATTTCGACTACAAATGTATATAAATGTGAGGAGAGACAGCAATGTTTCAAAACCTGACCTCAACCTAAAACCGTGACCCCAAAACCGTGATATGAACCGAACCGTGGATTTTGTGAACCGTTCCACATATCTATCTATATATATATATATATATATATATATATATACATATATATATATATATATATATATATATATATACATATATATAAAACATTGTATATATATATATACATATATACAATGTTTTTAATACTCAATACATATGTGCATATATCCTTCTTAATGTATTGAAATAAATCAGGCTGGGAGCAACTTTCCAAACTAACAACTGTTGAATACTGTTCCTCAATTCCTGTCTTCTCTGCAACTTCTTTGTCCTCTTTTTTGGCCTGCTTTTCATCTGCACGGTGCCACAACCCTCAACCATCTATCAGTCACTCAGCCAGTGTCTAAGTGAGAGAGGAAGTGGAGTCAGCTGCCTGTCAGATGTGGCCTCCTGGGACGAGCAGAGGAGGAGGCCCTTGCCTGTCATGTGTCAGGTGCTGTCATCCCAAACCGACGCTAATGACTCAGGAATGCTGAGGAAGTGTATGACACCTATGTTTGTGTCCTGGCAGATGCTGAGTGGCAGAATATCTTCTCTTCAGCATAATATACAATATATATAATAAGTCATTATCACAGCTACATAGCTAAACAGCTGCAGTGTGACACCATGATTTATGAGCTGTGGCTTTATTGTCACTCGTAAAGCCTGTGACTTCTGTATGCCTCAGCTAAACTGTGATTTTCGAAGCAAGTTCACAGGGTTTCCGTGTAAACATAGTGAGCAGAGGCAGTGGGTTGTCATGCACCATTTATCATGTGTCTAATTGGAATAAAGCAACAAAACTCTTGTTTGCTGATCAAACACATGATCTTTGCTGATTACATTAGCATGTTTTATTGGGGGTAATTAACCTTGTGTGTGATGTTATTCATATAAACCCCAAGGAATTAACAATTAATGTTCTCATTTTCAATGACCGCGTTTCCCTGTTTAGCATCTGCCATGTTTTCACAGCAAAATGGCTCGAAATACATTATCAACCAGAAGCTACAGCAGAATGGCTGCTGTATGCACTCATACAGTCTTTTACATTGAGTCACTGAGCAGATCACTAGTTATTACTTTGCTTTACTACTACATTCTTACATCTAGTTGTTAGGGCCTCCACAAATGCTACTGTGACAGCCAAGCTGTGGGTCTCTTGGTGCATTCCATTTGTAGTCGGAATTCTGAGGAATCCCTGAACTTCAATTTTGAACTTGGAAACCCAGAGCAACATCACGTACCCCGGGTTAGGATTACAGGATGGCTGCCACTGTACAAGCACTGGTACTTTTACTGTTGTATTTGTTTCACAGTAAGTCAGCCATACACACAATAGCCACTGTTAATTTTTTAACAAAAAAAAACATGCTGCTATGCTTGTTCCGTTGTACAAGGAATGCAGCATATCTTGGCCTCTGCTCCAAGCTGCACAGTATGAAATCACCTGCTGCTATTCTGAGGTGTATTGAAGATAGAGAAGAACTGATTGCTAGAAAGAAAGCTAGTGGCACTTTTAAAGGTATCAAGAAGGAGAGAGAATAACTTGAACTCTGAGAGAGAGAAAGAGAGAGAGAGAGTGCTTAGCCTAATGCGTCACAGAGAATCAACTTATGTGCCTCTGAAATGTGAGCTATAGTGCAGCTCTGATCAGAGAGAGAACAGACCAAGCCAAACAGGGTTTCTGTTTTTGGTTCTGTTCCATTTCACCCATTGCCCCTACCACACATCCCTACCCCTCCATTTTGCGTGTTCAAGTAAGGGCTTAGTGTGTCCACTAATTGTTGAGACAAAGAGATAGGGTTAAGGTAAAGGTAAAGATTAAGTGACCCAACTGGGGATTTGTCAGGGGCACACTTCTAAAGGAAAGCTATGAGATACTTCTTAGATTAACCTAATACAAGGTAACTCATGTTAATTGTCAAGTTGTGCAGCTAAGCTAATCTCAACAAAACCTGCTAGCAGTCTATTACCATAAACCACTTCACTGGTATTCTCAAATGCTGAAGATATTTTCTGACATGTCCCCGCTTTGCTACAGACAAGTGCATACTAATTTCCATTGCCCAGGACAGCAATAAAGCAGTTGGCAAAATGGCATTATTTTTTAATTACTCAATGTTTTACAATGGAATGTCCAACCTCTGGGAAAAGGGATTGGGCGTATCCTATCCACACTGAAGCCTAATGCACTCAGTACTGGTTTTGCCTGATTATGTGTAGTGGAAATGATGGGTGTCTTCCGATTTTACGAAGATTTGAACAGATTAATTATCCAGCCAGATTATCCTGTAGTGTGAGGGATTAACAGACCGATTTTTTTATGAATCATGGGACTGTTGCAAGCTTTTTTTTTTTAAATGATTGCATTGCTCCTAGTCCATCAGTCCTCCAGTTACCTTCCCTGAACATGTGACATTCCCCGTCAGCCAGTAGGCAGTTATGAAGACACACACATGCTATGGTGATCTTCACCCCCTTAAAACAAGAAAAAGAGTGTTAAAAACAGAATTTTGCCATGAATTTTTCATATGGTAATATTATAAGTGCATTGCAGCCACAAACATTACATCAGTATAAAATAGTGGACACGGGTATAATGAATGATAATATACACAGGCACGGTTAATGAAACATTAATTTGGAAATGTAGATAAATTCATCATCGCCAACATTTGGTGGTGCAGGAGTACTCAAAAAGTATTTCCATTGTGTTTAACCCTTAGTGCTCACACGGCACATATCTTTCCCGCAGGCGTACCCATGTTGAATTGCTGTGGCTGGGGTGTGTTTATAGGTCAGGCTTTAAACAATGTGTTATGTGTTGTTGAGTCAAAGTTATGATTCACCTTATATTGCATTTTAGTAGTGATATAAAGTAGCGCTAATTGTGCAGAGGTCACAAAATAGACACTTTTTTTCTTCTCTTTTTTTTTCATAAAAACAAGCCAAGTGAACTTTGAACTGTGACATATACCAAATTTCCCAAATTTAATCCGATTTTAAACATTGTGATTTCGCTCAGGTGTGTTTATATAATTGATGAACATTTTTTTTTTTTTTTTCTTATCAGATTACCTAGGTTGTGCTGAAAAAAAGGATATAAGACATTCTTATACCCTCTGTATATACTGTACGTTTAAACAGGGAAAAAAACAGCCAACATGCTCTGTGTTCTAAGGGTTAAATTCAAAATGTCTTTATGACAAAGTAAATAAGAAAAAAAATTATATTTGCTTATTCATAGTTGCCCTTTTTGCCAATTATTCAAATAGCCCTGGGTCTATATTTATTTTAGAAGCATGTATCCAAACATCACAACAGTATGGCTTATGGTCATGACTGAACTGTGTAATAAATGTAGACATTTGCTATTTAACAGAGATTTCCATTTAAGAAATGCAAACCATGCAAATGTGTTGGGCCCTGAACTGAGAGGGCTGAAAATGGCAGTATGGAAGTATATGCATAACCATGGTTCTGGAACATTCTAAGTTCAAAGAGTTCAAATACTTTGTATTTACAGTTAGGAGATACCACCCTGCCCCAGCTTTGGGACGAGTTCGACCTTACGAGCTGTGACCGTACATTACCCGAGCCTGAGAATCATTTCTGCATTTTTGCCTGAACCCGGCTTGACCCAATGGGTCCAACTGGATCTCGACGGGCAGGTATTCATGCAATCAAATGTACATCACACATCTGTGCATCACCAGGGAGCTGCCAAGTGCAATATGCCTGACTTACTTAACAGACTTAATTACAGTTAATACTTTGCATATACTGCACCTTCAGCTCCAGTAAGTCTTACATAACTTCACAACAAACATGAGACCTATTACCGTCATCCTGTTAAAGCTGCAGCTTAGACAGGTGATTCCATAACCTGAAAGAAACTGGATAGTAAAATGGTCACTTTATTTTTTGTTTATTCCTTAACACTTTACTGTTGGAGATCTAAAGAAAATCATGACCCCTGGGGGAACCAAGTCTTAACTGTTTACTGTTAACTTGAACTTTTTAATGTCAATAAACTTTGCATTTAGCATTTCATTAATGGCTCTTTCTCTCTGAATTACCCTGTGATAGGTCAAAGGCTCCACTGATGCTGTGCACAAATGTAAAGCCCAGAGGAGATGTAAAATAGTGCTCTCTCAGGATGCTTAAAGCTTATCATGAAATGATAAATGATCAGTAATGCCTACTGTATAATTAAGCCAATGCAAAAGTGCCTGAAACCTGTTTTCTCTTAAATGGCCATCAGAAGGTAGCTCAGCTAACACCGGATTACACGAGTATGGGTCTTAAAAGGGTGTCGTAAACTCCCACTTTCAAGAGGTGTAACCAATAGATCAATATGCCACTGTACGCAATTGGAAAGACTAGGGGTAGTCAATTATGATTTAAGGAGGTCCGTTTCATTTTCCTTATGTATGTGTCCGCAGCATCATCATGTTTAAGATGTATCATGATTTTGTTTTAATTTTGTTTTAAATATAATTTAATTGAAGTAGCATTGTCATTATATCAATATCTGCACTGTCAAAATTATTTGTCAAATCAAATAAAGGAAACTGTAATTTAATGCCAGTTAAACAATATTTATTTTCAGTGCAACTCTGGAGGACTATATACAATAATAAATAACAAAAGCAAAGTAAATTGGACATTCATCTGAGAACTATAAATAAGTACTTTCATAGCCCTAATAATAATATTATTATTATGATTCTTCTTCTTATTATTATTATTATTATTATTATAAACAAGTTAAAACAAAGACGTGGCTGCATATACAAATCAAAGACATAAGAATTGTTTTAATTAATTTTAAAGAAATCAAGCCGAACAGTGCTGAATCTCCAACACTTAACAGGGAAATCTCTATATTTAACTGAGGAGTCTGGTGTATTTAGGGACAGCACCGCTGAACGCAAGTGGCATCACAGACCCTGCTGCTGTAGTCTGTGGAGTAGGAGTCTGTGCTCCGGTCATGGAGGAAGTACTGAAAAATTATTTTTAATTAACTGATTCTAGTGATTTGATTCAGTTACACTGAACAACAACTCCTTTACATGTCACTAGTCACTCTTTTTTGTGTGTGTTCATTGTCTTGCGTTTGGAGATTGTTTGACAGTGTTACCAACTACAATAAAAAGTAGGGTGATTAGCAATGTAAGTAGTTTAATGTATGTAAGTAACAGGCTCTTGCAGCTTCCTCCCCCTCCAACTCCAAAACCAGAGCAACCCTGTTGGCACATATGCCCTTAACTGCCCTCTCTAACTACAGCCAGCATTTACCAGATGGTTGTTTTAGGCTCAGCAGTTCATGTTCCTCCACTTTGTTGTGGAGTTGCTGTAGTCGGTGTGTGTTCAGATGGGGGAAGTTGTAGTATGTATACAGTCTATGTTGTTAACAGTGGTGACACATGCACTTAGTTGACACACAGCCTTTGATGCATCTCTGGCAGCCAGTGCCGTTCTGTGTGCACCACAGTGAATGTTTATGACGTAGGGACAGTCATTCTGATGCAATTGTTGTGCAACTCCAGCCTTTTGACCCACCATCACATAAGCTCCATCGCTCCCCAGCCCAACGATCCATGGCATAGCAACACCACGGCCCCGCGGTCACAATTGACCGTGGGGCTCACTCAGTGGCCATGACATTTTGCGATAGCGATTGTAGCAGTAGGGCACTAGGACCCAGCAGAGACCACAGGCTATGGACCAATTGGAAGCAACAGTAACTGGAGGAGGGGCTGATTGGCAGCAGAGAACCCTTTTGAAACTGTAAGGATTATTCTTTTTATTAGGGTTGGAGCATAAGTGCGTAGAACCCTATTGAAACTGTAAGGATTATTCTTTTTATTAGGGTTGGAGCACAAGTGCGTAGAACCCTATTGAAACTGTAAGGATTATTCTTTTTATTAGGGTTCGAGCACAAGTGCGTAGAACCCTATTGAAACTGTAAGGATTATTCTTCTATACGATTCGTATTTTGAGGCCCTGAACATACCCCAAAACTCACCAATTTTTTTTTTTTGAAACCGCATCAGACCTGGTGAAAAATTACGTATATTAGTGGTTCGGGGAATGCCTGTCAAAAAATGAAAGTGGGCGGGGCTAAAAACTGACGCCAAAAAAATCCTGTTAGGTCAACTGCTGTTGGGTTAAACGTACATGAACAAAACTTGGTACACATGTTCATTAGGTGGGGACGGTCAAAAAAGTCGATGACGACTTTCCTGTGAATCCCACAGGAAGGCCGCCACCTTGGATTGCATGCCAAGACGGAGGCGATTTTGGCCATTTCATACCAATGGTATTTGAACAAACTTGTCCTAGAGCTTTCATGGGATCACCTTCAAACTTGGTGAAGTCACTGTAAACCAGTTGAGGATCTTAAAGTAATAATCCACCCTTGGGAAGATGAATGTCTATTAAAACTAGACCATCTATGTAGTAGAAATGTGAAATATTATATTACTATTATATTACTTCAAATAATATTTGAAGTAAGTGACTTCTTGACTTCTAATAAATAAATTGTCATATTCATGGTTAAAGTGAAAGTCTTATGAGCTGAGTATATCAAGCAAAATATCACCCTTATTAACAGGGAAAGGTTAGCTTTTGAAATGAATATCAAATTTACTCCTAGACCCTATAGACAAGGATAAAACTGAAAAGAGAAAAACAGGACCTCATAAAACAACACTCTAGTAGTGCAGGGAGTGCAAGGCAGATGACATAAAATGGCCAATATTATGTTAAATATCAGCCAGAAACAAAAATGCCTGTGCATGCGCAAATCAGCATCAGTGATCACCACTTTCTTGTATTACTTTTATTTAAATATTAAAGAGAAAACACAAGAGGCTCATTAGTAGCACAATACAGTCCAGTGTTCCTGCTTTTGACATCTTGCTTTAATTTAGTGCATATAATAAATTGTCTCAATTGTACTGTCTGTAATTAATAGCTTCATAATGAAATCTAGTGATGAGGGAACATTTATTTTACTGTGTTTAACTTCAGAGGGTTCAATCTCTGCTAGCACTCTAAAGAGACAGGCTGTTAGAGCAGAGCAGGCATTGTGTACTATCCCATCTAATGCCCTAAACCATCTACTATTGGCTGGAAGGGATTCAGCAGTCTTCGGTGCTGTTATTAAATTTAAATGAAATAACATATTGACTGAATTTAATCCATTTCAGTTGATATTTGTACTCTGTACAAAATACTATTTTACCTGTTTCTAAGGAACATTGAAGTAAATGGTTAGGTTAAGGGTAAAGGCCAGATAAACAAAATACAACAAAGGTGCACTTTCAAAATTCAGAGTTATTTTTTAACGAGACCCAAACGCTGCTTGGCCACACGGTGGTGTAGTGGTTAGCACTCTCGCCTTGCAGCGAGAAGACCCGGGTTCGAGCCCCGGTCGGAACAAGGGCCTTTCTGCATGGAGTTTGCATGTTCTCCCCGTGTGTGCGTGGGTTCTCTCCGGGTTCTCCGGCTTCCTCCCACAGTCCAAAAACATGCAATGTGGGGATTAGGTAAATTGAACACTCTAAATTGACCATAGGAGTGAGTGTGAGAGTGAATGGTTGTTTGTCTCTATCTGTGTGTGGCCCTGCGATGGACTGGCGAACTGTCCAGGGTGTACCCCGCCTATCGCCCGATGTAGCTGAGATTGGCACAGCACCCCCCGCGACCCTCTGGCAGAGGATAAAGCGGTAGATGATGACTGACTGACCAAACGCTGCTCAGTAAGCAGCATGTGCCCGACTCACTATTGTATCTCCATACTACAGCATCAACTAGTGGGAATAACTGGTAACAGCAACTAAAGAAGAATCCTAAGAATAAAGAATATGAAATAAATAAATCAGAATATCAACTTAAAATGACCAAGGAGATGATTGTAGAATTAGAAATGATCCTCTCTGACCCCAGCCACCCTACCTACAGTCTCTACAATACAGAATTGTGAAACTATATACATTTATGGTTCAGGTTTAGCACCCACACAATGTTTTCAGAAGTGGATTCTGGTCATAAAAAGTAATTTGGACAGTCAGTAGGTATTCACATTTTTATTTTAATCTCTCAAAAATGGGATTGTCTGGTATTAAAAACCTGTAGAAAAAACTTGGGACAGCTGTTGCAATAATTACTTATATGTCAATATATAGAGGTTCTGGACTAGAACTTTCTCATAGACTTTTTATACTTGTATTCATATTCATACAGTCAGCAATTTATAGAAACACTGTCTGTGTGTGAGTGAATGGCAAAATTGTAGGGTAAAGCAGTTCACAATATAAGCAGTGCACAATATAAATGCAGACTTAAATGCAAACTTACCCTTGACAACACCCATCTAAAATACCTGAAATTTCCAAACAGCTAAGCAAATAAAAACATAGTCATCTATATCCAGTTCAGGTGTTGGCTGGAGTGTTCCCTGTAGCTCTGTATAAACCATAATAAGATAAATGTTGTACAGGGTGTCGTATTTGAATGCCACTCATGTACTTGTGCTTGAGAGGTAAAAGCTGACTGTCCAGAACTTTGTGAGAAAGATGCAAACAAGGCAAAATGCATGGCAACATGCCGCAATGTAAAGTGAATGTTACCGGGACAACACCTGTCAAGCAGCTTTCCAATGAAATAAAGAAAAAAAATAATACATTCAATAGTGTCCCATTCTACTGTAAATGTTTCTATGAATTCCAAATTAGATTGCAAGTTGCCAAGTATGTCACTACTTAAAATATATACATTGTGCATGTGTGCACACCTAAATTGTCACCCTCCCTGCCAGTGTGACTCAATATTCTAATTCAGGTGTGTCATCCCTGTCGGCTGATTGGTTGAGCTTCCTCCTCATCACCTATTTCTCAGTTGAAACACAGGATTGGAGCGCTGGTGAATCTGGGTCCACCAATCACCTCGTCTGATCCTCAAGCTCAAGCTATGAAAGTTCAGCTTCTGAGTGTGGTAGCAGTCCTCTAAGTACCATGATCCTCTTAGTGTTTGTATCCATTTGTGTTTGTTCTGGAGAACTACACCTTTTATTTAGAGGTAAGTAGGATCATTAAAATGGGTACACATGGTTAATGTTCAATTCAGACGAAGGAAGCACATTTAAATTCAGATTCTGTATTTGATTATTGTCTTTACCTTCCCTGTGAACTACAGATGGAACTTACACACTATATACACTTATTTTCCAAAATTCATACAATGTGTATATTTGTGACACAATTCTCTCTTGAGGCTAGAGTGCTATGTTGGGAGACAAGTAACAAGAGTTAATTAGTCACTCTAAATTGACCATAGCAGTGAATCTGAGAGTGAATTTGTGGTTGTATGTTTGCCCTGCAATGGACTTTCACCAGCTGGGACTGGCTTCATCGCCCCACAATCATCATGTGGGGAATAAAGCAGTGGACAACTTAATGAGAGAAATCATTT
Source organism: Solea solea (assembly GCF_958295425.1). Classification (NCBI taxonomy): domain Eukaryota; kingdom Metazoa; phylum Chordata; class Actinopteri; order Pleuronectiformes; family Soleidae; genus Solea; species Solea solea. The sequence continues at coordinate 11,699,984 of NC_081143.1, read as the reverse complement.
TGTCAGAGTGCAATTATGTACTCCAAACAAATTCCGCCACATGAGAGCTAGTGAAAGTAATACATGCTGGTTTCACAGTGTGTTGAGCTTAGAGGAGGGGCATCCAGTGACACTGGTCACTTCTGCAAACTAACATGCCCTCTACTAACCAAATGTTTGCTGCTGCTGCCACCGTGTGTTAACAGATGCATTACTAATTAGGTAGTTAGGTAATTTAAAGAAGTAGTATTATTGTGTAGTATTATATGTTACATTAAGGTCAATGTGTCCATCTGTTGTTGTTCGTTGGGCATGAGTTTGCCATGTTATGCTTTAAGAATATTGTATTTTGTTTTGTATTATATTTTTGGAGCATGTTATTCTGTGAAAGATTCTGGACAGTCATCGTTTGGAAATGGAGCGTTAATTATTAACATATTTGCATAAAGTAAGCATTGTGGCCGTTGTTGATTCGTATTTAAAAATTATGTACAGATAATGTGCGATAAATGTGCAATTAACTGCAAGTAAACTATGGATAAACGTCTAGTTAATCCCAGTAAAACCTTTTAATTGGTTGACAGGCCTACTGTCACTATGTCATTTTGGTTCACACAAGCATAACTGTGGTTTGCAGAAATGTTCAATGGCAAAAGAAAACTTGCTTCTTCCAGACTCCATTCTTCATCCAAATAGATTTTTACAGAAGTGTCACGGTTAAAGTGGATCCCTGCATAATTCTCCGGATTTAGCTAAGATCTCATTATGGACTTAGTGACACTAATTGCTGCATGATGGCAAAAAACAAAAAAAAACACATTGTCTTAATTGACAATAAAGTGTCAAATAGGCTTTCTTTCACTAGAGCCCAGCATATTCTCATCAAAAGATTTTTTGTCATTGACTTTAATCATTAATCTCTGAGATGCCTGGCTAACAAAGTGCATGTATGTCTTCCTTTTATTTAACTCATTAAAAATGCAAATGTATCCAGAAAAATCTATTTTGAGAAATCTTCCTGTTTAATGAACTTCTCAGTCAATTTAGTTGCTTGAGCACATTTTGCTCAGACATGAAATAAGACAATATGATTTTATTTTTTTTATATAATTATAAGGATTACAGTAGTAGGTTTGATAATAATGGCTGTACAATAAAGATGTAAGAAAATACAAATTTGCAGTTTTCTGAACGTTTTAGTCACAATTGTTTTGTAAAAGTTTTAAAAGAACATGCATACAATGAATTTGTAATAAACATTTCCTAGAAATGATTTAATTATTTTTTAATTTACCAATTCATAATGATACCGCTATGGCTGTAAGTCAGTTAGTCGCTACGTGATGTACAAATTTGCTCTTCTTAGAATTTATATCGTGAAATGGATCAATATGTTGCCATCGTTAAAAAATGGGCCCCCATTTAGAGAAAATGGGAAACACTGCCTTAAACAATTAGGAGGAGGAAGCACTTAGAGGGCCCAAAACCCCATCAAAGTTAGCAATTTGGTTTTGATAGGATTTGAATCCAAATCATCTACTAAAATGTTGTCAAAATCCGTTCTTATCTTTTTGAGTTATGCTGCTCAAAGACATAACCACCTTGGTGGAAGTAATAAAACCTTTTCACTTAGGGAAACGTATCACATAAAGTGCCTTAATTTTTCTCTGATTGATGCTCAGTTCAAGTGTCTGCCAATTACACAGAGAAAATGAGACGGGAAAACACTTTAAAAACATGCAGATGAGTTGGGACTTATATTTTGCGATGAGTGCTGTCTTCGGGTGATTCTTCCTTTCAGATATCCCTGATGACCCTTGTGATGTAAATAAGTGCGAGCATCCCTTTCTTTTGATGTGATCATGTCAGCATTTCTAATGTCTTCCTCTTCTTAACTGATTGATATTTAATTTCAGGGGAGCCATTGTATTGGATTGAACAATGACGTCCCCCTGCACTGAGAACCAGCCTGAGACACAGATGCTCAGTCTCAGTGACAAATGGTTGCCAGCAGTGACTCAAAGAAAAACTGATTTGACGGACTTTGTTGCGTGAGATTGAGAGCTGCTTACAGGTGAGATAAAGCAGCAAACATATTATTGATATATTGTAGACTTCAGCAGGCCTGGATTGTAATGGTGGTTTTTGATAATGGTCCAGTGTATGGGAATAAGTGACATTTAAGGGTTAAATAGCAGATCGTAACAGAGGACTCCTCAGTGGCCTTCGCATACCAGAAGAAATGTCATTCTTTGTTTGCTGAGAGACCTGGTTCAAAATGCAAAACATGCACACTCTGGCTAGTTTGTCCATTTGGGCAACTGCAGAAACAATGGTGGTCCATCCATACATAGAAACATCTGTAATTTACAGCAGGGCAGACAGGAGATGTTGATCCACTGCTGTCTCCGTTAGTAAATTCAATTGTGTTATTTTGTGACTTTGGTGTTTGAAATCCTTTACTTACAAACAAGGCAACAGTAGTTTAGCAGCTCCTTCATCCCATGAGCTAAAGATGCTTATTGTATTGCCTTCTATGCAAGCAATCTTATAATAATATGTAGAGCACAATGAGACTGAAGTGAGCAGTGTTCATAAAAAACTGTTCCGATAGATAATCTGCATAAACCAAATCAAATGACGATTTTGCTGCAGCCCTCTTTTTTTGACTATATACTGTATATGTCATACACACAGAAACCATTCCCTTATATGCTTGGCAGCAACTTAAAAAGGTAACATCCCAGCCCACCGAAAAAAAACAGTGCTTGGTTTATTTTCGCGTGATGTCCTGCTGAACATGCTGTGACAAAATGTATAAGAGCTCGTACTGAGGTACTTAACTGACCCTTCGGGCCGTTTGGTCAGCTCTTGCGGCACAGGGTCACAATTTGCACAGCTCAATTTGCACAGCTCGATAATTGCAAGACATTTTCCACTGTTTATTTGTCCCAATATTTCCCCATGTCCCCAAAAGGATAGGTTTCAAGTAGCAAGTGTTATAGCCACATTCACTCACAAATGCACTCCTGCATTTGTCTCCAAACGAGTGCAGTTTTATGCACGTCCTTCTCCAGCCACGTATCAATGATGTCATGGATTTTCCACTGTTTATACTGTAACTTAGAGTATTTTCATTCTCCAATCCCTTATTCCCTTCACCCATGCATTACTATTGAGGGGTGGAACAAATACCTTAGCACAGTATAAATTGTAAATCCAAGGCCAGCCTCTCCCCTCAGGCCCTGGCTGCACCACCTATAGTTGCGCCATTGATCCATCCATCCATCCGTCCATCCATCCATCCGTCCGTCCATCCATCCGGCAGTTTTCCCTTCTTCCGCTGTCTCTACAGGAAATACCATGATGTCCTGAGTTTATCCTTTTGACTTGCTTTTAACAACATTTGCACAAGCACATTGCTCAGTCATGTACCACTGATTGCTGATTACCGAGCTGAACTTTTGAATATTTAATTTGATAATTTTGTTTCATTGGTTTGAAAATGAGGTAACACTCAGGTCAGAATAACAAAGCACTCATGTCTACTGCTAATGATATTTCCATTATTTTTTTATGACAGGGTTATTATCACCTCACTCATTGCTTTAGTGTGTGTCAATAACAGTGGATGACGCAGACAAGCATTACATTTTTTTTGCCAGTTAACAATGTTTTTATGTATTGTGTGAAGTTTAGCAGTCTGCCACAATGTTAAGGTGCCGCATATTAAGACTCTTTTCCTGCATCTGAAATCAACATCCACCACAGTACACACATAATATGAAAACATTTCAGAAGACCTCTCAGTATTTGTCAGTAATTCATTGGTGCCATTTTAAGCTATATCATGTAGCTTCATGTTTTGTGTAAATAAACACATTGTATAATAGTTCTTCAGGAGACTTTTTAGACATTTCAATGTCTATTTCATTGCTATTGTCTACTTCTAAATTGGTGATTTAATGTAATTAGTAATAATTTTGGTCCTGTGCTAAAGTATTTTGGAAAGCACTTATACTTATTATACTTCTTACTACTTTTCTGAGATAAATTAAATACTTTTTCCCTAATATATATTTTCCGATACAGCAGGAAATGGGATGGTCACTCTCATGGATGCCAGTGGAGACAAACACTGATTTTAGACACTTTATTAAAGTCTTACATAATCAAATCTACACCTGCTATTAGTTTAATCTGTGATAGTTTAATAATATGCGCTCCAATTTAAATTGCTGTTAGAAGTTTTCAAGATTGCACACAGCATACTGCTCCACTATATTGTATGTTTATGCTCCATGTTTAAGTGGGGGACTACACTTCATAATTATCCAATCTTATCAAATTAACTTTTACTTTTAGTGTTCAAGCACATTTAACAACATATTGGTCAAGCACAGTCAGTTTTAGATACAGTACTTCAAAACTTTTACTCAAGTAGTATACCAATATGTGACTTCTGCCATACAGTCATTTTCTGGTGAGGTAGTGCACTGATGCTTGAACTCAAGTGTAGTTTTTCAGTACTCCATACACCACTGCACTCAATCCACTCAACTATCATTTCCACATCTAATATTAAAAGGCTTCTGTACAGTGTAATATGTGGACAATAATAACGGTGTAGAGATGTGATCGCAAAGCATCATCTGATATCAGATATTAGCCAAAGCATTTATGGAAGTGAACAACCTTAGATGCAACTACATGTACAAGATCAGCAATGTGAAATGGACTGTCTGTGCTGTGTCACATCACTAACTGGCTGGTTGTGATGTGTGAAGGTCTGCTGTGACTGCTATAAATTGAAGCAAAGACATAATTATCATACTTCTAAAGTTCCTCTCATGAATGGTATTTCAATCCCCATCATAACACTGTGTCAGCTCCCATGCCACTACCACTCCTGCTGGTTCTCCAGAGCCTATTAGAGTGACTCTTTTTCATCAGAGGAACTGCTTTTGCCTTTCAGCACAAAGAAATTCCCTACCTGCACCTGATGTGGAGATCAAGAGAGAGACGAGAAGCAATTGTCCTCCTCCGTTCCACAGATGACATGCTCTGTGGCACAAGCATGCTGTTGTAAAATGGAACCTACAAGCTTTAAGAAGGAATAATGGAATAACTTCAACTTTGTTTTAACCACTTTTTTACTATTCAACAATGTCTGGTGGTTTCTAGCATGGAAATGATACGATGAGATATAATAACTGTGTTACACTTGCCAAAGGAAAAAATGCCACATTTGTAAAAAGAAATCTCTCCATTTCAAATTAAATGTATCAATTTACAATGAACTAGCATACACATTAATGGTACATGACATTAAAGCAATTATATACACAATTAAAATACAAAAAATACAATATTATAAACGAGACATTTCTTTCATAATGTCAATGATAAAACAGAAAAGTTAAAAAGAGTAGTATTAGTTGTAGTTAGGAGATGAGCCATTGAATGTTGTTCAGAAGGTGTAAAACATATGTGTAACAGGCAATCGGACACTTTCAATATTAGGTTTTTAAATTTAACAATTCAGATTGTAGTCTGACCCAGTTACAGGTTATTATTTTAACCTGAGTCAAGGTGTGAAATGCAGTCATTCAGGTCAACTGAGAGACAGGGCCTGGGAATATGTGAGTGCAGTTGTTCACTTTTGTTGTTCTTTACGTTACTGTTGGGATTATTAGGGAGAGAGCTCAGATCAGTTTTGTAGGTGGCTGACAGTTGATTTTTGAATTCTGTTTTGTCAAGGTGATCATGGAAGGTGGATGATCGTTGAGTTATGTGTTGTCTAACTGAGCTTCCAGAGGTCACTAATCAGGATAAAGAGAAGCTTTCAACAATCGTTTGTCTTGAGGCGGGTGCTGTGGTGACCACTCAGCTCCTCCTGGAAAGAAAGGAGAATTAGAACAGGCAATAACGATGTGTATATTAATGGCAATGTATGACTGAAGTCAGTAGGTTCTGTGGGTAACTTTTCTGTGGGTTAATTGTGTTAATATGTGTTAGGATTGCTGTGTGGCATGACACTCACCTTTTTTCTTTTGTTGCAGCATGGTGTTCGGGTAAAAGAGTCCCAAGGCGAGCAGGAACTTATTTATGGTTCCGGGGCAGACCAAGTGGAGAGAAAGGAGAGGGGAACTTGTGGAAGATGGATTGGATTTTTTGAATCTTGATGATGATTGTAGAGTTTCTTTTTACGAAAATAATGTAAAAAAAAAAACATTGTTAAAAATATTGTAAAAACATGTTAAAAATATTAATTTGAAAATAAATTGTTTGCTGATAGTAAGGATGTTGATGGGAAACCTGCAAATGGTAGTACCAGAGCTGACAATCAGAGACACAGTATAAAAGGCCCCATTTTACATCTGTCTGTGTTGCTAGTCAGTGCTGAGATCTTTGCTCGTGTGTGCTGTGCTGCGCTGCTGATGATGTATACCATTGCCACTGTAATATCCAGCCACACTTAAAGGTTATTCTAAAACGTGTCATGGAGAATGTGGGCATCGATCCCACCACCTCTCACATGCTAAGCGAGCACTCTACCATTTGAGCTAATTGCCCTTTCTGAGAGGATTCTAACCACTCACCTCGATAGAGAGGAAGTTCCTTTCTCAACTTCCTGCACCCAACACAGATGGAATTCTCAGATTTCACAGCTGATATTTGGAACAGAAGTACCCTCTTGGATCATCTTCAAGAAATGGAATTTGGACATTTTGGGGTTTGTGAAACTTTTGGCATATGTAGTCGTTATGTGTATCTAGACATTGATAAGCACAAATGTCAACACATGAGAAGTATTTAGCTGCCCCTGTGAATCGAGTCACTACGGAGAATCAATTGATCCATGATGGAACTGCTAAGCTGGTCACTGAATGCGATCGACAGAGTGTTCTCAACAAGAAGTGCAGGTTCTGGTGAACTTAGTTGCCCAGATGGGACCTTCATGGCTGGCTACATTCGGGACGGATAGGATAAGTGGAAAGTCAAGTGCCTTGCCGCACTGGATGTAGAGGATGTCGAGGATGTGTACATATTCACATTTGTGACAATTGGAATGCTCTCCTTGGGATGTGGTATGTTCTAGACTGCATCTCTGAGTGCTACCTGATGCTGAAACATGTTTTTGTCAAAATGTCATAAGAAAAAGAAAAATGATGTATTGTACGATGAAAATATGTATTCTGTGGGTAATGGGGGCGGGACTAGATAAGCTTTTGCTTCTCCCGCTTTCCCTTTCGGTTATGTGTATTGTGTGAACTACACTAAGATGATGTGTGATGATGAGTGATCTAATTGACATGACCGAAATAAACATATAAATAAATAGATGAAATGTCACTGATTGGTTAATTTCTTAACAAGACCTAAATATGTCTAACAAGACACTCCATGATTGATCAAATTAATTTAAGACAAGCCCTGTTTCTTGTACAGACTTTAGCCACAAAGGAACTAGCCAAAATTAATCCAGCCCTGATAATATCTTCCCAAGTGACTGAAATGCGAGTCAAAAATGCAATCTAGATTTGAATGGGAATTTTTACTCGATGTTGATCCATGTGAGTGTAGTTGTTCACTTTCGTTGTTCTTTGTGTTATTGTTGATCCTGTTAGGAGGAGAGCTCAGATCAGCACTGTCGGTGGCTAACAGTTGTTTTTTCTAGCTCTGTTTTGTCAAAGTGAGCCTGGTCAGTGGATGATAGTTGAGTTTGGTTTGGTTTAACTGAGCTTCCAAAGGATAGTGATAAAGAGAAGCCTGTGACAGCCCCTGGAGAATGTGGGCATCGATCCCACTACCTCTCACATGCTAAGCGAGCGCTCTACCATTTGAGCTAATTCCCCTTTGTGACGAAGTGTTGCCGAATTTGCCACTGGCGTTGACAGAAAGGAAGTTCCTCTCTCAACTTCCTGCACCTAACACAGATGGAGTTATGGCATTTCACAGCTGATATTTGGAACCGAAGTAGCCTCTTAGATCATCTTAAAGAAATGGAATTAAAACATTTGTGGTTTGTCATCTGTGAAATGTAGGCCTTCTGTGTACAGGGTTGATATATCATTAGTTGGCCATTTACTAAATTTGATCTAAAGATATTTCAGAACACTCTCCGTGATTGGTCAAGCCCACAAAGAACCACAGCCCTGTTGCCTTCAAAGACCTGAGCTGCAACAAACTAGCTAAGTTATTGCTATGAGAGCCAAACATGGAATCTAGATTGCCTTGAATAGGAATCTTTCCTCAGTGTTTTTATAGATTTGTTTACTTTTCTCCATCTTTCCTTTTGGAATTGTCAATGCCAGGTATGAGGTGGCCAGCGCGTGATGGTTGGCAACTTTTGTAATTGACTTTGAGAGGTCTCTTCAGTCAAAGTCAGCCAGCACATATCGTTATGTTTTGTCAAAATAAAACTGAGAATGGTAGGTGGATGATAATTATGTTTGGTCTAATTGAGCTTCAAGAGGGTACTAACTTGGCTGGCAACTATTGCTATTGACTTTGAGAGGTCTGTTTGGTCAAACTCAGCATACATGTGACGTTATCGGATTAAAGACGAGTGCTTCATGGAGAATGTGGGCATCGATCCCACTACCTCTCGCATGCTAAGCGAGCGCTCTACCATTTGAGCTAATTCCCCTTTGTGAGGAAGAACTGGCAGATTCACCACTCGTGTTAACAAAAAGGAAGTTCCCCTCTCAACTTCCTGCACCCAACACAGATGGAAATATGGTGTTTCACAGCTGATATTTGGAACTGAAGTAGCCTCTTGGATCACCTTAAAGAAATTCAATTTGAACATTTGGGGTTTGTCATAAAAAACATTCTGTGAAATGTAGGCCTTCTGAGTACAGGGTTGATATATCATTGGTTGGCCATTTACTAAATTTGATCAACAGATATTTCAGAAGACTCTCCGTAATTGGTCAAGCCCTCAAAGAGCCACAGCCAATTTAAGAGAAGCCCTGTTGCCTTCAAAGACCTTAGCTGCAACAAACTAGCCAAGTTATTGCTATGAGAGCCAAACATTGAATCTAGTTTACCTTAAATAGGAATGTAATGTGATGTTGTCGGATTAAAGACGAGTGCTTCCTGGAGAATGTGGGCATCGATCCCACTACCTCTCGCATGCTAAGCGAGCGCTCTACCATTTGAGCTAATTCCCCTTTGTAAGAGGACTCAAACCACTCGTCCGGACAGAGAGGAAGTTCCCCTCAACTTCTTGCACCCAACACAGATGGAGTAATGCCATTTCACAGCTGATATTTGGAACTGAAGTAGCCTCTTGGATCATCTTAAAGAAATGAAATTTTAACATTTGGGGCTTGTCATAAAACACATACGGGAAATGTAGGCCTTCTGAGTACAGGGTTGATATATCATTGGTTGGCCATTTACTAAATTTGATCAACAGATATTTCAGAAGACTCTACGTGATTGGTCAAGCCCTCAAAGAGCCACAGCCAATTTAAGAGAAGCCCTGTTGCCTTCAAAGACCTTAGCTGCAACAAACTAGCCAAGTTATTGCTATGAGAACCAAACATGGAATCTAGATTGCCTTAAATAGGAATCTTTCCGGACAGAGAGGAAGTTCCCCTCTCAACTCTCAACTCCTCAACAGAGATGGAATTATGCTATTTCCCAGATGATATTTGGAACTGAAGTAGCCTCTTGGATCACCTTAAAGAAATGGGGCTTGTTATATAAACTGTTGGCATATGTGGTTTTTATGTGTATCTAGATGAAATGTCACTGATTGGTTAATTTCTTAACAAGACCTGATGATATCTAGCAAGACTCAACATGACTGATCAAGTTAATTTAAGACAAGCCCTGTTTCTTGTACAGACTTCAGCCACAAAGAAACTAGCCAAAATTAATCCAGCCTGGATTAAATCTTCCCAAGTGACTGCAATGTGAGTCAAAAATGAAATATAGATTGTCTTTGATTGGAATCTTTACTGAATGTTGATTTATGTGAGTGAAGACTGTTCTTTGTGTTACTGTTGATCCTGTTAGGAGGAGGGCTCAGATCAGCATCATTGGTGGCTGACAGTTGACTTTTGAGCTCTGTTTTGTCAAGGTGAGACTGGTTGGTGGATGATAGTGGAGTTCACTTATCAGGATAAAGAGAAGCCTGCAACAGACCCTGGAGAATGTGGGCATCGATCCCACTACCTCTCACATGCAAAGCGAGCGCTCTACCATCTGAGCTAATTCCCCTTTGTGAGTATGATTTGGCAAATTCGCCACTCACCTTGACTCGCCTTGAAAGGCGGAGCTAAAATCTACATAGTGCATTGGAGAGAGCACCCTCTCGATCTGGTGGCTCTCAAGGTCTGCATGGTGGACCTCTCTTGATGATACTGAATTGATGTTGCACTTGTAGTCAGTTAGGGTTTTTGATGCCTCTCCATAGCCTCCGGGGATCTTTAGTAATGAAGTGCCCTTCTATGCGTTGTCTGTACCAGTCCATGGCCTCGCTAATGCCCTTTTTTTAGGTCTCTGTGGGCAGCTCTGTAGGCCAGCATGTTCTCTGACCTGAATGCAGCATCCCTCATCCTTAGCAGTTATTTCACATTGCAGTGAAACCAGGGGTTCTGGTTTGGAAACACTTTGATGGTTTTGTTGCTCAGTACTGCCTTAGTACGAAAGTTAATATAGTATAGTCCAGGACAGTAGAAGTGTGCTCATCCAAATTATCCTCCTGAGAAATAACCTCCCACCTTGTGCACCCAAAACAGTCCTGCAGGGATGCAGCATTATGTGGGTGGCCTTTGGTGGAGCAAAAGACCAAAACACCAAACCAAACAATAAACATGGTTGGCAGTCTGTAAATCAGAATTTAAATTATGAAAAAAAATGGGTGAACACATAACAAATCATGATAAATTTCATGACTTAATACATGCTTAAATCACACACCTTCAGTTCCCTAATGGAAGAATATTTTAGAGACAGTTGGTATAGTTTAATGAGTTCAGCACCTATAATATACAGTATAATACTGTTCCTTTTGTTCTAAATATGTCTTCCTGCTAATTGACTGTTTTATTACACTGTCAGGTTGCATCAATTAGGAACAAATGGTCAAACACACACTTATATTCTGCAGAAGTAAAGTGCCGGACTGTAACTGTTACCCCTTTCACTGTGCACCTGGCAGTGCACATTTTAGTGATCCTAATAGACTAACAAGACCTCCTGTTCATTGTGTGACTTTTCTGTGACACCCCAGCACACACAAACACACACCTCCACTTATTCTGGCCCTGCACTGATTACCTCACACGGCTTTTTCCTTTGACTTTGAAGAGAGACAGAATATAGTTTCCTCGTTGTTAGCAGCCATTTCCTCCACAGCTAATGGCTGGTTATATTTCTCCAACAATCCCTTTTACGTTTGTGTTGTTCCCCGCAAATATGAATACTCCTGCCCTTGGGAGTTGTTCCATTTTACATCTCTCACTCTCTCCCTCCTGCATTCATCACTAGTCTCCACAACAAAGTGGCAACACCTCGGCACCCATATCACCAGTCTTTAAATAGGACTCAATTTATTTGAGTTTGCCATGGCTGTTTGCTCCACCTGGAAGCTGCCACCATCTCCAAGGGGGTAGTTTTTCAGTGTTCCACCTATAGTGCCAAGAAGGCAGCTATTGTCCTGGTTCCATTTCCTTGCTAATTACTCTGTTTTACAAATGTATGATTGTTTTTGCATTTCGTGTAACTGTTGGTACTTGTGGCTTTATGCCTGTTTTCAGCATCAAAGCTTTCTTTTAAGCCAAAAAAAAGTGTGCTTACTGTGAACTCAAAGCATGGCACAGATGTCTGAAAATCCCCGCAGAAAGTGCAAAAACACCCCGCTTGTTTCTCTCTTTTTTGGAGTAGTGTGAATATGTTGCAGAAACAATACTTAGAAGCAAGTCAGTGCAGTCAGCACAGCGTGTCATGCAGGCTCTGTTCAAACGGGAGTTATGAGACAGCAACTTTGAAGTCCAGGAAGTGCAGAACAGAAGGTTAACTTTAGCATTTGGAGCTCAGTTCTAAGTGGGTCATACAAATTGTATGACTTTGTTAACAGACCTTTGTCTCACCATTCCTTGAAGAGCAAGTGTTGGCTGTGACTGTTTTCCTAATTGTATTTCCATTGAGGTCGCACATCTTTTGCAGTTCTTATCAACCATCTTGTGCATGTATTATTTGTACAATACATTTACAATGTGTAAAACTATTTACACATTCAGTGACTTTTCTTTCCAGTAATCTTGCCTACTTCCGCTTTAATATGGAAGTAAGAAATATTATTATCCTGCTACCTTTCTAGCCTGATGACAGTTGTTTCTTGGCATAAGAAACTGAAGTATATAGATGTTTGTTGACTTTTATTGTGTTTGTCTGAATAGAAGCCCACAAATAAATTAAATTATGACTTTTACCTCTTCATAGAATAACATTTGTATAATGTACAATTTGTGCATATGCCTGGCATTTTTTTTTTTGGTTTTGTCACTTTAATTCAACTGGACTTCTATTTTGTCTTTAGTGTTTGTTCAACACCTGCTCAAGGTGGAGCTGGTCCAGCCTGAAGACTATAAACAGTGCCACAGCATCCTTTCTTCCGTCTTTCAGAATCCCTTTCTCTGGCTTTCTCTTTTTACTTTTTCTTCATTTTATTTTGATATACTTTATTCATTCCAATTCCTCTGATGGCTACACAGGGCCAGCAGTCTGTCTTGCGACTGAAACAGGTAGAAAAGGAAGAAAAGAGAAAACAATCATGCAAAATGTCAAATGACAAAAGTGTGTTAAAAAAAATATTGACTGATAAAAAAAATACACACATTTAGAGCTTGTGAGACCTTTTTAATAGCTGATAGATTGCAACCTGGTTGCTGTGTAATACAATGCAATTTCACCTTTCAGGCATTTCTGATTTCCTAATTGATGGGTTTTGAAAGTGCTGAAAAGACCCACATCTCAAAAATAATTGTGAAAGAATTCTAATTAAAAAAGTTCATTTGTGTTTTCAACCTCATTTGTCATTCTAAATTGGTGAATTAGTCCAGGATAAGTGACTCTTACACAAATCTCACAAAATACCACAAGTAAGCAAGGTCAATGTCCAATGGTCCAAGCCCTGTTCAAGACCTCTAACATGACTGTTAAAATGCTAGTAGCATATTTACGTATGATGAAGATGACTCATTTTGTATTCGGGAGGAGCACAGTGATTTCCAAGTGCTGTGTGCATTCAACACATTCAGATGCATCAATTCCACTGTGGGGATGTGCCTGCATCTCTCTCCCTCCCTCCTCTGTAGCTCCATGGCATAGCGTATTGGCTCACATATGACCTGACTCTAGAATGGGGTCTTTAACTCAAATGACCTGGGGGCCACATGAGCTTTACCTACAGAAGTCCAACTGTGTGGGAAAAAAAAAACAACTGTTAAGGAGGAGTGGGTGATATGACCTGAACATTATCTAACTGTATTCCATATAGCAAAAACGGTTGTGATGATTTCACATCTTTTCTAAATGAAAGTGTTTTGATTCGTAATGATACACAGATTTTGGATGTAAAATGAATCTATAAATATCAAGAATGGAACAGAAGCGCTTGAGTGTTTTTACTTTTTAATGAGTACAGGATGTGTTGTGTTTGTGATACATAGTGACAGGGCTGCCAACTCTCACGCAATCGGTGTGAGAGTCACACAAATGTCACACGCACTCCTGCTACACCTCCCATTCCACACGCATTTCTAGGAGTTCAGCCAAGCACCCGCCCTAGTTAAAGCTGATTTTCATTTTTGCGGGAAAAGCCTGTTGTCAGTGCCGGATTCTTACCCAGAACATGATTGGATATTTACGACAGTGTAGACGTGTTTTGCACGTGCGCAGAACGGATCGAGTTTCCGGTACGGGTCGAGTAGTGACACACACCACGCGGACCTTCCAACCACCAATGGTAAGATTCAGCTCTTGCCCCTGCTAACACAAAACATTAAACATTAAAACATTAATAGAACGTTAAGAGAATGTTCACTCACACAAGCCTAACATTCCCAAACGTTGAGAGAACCAAAAACTAAAATGTTCTCCTGTAGTTGCACTGTGGTCTCCACACAACATCCCCATTTAGTTGTATGTTGGTATTTTTGTTTACAACTAAAAGAGAAGATTCTGAGTACATTACAGTTGATTCACCTTTAGGTTAAAATTTAAGGTTAGGCTGTTTATCCTTTTCAGACAACTGTACATATGAACCACAGAGGATATATTTATACCTCCATTTCTCTATTTGGGTTGGTGAAAATAGTAGGTTATAGTAATAGGTTCTCTCAATGTCTTTCAAAATCCACTCAGTTGCTTAGTTCAATGTTAAAGTTTCACCCCCATGCCAATGAAAGAATTGCATTCTGGTGAACGATTGAAGCCCCGTTCTCACTTCAACCCAATTTGTTGATCTTGTACAGCAAATCCACTATGAGCATCACTAGATTCCATTGCCCCTCTGAAAAGGGAGGTAGTGAGTCAGAGAAGATTCACCCCTTGGTATAACTGCACATGTTGTACTCCTTTGTTCATTTAAAAAAAGAAAAGAAAAGAAGAAAGCCCACCCACACATGGGGAGAACATGCAAACTCCACACAGTAATTGTACTTGAATCTGAACCTGTGGCCTTGTTGCTGTAAGGCAACAGTGCTAGCCACTATTATGAGATATTTTGAAAATAAATGGAAACGGGTATATGAGTCATGGTTATTACATAGAAAAGTACAGCAGGTGTTTCTAGGTAACAAGTCCCTGTATTAAATATCATATGAACTGCTTTACCTTGAAGCTAAAATGGTATGCTGGACATAATGGAGGAAGGATTTTTACTTTAAAATACAGAAATGACCAAATTTTGATTTCTGTACACTTTCATATAAATATAATTATTAATCTTATGGTAACACATATATATATATATATGTGTGTGTGTGTGTGTGTGTGTATATATATATATATATATATATTTACACAAACCTTTCTAGAACAGTGGTGACCAACATGGTCCCTGTGGACACCTGAGGCAACTTAATTGTGCCAAAGTTGATAGACATGATGCTTTTTGTGAACAAAACCAATATAAAGCTGCTGCTGAGGATGTTGACCTGGTTTGACAGCTGATTATTGTGATCCATCACTGAACATATTTGCAGTTTAGTCCGAGGTTTGCACCTCGCAGCAGAGTGTCAACCACACCACATTACCTTACACTGTCGTGCACAGCTGAAGGGTCCATTAATTCTGCCAGCTGAAGACACTGAAAGGTCTATGCATGTTTATGTAGTCGACTGAGATGTGTCCTGACTGAGACAGACAGATTTCTGTGTGTATGTGAGAGAGAGAGAGAGATGTTTATGCTTATATGTCAGGCACACAGACAGAGTGACTCTCAAAACAGATCCAGACACAGGAAAAAGTTAATAGTCTTTAATGCAAAAACTGGTTGAAGACACGAGAGAGCAGTCAGTCAGGCAGAGGAATCAAAAACACAAGTACCGCTCACAGGTGAACAGCAGGTTAGGATCAAAAAACACAGAAATACACAATGGATTGCTGCAGTGACCTCATTTGGGTAAAGACAATGTATATTGTATGCACAGGGAGGGGAAGCGACAATGAGACAAGTGCATGTAATTAGGGTGGGGAAAGCAATCTCACAAGCAGAAAACTTGATAGGATGCTGTGAATGAAAACAGACTACCAGAATAAAACTGACGGTTTACAAATGTTAAAATTAATGTAAAAGTCATGCTGTCTGTTTTTTTTACATAACTTAAAATGTATTGATTTTGATTGATATGACAAACTTTTCTCAAGTTTTATTAACTTTTTTTATTTTAACGATTAAAAGCGTAACTCAGCCGACAACGGCTGTATCAATTTGAAGTAATTTTATTATGCAGCAGAATGTGTTTGTAGAGCTGTTTCTATTGGGTCCCTGGGGAGACAGTGTGTGTGTGTGTGTGTGTGTGTGTGTGTGTGTGTGTGTGTGTTCACTTGTAGGGGTTGTCACTTGATGGTTGGGAATTAGGGTGTCAATGTCTGGTTGGCTCAGCAGCAGGCCTATATCAGGACCCAAATGCACAGAGTGTCCAGCTGTCTCACAGGGCAGGAGAGACACAAGGCCACCAATGCCAGGGACAGCCATGTGCTCAACCCATGGAAAACCAGTGAGCGTAATGTGAGGTATTTTACCTAGAAATTATACGATAATATTACCTATAACCATATAATTATTATATTAGGGCCCTATAATTGTACCATTATCATATTATCACCAAACTACCATGGATATCAAGGACAGTAAGAACTTTTAAAAGCCACACTTGATCAATGATGAAGCACACCCTGTCCTTGCTCAAAACTAAAAACATCTAAAATAACAAGAACCTTAACATGGTTAGTTGGGTTTAAAGCCAGTACTTTGTCTCTCTGTGTCAGTGCTGTCACCTCTGCCTTTCCTCTCTCTCTCTCTTTCTCTGTTTCCAACCAACCAATGTCTGACCTGTCTGCCATGATGACCATTAAGGCTGGCCCAGCAGAGCCAGTGGGGCCTGCTGCTTCCCCCGCTTGTGTCTCCACTGCTGTGTGCTGAGCTCATTGGCCTGGAGCTGCTAACAACCTGTGCATTCAGACAGTTGATGCTACAAATGGAGCTGTGCACTGGACCGAGTCCAGAGATGAACAACTGAAGTGCTGCTCAATTCCTCCAGCAAGGGAGGAAGGGAGCAGGAGAGAACTTCTGTTCTCTGCTGAAGCCAATACTCTGTGTGTGTGTGTGTGTGTGTGTACATGTGTTTCTGTGTCACATACATTATGAAATAGCACAATGTGTTGGTCCGATTATTCACACTGCTCGCATGAAAATGTAAATGTCATTAGAGGAAAAGATAGAAACAACTGTAGCTTCACACTCAGCCTGTTAGTGTTTTTGTTGTGTTGTGTGGCGTCTCAGTCTCATGTTGTTTGTGTCTGGCTGAGTGCAGAATTTGTGAATGTGCGTGTGAGTAAATTATTGAACTCATGAATGAATGGGAACGTCACTGCTCTCTGTTCAGCTGTCTCTGTCAACCGAGCATGTGGAGGAAATATTCTGCTCGTCCGCTTCACTACATTTAACTGAGCAGTTACAGCATTTACTTCAATTCAATTCAATTTTATTTGTACAGCACCAAATCACAACATACATTATCTCCAGGCACTGCACATATAGACAACATTAGTGAAAGCAGAGAAACTCAACAATTCACAGCAAACACTACCCTTACTTACCTTTTACCCTTAATCAGCAAAAAACATCCTAAAATTAGATATATTTAAATATCTGCTATACAATAAATATATCTAAAATATATTGAATTTTTAAAAATAGTTGTAGAACTTATAGTAGTATTTTTTTACTTAGTCATTATTTCAGTCAGTTCTTGTTTTGTGTTGTACCAGTTTTATTAGATTTGTGATTATTTATTAGTTTTGCCTCCAGTTGTCTTTTTAATGAATGTTTCTAAGATATACAGTCTGACTAATATGGATTAAGTGGGAATATTGCCAACCCCTTCCCAGTGGAACTCCAATCCTTCAATATAAGCTACCTATAGCGGAGGTGAAAGTAGTAGAAAGTAGGCGGAGCGGGTGATGTGGTTTATGTGAGCTGTAAAGGAGAGGTTGCTCTCAAGGATGACACCCAGACTGTTGACCTGAGGGGACAGGAGAACAGTAGAGTTGTCGACCGATAGAGATAAATAAAAAGGTTTGGAAAGAATGGATTTGAAACCAATGAGGAGAAATTCAGTTTTATTGGCATTGAGTTTGAGACAGTGCGGGAAAACCAGATTTCAGAATGGTTATTTGTCTTTGTGCGGCCCTAAGACGGACTGGTCACATGTCCAATTTGCCCTACGTCAGCTGGGATTGGCACCTGTGGCCCTGCGACCCTCATGTGGGGGATAAAGCGGTAGACGATGAATGGATGTAATTAAATGTGTAGACAATTCCATTTATATTCAGAGCAGGAATGTGGACATCTGTTTTATTTAAATCAATATGTATTTTGAACCAGATTCAAAAATATGGTTTACATTTTTTATAGCAGAGGGAAGTTTAGAGATGGATGTCTTTTAATCACACCATAAATCAGAAAAAGTAGACAAACAACTGCCATAAAAAAATGCAGTTTCACCATGTGTTTTTAAGAATGAAACTAAACAAAATAAATCAGACTATGAATAATGTATAAGTGAACAGCTTTGTAAAAACCTTCAGAATGCCAACAGGAAAAAAGGTGTGGTGTTGGCAAGTGCTGCCGAAGTTAACTTTCAAACAAGCAAAAACAACCTTTAAGAAGTTATTATCATGTGATCGCTATAGCGACTGGTAGCTGACTCAAGCAAAGAAAAATAATATTGAGCTAGGGTGCATGCACCAGAAATGACTGGAACCTGACATTTGTAAACTGCTCACTACCCTGCACCAAAGTCCATAGTACAGAAAAGATTCTCCAACATCGAGCATGTGCAAATTTGGTGAACTTTTTTTTTGAGTGACCAAAATCTGTTTTTTTGCTTGTCCCTGTGTCTCAGGTTGGTTCTTGGTGCAGGGAGTGCACACAACACAGTCAGTGACATTTCTCCATTCTGCAGACTTTTTTGTACCTCAAATTATACCTCACTTAGATTTTACAGTATATGTCATGCCTTGTTACTACATTTAGCACACACACACACACACACATAAGCAGAGCCTGGCCAGCACACAAGGAAACAAATGGTGTGCTGTGTTAAGCGTGGGCTCCCCCATGGCCCCATCCTATCAGACTCTATAATCAATGGAGGCATCAGGGAGAGCACGGCCACAGCTCTTAGGTGGAAATAACAGACTTCAGGCACCTGCCAAGTCGGCAATAAGAAGATACAAATGGCCTGTTAATTGGAAAGGCTTCGAGTTAAAGAATGATGCATTCAGTGCATACCTGACAGGAGACATTATATGGATATACAGTATATATATCTAATTTCATGCTGTTGTTTTATTCATTTTTGTCATCTATTTTTGTTGAAGGCTGTTTTATAATCGTCACCCTTATTGTTTTAGTCATGTATTTTTTCTACAGTTCTACCAGTCACACTTATATATACATATATATATGTCTGTGTATGAGAACGCAATAGTTAATGTCACACAACCAAGATAATGTCCTCTGGCCTCTATTTTCATCTTAAGTGAATATGGTTTATACTAACAGGAGAGTATTTTACTGCATCCCCACAGATCCAGAGAGATGGCGGAGGTGAATCACTGCTATGAAATGTGCTCACGGTGAGCAGAAGAAGACAGACCAATGGTAACCCACAGGCCACATATTTTCTGCTAGCTCTTGCTAAATCATGGACTGCAAAGCAAAGTTAACAGCAATTATTTGCATTACTGCCTGTTGATAATGCTAACATTATGTTACATTATGCTTACCCTTCCAGTGGCAACATCGCTATATTTAGCTTGTAGAATCCAGAGTTGTTTCCCTCCAGGCTCTTGTAAATGTTCAGTAAACTCTCTGGAGTGAAATGAATGGAAGTTAATCAGGAAGTTGAAGATGAAGATGCATTGATTTATATCAGTATCAGACCGATACCGATATCGATACCAAGTATCGTATTGGCTCATCCCTAGCATTGCACATGTTGTCTTAATGAAACTCGCTGACAGTTTGCTAATAATAGAAGACCAACTTTGAGTCACACCATTCTAATCCAAATGCCAAATGATCACAGAATTTGACAGACATAAAAACAACAAAGCTGGTGGTGCCCTGAGACTTTTGCATATATTGTACATATTTTGTTGATGAAGCAGTTCGATATCACAGAAAAAGCAAATGTGAAGTGTTTTTCTTCCCCTGCTTTGAATGTTGAAAAAGACATGGGCACAGTGAGCATTTTGATGGACATTACCCTGTTTATGATTGTCAGTGTTGCACCATGGGAGCTGCCAAACATATTTTCATGTGTCACAAATATGCTGGACAGCCAAATGTGAGGAGAGGACTGGTGGAGGGAGGCTGACACAACATCCATGTGCAGTGATTGTTAGAGAAGTGATACACAGATTGGCTGTGATGCAGGGGGAATTCAGAGGCCAGTCTTGCTGAAATGATTCGCCTCAATGATAGAGGGGTAACCTTGAGTCCTACATGGGCCTTGCTTCGTGTTACACAAAAAGTGGTCAGAGGTAAACATGGGCCCTTTATTGCTCACCCTGCAGTTTTATCAGCTGTGCGTCACTATGAGGCTACGGTATCTCTCCATAGTATGCACATTTTACTCCTAATCTAAGCTATGTATGAATCCAATAGCGCTATCACGTCCATGGATGTTGTTAAATGGGTGCAGCATTGTGTGTGGGGCCTTAAATCTGTTTCTAAAGTCACATTATGGGGACACTATGATGTAAATTATTACATTTTAAGGTGAAGACATGTTAGGTTTAGGCCAGTAGCTGGTTGGGGTTAGAGTAAGTCTCCAGTCAATGTGATGTCCACTGAAGTCATGAAAACCAGACTGTGTGTGTGTGTGTGTGTGTGTGTGTGTGTGTGTGTGTTACCACATTGACAAAACACAGTAATGCCCTCTTATCTCAGATACTGGCCTTGCGTTAAGCTTTAAACCAACATATGGAATACAGAGACGATAGGGAAAAAATAAATTACATAAAAACATGCTCTATTTAAAACCTACAACTACTAACAACTGATTCTAATGATGATAAAAACAATTACACTTTATTGGTGATGCTGTATTTTATTTACTTCCATCATTTCATAGTCATTTGTGACTCATTTTCAATCCTCTAGTGATTTTGGCAAGACTTTGAAACTTCAGTTGTTTTCTTTTTTCCTTTAGTTTTTCTGTTTTGGACTTCTTTCTTCGCTTTTCAGTTCTTTTGTTTGTGTGGTTCCTGCTTTATTTTATTGTTATGTCTTGGTGTGGCGGTGGTAGCAGGAACCAGAAGGTTGGGGTTTAGATCCATAGCTCCTCAAGTCTGTATGCAGATATGTGGTACTTACACCTATATTGGTACATTGGTATATAGTTGTCATCAGACTAGAAAACACCACATAAATACAGACAATTTATCACATTTATGTATGCATAGGTTTATAATCTTTCTTCTAAACTTCTAAAATCTCCATGACAGTATAAAAAGACGGACATAGATCAATTACAAAGGAATAGGAATAGGAAAGGGAATAGATTGGCATTTAGAGTAATACGCTTATGCAACCCCTTGCTGAGAATAAGGATGGATGCCACTTTGATGTCTGCGGATTAACTACAGTATCATCATGGTGTGGTGAGTTGTTTACCTGGGAAACAGGAACAGGCAGCT
This sequence comes from Solea solea, assembly GCF_958295425.1. Taxonomy (NCBI): domain Eukaryota; kingdom Metazoa; phylum Chordata; class Actinopteri; order Pleuronectiformes; family Soleidae; genus Solea; species Solea solea. The sequence goes on along the minus strand of NC_081143.1, from coordinate 11,678,549 downwards.
TGCCCACCCTACCCCAGTCCAAAGATTTCAAGACAACAAAACATTTACCTTCCAGCTACGTTCTCATATTTATTTAATGTTAACAATGTAAAAATCAAGGTTTGTAGATATTGGCAACTATGTTAACTGTTTATTTTATATGCGTAACAAAGATAAATCTCTATTATGTATGTACTATAGTATTATTATCATTTTATCAAGTACATCTCAAACCTTAGGCATCAGTCCCCTCAACATTTTAAATATGTTTTAAATAGTTCCATATGGAGTGCATGTTCTCCCCATGGGTGCGTGGGTTTTCTCCAGGTTCTCTGGTTTCCTCCCACAGTCCAAAGACATGCAGATTTGAGGATTATGCAAACTAGACATTGTAAATTGACTTACAATTGAATTACATGTGAGTGTGAAGTGGATGGTTGTTTGTCTCTATATGTGTCCCTGTAATGGACTGGCAACCTGTCCAGGGTGTGACCCGCCTTTCGCCCTATGTCAGCTGAGATTGGCATCAGCGCCCCCGCAACCCCCACAACAGCATTGTGTCAATGGCCAACGATTCAGTCGAACGAATCATTTGTGAACTGAATCACTTACTGAAAGGATTCATTCATCTCGACAGCGGGCAGATGGTGGGGCAAAAGTGACTGTTCCCTGCAAAACAGTCAGTCACTCTGTGATGGAATCCCTGAAAACATGAACACACATACACGTCTAGTTCCCTGTTGCTTGGCCTATAATGAGAGGTAATGTAGTAAAGGTATTGTACTTCAAGTCAATACATAATTAAAAGTGCTTAGCATTACACATACATAATTAAAGACAAAGGTTTCAGTGATTATTTAGTGCTAGATTTAATTATTTTTATAATTTTTATTATGTGCACCGGTATATAAAGTGATTTGTTCATTGAACTTACTGTGCATGATTCAGCAAACTAGTATACTGGATATGTGCACTGAGAGATTCAGCAGCTTAAACTGTCAGAATCAGCCTCAGCAAATCCAAGAATAATGCCGAACGTATACTGAGCTGAATAATGAGTCTGCGCTCTGGTCATGCACGAAGTACTGCATGACGATTTGGTGAACAAATCTTTTGAACGACTCTTTTTAATGAACGGATTCCTGTGATTCAGTTCACTGAAAAAAACAGTTTTTCCCATCACCAGAGGATAAAGTGTTAGAAGAAGACGCGCTTTAAATATTAATATGATTAGTATGAATAATAAAGGCCAGCTTGTTCTGACAAGGTTTGTCAGTTTGTATGTTTCTTCTCTTTTTGTTTGTTCGCTGAATAAAATGTAGTTGCTCAATGGTCTCATCAGTTGATTGGAGGACACAGATTGAACCCCCCACTGACGAGAGGAGAGAGGAATACCCACATTAGGTGCAGCATTAAGTTAATTTACCTTCTCTCGTTCACTTTATGAGAACAGAATATCTCACATCGCACTTGATCACTACCTCACAGGTGGTAGTTTGACTAACTTGAGCTGCTAGGCCTGAATTGAGCCGAGAGTAAAATTTTTGTGCGTTTCTGCACAAATATGGACTACTATTTTTTGCAGAAAATGTGACAGTAAAATGAATGAGCTCCCTCGTGAGCTCAGAAGTGTACTGCAAGAATAAATCATAATAAGTCATCCCCAATTTCACTGCATTCCTGCTGAGAAGTCTGAGAATTCTGAGAATATTGGGCGAGCCAGTGTGAGTCATTGTTAGCAATTCCAGTCAATAACAAAGCTCTATATGGTATTTTGTGCACTCAAACAGCGTAGCAACATTTACTGGGAAACAAAAATGACAGAAGTGCTATTACCGGTAAAATAGCAGTGTTAATATGCAGGCAGACATCGTGGATTCTTAACGCAGGGTACATGAGGTTGGTCCGAGTTTCCGAGTTGGAAATCCGAGTTCAGGGGGTGTTCCTGTGTGTACAAATTTTCCAGCAAAAAATATTTAAATTTGCTTTGCAATTTGAAGTTTACTGGGAAAGCAAGGTGACTCCTTGCAGAAGTTTTATTTTCTAAAGACTGTGGCTTTGAACCCATCAATGAGACCGATTTATAGAGATAGGCCCCTATAGATTGCAGGCCATTGAAGACCTCCAGGGAGCTACAGATGGGAAGCCGACATTGGTGGGGGTGGGGGTAACGGAGCAGTGAAGCAGTATAGTAACATGGATTGCAGTAGGAGCAAAGGAATGGCACAGGAAAGGTGGTCTAATTATCCTTCAGCTGGAAACTGGAATCAAGGAAAACTCAAAAACCAGTGGAATGAGCAGATGATTATAATTATTCAGATCTCCAGCCTGAATCAACTATTACTAATTAATTAATACCTGTTTACAGATGTAAAAAAAAAAAAGAAACAGTCACATTAACTGTCATATTAACAGCAATGACAGTAGGGAGCAGAATATCAGAACAAATATAAAGAACAGAAGGGTTCATTTGCAGTGTGGATTGCTTACAAATGAAATAGTAAATATGAATAATAATCACACAACACTCAAATATATTTTTACGAATCATAATTTATTAGGCTAATAAAAAATTCTGAATGAAAACTTTGGGGCAGAACTTAGAACATGCTGGAGGAAGACAAACAATGACGGTCATCCAAAAAACAGTTAATTTCCTCTGAAAAGCAGAGATGGACACTGCATTTCCTGCAGAGTGTATTGGTGTAGCCTTTATTACAGTGTCTACCGTGTGCTGCCTTTGTCTTCACTGGGAAATATGTGATCATGTCCTTACACACATCCACTGGTGCTACACATGAGCTCTTTGGAGCAGTCAAAGGGTTCTGTGGTGTTACCGTCATGGATGTCAAAGGGTTCTGTGACGTCACCGATGATACTGGGCTCCCACTGCCTTAAGATGGGTGCTCTTTCCTTGGTGTGTTGATAGCTGTGTTTGTCTGAATAAGATGATTAAACAATCACTTACAATGCTAAACATGTATTAAAAACTGTAATCAGTGAAATATTAAATATGGTAAACAACAGAAATGGATTCACCTGTTCACAGACAACCTGGAATCTTCACCAGAGTTTCAATCTCGTTCAGGGTTACAAGGTTCTGAAGTATCGGGTGATTAAAAACCAGAAAGGTTTCTTTTCTATTTCAGTTTAATCCTTAGGACCAACATTGCAAGATGTTCAAAACATAACAATGAATGTCATGTTTCCAATTTTAAAGAGAAGTTAATTACATAATTCATTAAATGGGGTGATCTTCAAACTGTATCATTATCTTTATCAGCATGTTTTGAAACTGTAGTACATAACATAACTAATGTGAAAAGAAATGTGCACAAAAGCTCCCTCATTCAGGTCTGATAGTATTGCATGGCAGAGCCTATTTCCAGATGCAGGACACAGATAATTAATAATGTTCCGTTTCTGTTCATGAGGATCAGACAAAGGCATAATAATGACATCCGCAACAAACAAAAAAATCGACAAACGTTACACACTCCAGCTTTAATACCAAGCCCGAACAGAGCCAGTGTAGTTGGTGTGTTTTAAAATGTGTTAGTATGTCAAACAGAGGTGGGAGTGTGATCTTTTTCTGCTTCGTCTGCATCAACTCAATTACTGGGACATTGTGTGTTACGCTGCTACAAGCACCAAACCATTTTCTCTCATTTTTATTAGCTGTGGAGTCGAGCAACATGATAAACACAAGCTTTGTTAAAAAAAAAGGGGGGGGGGGCAGACTTGCAAGGACTCAACAGTAACAAAATCATCATTTAACCTCCCGCAATAGTTTAGAGCATAAATCCTGCTCATACTATTGATTTTTGTTGCTGTGGCATTACACTCTTACAACACTGCTGCAGGGCTGTTTAATGGGTAAACCTCAATTGGTATCAGTGGTCTGAATGGAGGTGATTACACTGGGACATGTACTTTATTGAAAAATGAATGAATTAATGGAGTTATTTTGGAATATATTTCTTGTATCATCATCCCTTGACCTTTACATTTAAATTAGTAATATCTTTTGGGGGATACAATCATATGTGTTAATAGGAAAATACTCCTTTCTTTTCCAAATGGAAAGATCACATATCACGTTTTAGGATGAAACCCTTAACATGCAGTCGAGTGAATTGTAGTTCAATTTTGTGAGCAAAGGGAGAAGGTATATGCAGTGGAGCAGAGATAAGAGTGTTTACAGCACAGGCGACTTGGAGGAGACGTTCATACAGTTGCCGTCTGTTGAGGGAAGGACGACCAGATAAGGACTATAGCTCTCAGGGCTTCTGAGGCTCAACTGATCTACTGGAGTCTTGATGGATCTCATCTTTTTTTCTTTCTTATTTTCTTTTTTGCCTTCAAGTGCATTAAATGTATGCATCTGCCTGACATTCAAAGAGGCTGGAGGAAAAAAAGAAAAAGGGGGAGACTCTTTCCTCTTTGGATTTCTGTGACTTCATCTATCATTCATGGCTAGAGTTTCTGCAGGCAGACAGATGGAAGAATCGGCAGCCAGGCAGCTCTCAGCAGGCGGATGTTGGCGACCCATTCCCTACACCCTCACACTCAACCTGTAAGTCAAAGACAAGGGGGTAGGAAATTACAAAATGAACCTTGTTTTAGGTAGAAAAAACTGCTTCCTGTATTATGTAAATCCATGGTGAAGCTTTGGTAACAAAACAAAAACTTCAATCAAAAAAGGTCTACATTATCATCATATTTGTACTCTTAGTCCACATTTGAAATCATATTTCCTTTTGTGAGTGGCCTTACTGATGGAAATCTGGTTTTTTTATGGCATTTTGAATTGAATGATGTGAATGCAAGTTTTTCATGAACATGTCTTGAATGACCCTGGATTTATAGACATATACTATCTGAAAACATGGATACCAGTAGTAGTAGGACAAAAACAGACATATTTGGCCTCTTAATGAAAGGCTCACCTACTAAAACTGATGCCCACTTAAATCTATAGTATACTTGCAATATGTTTGCCACTTGATCTCATAAATCTTACATAATTATCAGACTGGAAACTTAAGTGTGGAAATGACTCACTCACCTGCACCAAAGTCCATAGAGAATATTAATGATTTTAAATCACAGCACACAGTTGTTCCACTGCTGCCTCCATCAGCAAGTTCAAATGTGTTATTTTGTGAATTTGATGTTTAAAAATCTGCGTTCAGGTTTACCTGGGCGATAAAAATTTATTAAATCAGGCAGCGGTAGACAAGCAGTTCCTATGCTCCCATGAGGTAAAAATGCTGACTTTCTCCATTGAATTTTGTGTGGGAGAGTGACAGTTTAAAACCTTTTTTTTCCTTGTGTCACCACTGGCAGTCATGTTTTCAGGGAAATTGAGCCTCCATGTCTCAGGCTACTTGAACGATCACTTTAAAATTAAATTAGATATGCATGTTGTGTCTGATTTCATTGATCGCTACACTGGACGTTGTTTGTCTATACAATGACATTATGATAACATCTCTCATGTTAATATACATCATTTTTTTTCCATTTTCTATATGCGAGCTAGGTTGTGTCCATTGCACTACAGGATGCAGAGAATATCAGCACTTGTCAGTCATGGCATTCATGTCATTGATTAATTCAATCACTCTGACTGGAGGATTTGATGAGTCAAAGGGCAGTTCAGAGAGCGAGAGCAGATGCTTTTACTGGCTCTTTCACACCGACACCTACTCTGCACACCGCTCCCTTCTGTGGAATGATTGCTATTTCAGCATCAGCAGGAACGGCCTTCAATGCAAAGAAATAAAAAAATAAAAGGAGTCTAAAAGAGAGCTGGACACAATAAAACATGCAAATATCAGCAGAGAGTTTCAGAGATGAAGAGATTGCCTCAAGTCATCTGTCATGTAAATCAGCGTGTCTGACTGTGCTCACCAGATAGCAGAGATCCAAGAACCTCAGATAAAAATCTATGGATGAAATAAATTGTGTTATATTAAATCATAAGGGTTAGGTCTAAGCACAAAAAGCAGCTGGTCATGGTAAGGAAATGGCATCAATATATTTACCATTTATCTTGCTACATGTCTTGTTGAAATACATCATACGGCTGTCATTCCCTATCTGTTGTTTTTTGGCAACAAATGTAAGTTAGCCTATGGTACAATCTGTCCTGTTTACATTCATTCATTGTCTATCGCTTTATTCTCCACATGAGGGCCACAGGGGGTGCCACAGGCATTATTGCATGCTGGTGTTCATAAAAGGGTTAACTGAACCCCCCTCTTCTGAGGCTAATTGAGGGAGAGGAGGAGAGAGGGAGAATAGGAAACAGTGCAGGGGGGCATGGACTGGTAGTAAAATGTGTCACTGAATTGCAGCTGTGAGACGAGTCTCTCAATCACTCACACCAGTACAGACAGCTCCAGCATTCATAAAAGGAGTTTGGGACAATGAGCGTTGGGCTGATTCGACAAGAAGGTGAGAAAAGCTTGAAGTAATGAATGGTCGAAGAAATTAAACGGCAAAATGGTCAAATATGAGTTGAAATTTGAAAGAGAGTCAGTAGATACAGTGATTTGTATCACAACATGTATAATGTCAATGCTTTACTCAAAACTGGGACGATTTACACCTGGATCAACAAATAACATTCCTAGATATCCATATACGCCTCCTTTTTTTGTGTTTGATGCTTTTATTAGGGTTCGAGCAACAAGGTTGCAAGAACCCTATTGAAACTGGTTCAGTTTTGTTTTCTGCTCCCGTGGAGGAAATACCAGAAAAGTGCTTTAAATTACTTCATGTGCAATTTCCCTTTTCTGAATGAATGAATAAACATAAACACGCTTGGATGTCAACATAACATCACTGCAACACTGCAAGCAGCGTTTGGTTGTGCACTAGTCCTGAACTGCCACAGCCATTCTTTGTCCTGGTGAGAATGTTGCTTCAAATACTTGTGAATTATGTCGCTTTTGAAACGTTGAACCTATTTACCTTAAAGTCAAGTTAACATTTTATTTTTTTGTGATTTGTAAAAATGGAAAATAGCTCCATTTTTTATGAGAACAGCACACAGCACTGTCTATATGAACAGAATGTGCTTGTTATGTATTCATTATGGATTTTCTTTTTCAAAACAGTGACTGTCTGGGTGGGTCTCCCCATCCCCATCCATCCTCCCACCCACACTCCTGATTCCAGGCAGCCCTCAACATCCACCCTGATGATGCTTGAAGTTATTAAGCACCAGAGTGATTACCATATTTCCACATAGATGCTGTAGCCTTGTCTTGTGGCAGCAGTGAGCCTTATGAAAGGAGCAGCCCCGGGGGCCATGCAAAATAAGTGGTGTACAATGAGATGTGCGCTGACAGTATACACAAAAATGCCAGTCATTATTTTGAAATGACGTCTCCCACATGTCTCTCTGCAGAACCTTGGGCAGCATCAGTGTCCTTTCAAGGACAAACTTCCTCCTCTTTTCTTAAAGCACACAATTCCCCGTGCCATGTGAGGAAAGTGGTTTCAATTAGCATTACAGATGGGTTTTTCATTTTCTTTTGACTATCATTCTCTTTACAGATGAAGTGGGCGGCACAATCAAGGCTCATTATCATCACTACCGTGATAATGCTTCCCCTCTATCTTTTTTTTTTTTGTTGTTGTTTTTTTTTTTTTACCTGTGGACTATTTGTCTGCATTTGCTGGCATCACCCTTGTGATTGAATGCTTTGCGTCTAAAACTGGGCCACCCTGGCAGCCTGACAAATGAAGGCAATTGCGTGTTTGGAGACACCACGTTCAACAGTTATTGTAGTTGATAACTTATAATTTGCATATAGATAAGGCCTTCTTACCTAGACTAAATCTTTAGCATATAAAGTAGGGTTATATTTTATTCTTCAAGTTGAATTGTACTGACAAAGCCTGGCACACAATTTGAGAGTTTATTGGTTTGTGTTTGGAATTTAGTGGAGGTATGGATGTCAGTGTGCCACTTGAGGATGTAATCACAAATGAAGAATATTCTTTAGGCCTTGAAGAGGATGCAATGGGGAGAAACAAAAAGGAAAGACAATATCCACTGTGTAATTACCCAGTCAGGCTGAATCCATCCCATAAATACCGCTGTTCTACTATGAATCATGCATGAATCATCTCATAAAGCAATGAGCACACGCAGAGGAGGATTTTGTTCACATGTTGAAAGGGACTCAGTGAGCATCCAACTATCAGCTACTTTTCTGTGAGCTTCAACTCCTCATTTCAGCTGCAGCCAGCCCTGCATTTAGCTGAATGACTGTACGTGTATTTGATCCAGTTACTGCCGGTTTGCCTTTTCACAGGTTGTCTCTTAGAGATGGAAAATGCCCTCGAAAAGCGCACGAGAGAGAGAGAGAAATCACAAGGCGCTAAGTAGGGATAAGCAGCTCATCAGACAGCGCAGGAATAAGTCTGGTTAATACTCTGTGAACTAAACATCACATTGTTGATGCAGACTGCAATTCAGGCGGCTGCCAGGGACAAAGACATTGCCACTCAAGTGAAGCAGAAAAAAAGAAAAGAAACTGCATCCATTCATGCTGAGTGTAGCTTGTGGTTAAGAGTATGTATAATGTGATGTAATGTGCTATACTGTAATGTACCATATTGAAATGTACTATAGTGTAATGTACTGTACTTCAGTGTGCCTTAATGTAAAGTACTACTCTGTGCTGTACTACACAGTACTTTGATTACTTTTATATACTGCACTGTACTGTAATGTAAACTGGTAAATCACAAAGGCCTCTGTGTAACCCTGGCACCCATAATTTGTCTACAGAGTGTTCCTCATTATATTTGTTGAACCTGACTTTACTGGGGCAAAGGACCGATAACTCAACCACGCAGTCCTCCCCAAGGTCGACTCTAGGTATCAGCAGAGGAAGGCGCCAGACTTCTTGACTTGATGCCTCTCCTCCTCTCCTCCAAATCTTAGATATACCTTAACACTGAGATTCACTGGCAGAATGACAGAAGATGCCCAACTGTTAACATCTCATGGTTCATGTTTGGCATTCTCAGTTCTCCTCGGATCTGAGTTGCCTTCATTAAAGCTTTTCAACTTAAATCATCACTGACAACTTCATCCTTGGTTGTCTCACCTGATAATCAAAATCTCCGCAGCACACTGCATTGTAGTTTCCTACACTGTGCAGTAATAAACTATGCTGTAATGTAATAATAATCCTCATGCCGGTCACCAGCTTAGTCACGCACTGCTGTGTGATGGCATCCCATTCTTCAATCAGCATTTGTCACAAGTCAGACAATGTGGTTGTGCCCAGACTGCACTTCTGTGCCCAGAAGTGTTCAATGGGGTTGAGGTCGGGACAGGCCATTCCATCCTCACCACTCCCTAATTCTGAAGGTAGTCTCTGATAAACCCCAGGTGCCCAGTATGGGGAGGAGGTGCCAGGTTGTTCTTCCACATACTACTGAGGCCCCTGTTTGTTAAATGAATAAATTGTTAAATTACCAATTTGTCTAGTTTCTTCAGACGTCAATCATCCAATCCAATAAACGATACCAAACAGGTGCCTTTTGATTAAAAAAAATCAGGCCGTACCTAACCAAAAAGACTACCCAGCTTCTAGTACAGGCTTTGGTCATCTCCCGCCTCGACTACTGCAACGTGTAATGGTGCATTACATTCTCCTTATTCCTTCCCTTTCTCCAGCTTTTCATTTCTTGAATCTCATTGAAAGAATTGCCACATTTGTAAGTTTCTAGAACCATGATCAATTACTTCAATAGGAAACCATTCAATATGTGCGTGCGATGGACTAAAACACTGACCGTGACTCTAAACACTGTGACTGTGAAGAGTATCTCACCTCTTTGTCTAAAGGCTCAGTTGGGCTGACCTGGAAGTTATTCCCCATCTGAGTCACTGCCTTGTTGCTCTGCCCCCAAACTAAAGGGGTATAAGAACACTCCAAAGCTAGAGTGGTATAATGAGACGACCCGGGAACGCTGGTCTCATTTCACAGCTGGCCACTAAAAGGTTAGACCAGCCCAATTAATTCTGCTGGTTAAAAAGGTCAGGGCTCTGTGTTAAGGGCTTGGGAAAAACTATACAAGGGCCTTTCACCGCCACTTCATTACTTAGGCTTCATAATACTTCATTATGAAGTCAAAGGCATTGTTAAAACATGATCGTAGGAGGCCAAGAGGTGAGGCTTGACTTTAGCCATAAGATTTGGTAATCGTGTCACTGAAGAGTTGCTCACAGGGCAAAGGTGCTGCATGAAATCAGGTCTACTCTTAACTTGGCAGCAATCAAACAAATGATGGTTATCCATCAAAGTACAGCAATTAAGTGGACCTAAGCAAAGACAGAAACTCTATTTGTCAAAACAATAGTAATTCATGAACTTTATGGTTAAAATCACAAGAAAATACATTCTAACATATAAAAACAAAACAAAAAAAACACCATTTTGAACATTAAAGTTGCTGTGCGTAAGTGAGTTTGTATGCTGCACCCTTCATCTCAAACAATACTGCAAAATGAGATTAGTGGTTAGCAAGATATGTTAAATTTACAGATCAATGAATGATACCGCCTCTCATCTCAGAGAATATATCACAGGTTCACAGGGCTGGCCCAAGCCTTCATGTGACCCTAAGTAAAATATGATGATGGTTTAAGAACAACATTTGTTAAAGAACTTCTGTCTGGAAAACTACAAAAATATATTCACTGTTTATGTATGTTGCCATTTAAATTATAAATGACCTCTATAAATGATTTAGTAATACATGGGAGGGACTTATTTATATGGCAACATTTGGTCAATTGTGTGCAGAAATAAAGTCAAATGACAAACATCCCTTTTGTGAACTATGTTGAAAATAAAAATAGGTCAACAAAGCAAGATCTTTTCGAATAATTTCCAGCAGGCTGTACACTGAGAGGTGCAATGCTGCTCTCCATAGAAAGCATCCCCTTCCTTCTTTATCACAGTTCAAAGCACTTAAACATAGTTCAACTTAGCTTAAATTTATTCACCAAACCACCCTCCCTCCCTCCCTCCCTCCTCCTCAGTCTCACAGTTTATAACCACCATTGTGGTACTCTTATTGTGCTCCATTTGTAGAATACAACGAAATATCCAAGGTCAGGTAAAAACCCTCTGGACTCTTGGAGCAACCTCACCAATCCTGACATGGTATTCCAAGATAGCTGCCACCTTACAAACACTGCTACTTTTATCATTAATAGCACGTTTGTCATGTTTCACAGTAAATCAGTCGTATGCATACTATTGTTTAATTTTTAACTGTCAATATGTTGCTACACTGTTTGTTTGCCCCAAATACCCTGTAGAGTGTTGTTATTGACTGGTCTTGCTAGCTTACATCCATGTTTTTTTCAAAATTCTCAAATGGAATGAGATTCAACTTTATTGTCATTACTCAAATAAACAATGCGATGATGTCAGGGTGAGGTCACATCTGACTGAGGCTTGTGTTGAGCCAGCTTACACAAAGAAAGCCTGTCTCTGTTGAACAGTATTTATAGTGCAAACTTCAGACTGAAGGAGCATGTGTGTGTATACAGAGGCAGCGCAGGGGTGGGGAGGAGCCAGAAGCTTTTATCCCATCAAACTGCTGAGCAGTCTGTGATTTCAGGAGGGAGTTCCAGAGGGATGGGGCAGCCACTGGAGAAGCAACAGCTCTGCCGCCCCAGGTTGACCGGTGTGTGTTTCCTTTCCACAGTGGCCTTGTTGTATTTGCCTGTTTGACATATGCTGTGTTTGTCTAAGGAGAAAGCTCAGTTACTTTATTTAGTGTCAACACTGTAATGTTGCTTTTGGCTCAGCAGAAAGGCACAGGGACTTAAAACATGATACGCTTCACTGCAGTCGAATCTTAAAGCAGCAGCCTCATCCATTAACCCCCATGTATTTCTACTTAATTTGCATTCACTTACACCATTGTGTGTGTGTGTGTTTTTTCTTGCATTAACACTATCTGTAAATCTAACACCACAATTTGTCCTTTTCAGAATCATTAATATCAAAACAATGGCTCAAGGCTTCTTTTGCTTATGCTGCTATTGCATCTGCTTTGTTATGTATGGCTGCTGATTTATGGACTTTAAGGGATAGTTTAGTGTTTTGTTTTTCTTCAAAGTATGGTTGTCAGAGGAACTGACATGCCCTGCACCAACAACCAGCCTGAGATATGTGCACTCACTGAAGTGGTAGAGCAAGTCGTCTTTCATTAAATTCATTAAAAAAAAGTCATTATAAAGTCTTTACAAATCTTGAAAGCAACCTATTTTATTTTGAAATAAATAAAAATTTCATTTCATTTTTTATTTTGAAGAAAAGATGATTCGTAAATAATTCATTTTATTTTGAAATCGTCCTGACATCACTTCCTGTTTGGGGTCGCGTTTGCGGTCATGTTTACATTTGCTGCCTCGTGTGCTGTCAAGAGTAACAGGATAAAAATCTGTGGCATCCGGGTAAGATATGAAAATAATCTGTAAAAGTTATATTAATTCTTGATGATGTTAAACAGTTGTTGATCGCTGTACTGTTACGTTTAAACTTTATAGAGCAGCGTGAGAGACGGGAGTATGCTCCCTGATCTGGTGAGGTGAAGTACCTTGATCTCTCGGTGAGTTAAAACATTCTTTAACATGTTCGGTTGTTTGTAATGCTTCTGATATTCATGTGTAACCTGTTCGGTTGCTTGTAAGGCAGCTGATAGTTATGTTAATCGGCGCAGATAGCCATGGAAAGGTGCTAATGGTGTTAGCCACCTGATACGATGTTTTGCTATGCTAAGTTTAGCCACTGTGTTAGCATAGTCAATTGGTGTTATATGCAATTTATTGAAATGCTGATGATTTTATTTTGTTGTTTACAAAGGAGGATGTCATTTTCTTAAATTGTTGTTTCATACTTATGTTAAAAAAATGAGATGTTGTGAGATTATTTGATAGATGTTTATTTTATGATTGTGGTAATTACAGAGGTCAGTTTTTAGTGTATTCTCTTACTGTTACCGGGGAAAGAAGAGAGAATTAAGCATGTTAAGCCTTAATGCCTCTAAGTTACCATGTCATTTCTCTGCATTTAATGTCATTTTCTACCAAATTTTCTACCAAATTAAACTAATATTTTGTTATTTTTGTAAAATTATATTTTGGTTGTTACTAGTTACTAGTAAACTACAGTTGTTTGAATGCATGAATATAATTATAAACTTTGAATGTAAATTTATAGTTTCACAACTGCAAATGAATACTTGAATTGAGGATAGATTTTTGTTGTACAACTAAACTTTTTGAACATGATTTAAGCCAGTTAATGCAAAGGAGTGTTATTGATTGGCGATACTTCAACATGTTATTTGACCTGTTTGTAGGTCAAGTTTTTTGTCCTGGTGACATCTTTAAAGGAGGTCCCAGCAACATCCTTTCGTGTGAGGTTTCCAGAGATCTGGAGATTCTTCCCCAGAGTGAGCTGGGTGGTGAGCGACATTGGATCTACTGATACTGAACCCCGATACTGGTGAAAGATTTGTGGATTTTCCCCTTCCCCATGGACTGTGTGGTAGGACAGAACAAATACACCCCAATACACCGACACTGATCAGACACAACTGACAAAAGGGCCCCAACAATAACTTTAGGACAGAGGGTTTTGTTTTTTGCCAGCTTTATTATTTTAAATTTTTATCAAATGTTTTGTGTAACATAACTGTTGTAAATTCTATGTGTTAATGCTTCCTAATAACAAGTGGCCACACAAAAACTCCAACCAGTGTTTCCTGTGTCTTTTGGACATTTAAAAATGAAGGGCTCGTACCTTGTAATCTTTCGTTATTGGTCCATTTATTAGTATCGATCATCATTTACCTGTGCTCAGTTATTACATCATAACAAAAGGGTTACATACTGGTGAAATTTGAATGAAGTAGTTGGTGTTTGACCAGTAGATAAGGCAGTAGATAAGCTGATTTTTTTGTTTTTTACATCATGGCACACAGGAATTGTTGATCTATTGCTGCCTCCATTAGAAAGTTCAAATGTGTTATTTTGTGACATAAGTATTAGAAACGTTAAAAAACTTAATTTTTCTCAGTGGATTCTGGTGCAAGAAGAGTGATTTTCAAAGCAACACAAACTTCTGTTTCCGTAAAGAAGTTGCGATTGAAGACACGATTGGTTAACTTTTTGAAATTCCTTATGATAATGAATTATTTCCACCACAAAGATGATTCTGTTCGTGCAAAAGTTTAGTGTTGAGGCATCAACAGTGATTGTAGTCTATTTACAGTATCAATGTTATCAGTAACTGGAGACATATTTGCAGCCACATAGAGCTCAAACCCTTCAATGTATACAGTAATGACTGTCTTACTGTTATTTGAGGAATTTTTTTATTTCATTATATGTGCAATCTATTTCTCTCCCTGAGGGCCTTCTTCAGCCAACATTTCTATAAAGTGACTATTTTAGGCAATACAAACATAACGTTGACTATGGCTGACAAAATCTTGCCAATCAAATGCAGCCAGTTGAGTCACATGACAAGTGTTGTCATGTGACTCCGTGCCGCGGCACCAGCTGTTAGCCGCAGATTTTGGGTTTGTGATGTGGCTCGCTGGTTGCAATTGCAGGCTTTCAGCAGTGCTGTCACTAAATACACCAAACTCCTCTGTTAAATGATGAGATTTTAGACATGTCCCTGGTAACTGTTGGAAATGTACCCACATTTTTAGGATTGTTAACTGATCTACAGTTCGGCATTGTTCGGCTTGATTCTTGTGTTGAAAGTCTTCCTCATGCCTCTTCCTGTGACCTGACCAATCAGTGGTCGGCAGTCTGAGGCATAGTATCTGCTCAGCTCGCTTAGAACCTCGCCAGAGCAGGTACAAAAAAAAGTACCAGGTACTATCGCTAATAGAAACACAAAATAACCCTGTCATGCCGAGGTGAGGCCTGTCGCTCTAGTGGAAAAGGGGCTATAGATTTGTGAATGTGGTTTACAGAAGCTTTTGCTGAAATCATGAGGTTTGATTGACATTGTGGTCTCTGCCTCCTCTCAAACATCCATGATCAGGCATAATATTCCATTTTAGGGTGCATAATTATTGTATTAAATATCTGGAGTGACAACACTGTTATTATTCACTTACTCCACCAATGCTTCTAGTGTCAACAGTGACTATAGTAATTGGTGTCTCTGCATTTTCTCGTGTGCTTGCAAACAAACAGTTCCAGATTATACAGTGACAGCTCTGCCTGCTGATATGGCAGTGAATAAAAACAGAAATTGCTTTTCATCAACCTGGGATGGTAAATTATCTTTTTTTACCCCCTCCAGTCTGCACTGTCATGTTTTTGAGATGGGGTACATGAGGGAAACATTTGCAGAGCGGATGAGACACCGCTGAGGATGTTTGTGGATTGATCTCTTTCTAGAGAACCATGACATGAGACCATAGTTCACCTGTAAAGTCAGTTAAAGGTGCAGTAGACAGGAGTGGCATCATTGAGCAAAAATCCCATAATAACCTTTCAGCATAATGTACATGATGTGATCTGAGAGAGAATGAGACTCCTGCTCCATCTCTGGGCTCCGTTCACAGCCACACAACTAAATATGTCCAATCATGGTTGACTCTGACCAATCACACGCATACAGGATCATTTGGTGGAATGATTGCTACTCCAGCACCAGCAACAACTACCTACTGTGCTAAGAAACCTAAGGGACCACTGTTTAAGCAGCCAGCATGTCCATGTGGGTCCCATAAGGGTTACATTCAGGTTGACAATTTGGGTCCCTGTGGTTTCCATGGTGGCGCCACCTTTGTTCTGCCCACATGCGCTTCTAATGGGGCCCATGTTACTGAAACCATATGGGACCTGCATAAATAGCATAAATAAAGACCATGCTTGCTTAGTACCCACTTAGTGCACAGGTATCCTGGAAAGAGTACTCAGTGGGCATGGGCTTGAAGTGGGCAAACCACGGAGGAACCCGCTTAGGACCCATACTGTCAACCTGAATATAACCCTTATGGGCCCCACATGGACATGCTGGCATTTATTCAGGTCATCAGCTCTTAAAGCCTGATTTTGTAAAGTGATACTTTAAAACATTTGACAGAAATCGACAGAAAAAAGTGTCACACTTTCCTCTCACAGTTTGATTGTCTCCAGGTAGACATTTCATCTTTAATCCTTGGACCAAATGTTGTACCAACAAGTAACAGAGGTGTTGGTGTTCCCCTGTTGTCCTCTCAGTGAAGGTTATTTCAAAATCTCATCAGGATGATAGAATGGAAACTCAAAGAGCTGGACGGAAGTGTGCAGGTACACAGTGATAATGGAAACATTTTGTTGGAGCACAAATTGAAAACATTGAGCAACTTATTAAGTTTTGGCAATTATCAAAAGTGTCAAGCTACTAGGTAGAAATCAGACTTAACCCTTCTGAAATGTGAGCTAATGAAGTTATCTTACACTGATGCTTGGTCAGATGGTTTTTTGACCAATAACTATAAATAGAGATGGACAGCTCTCAAAAGTGTAGGCAAGACATCTCAATAGCCCCTTGTCGCTGGCTATAGTATTGTTATAAACTCCACCACCTCAATGTACAAAAAGTTGTTCCAAATTGAACCCCCTGCACAATAAACAAGCTTATTTTCATTCATAATAATTTAATGTTTAATATAATAAATTAAATATGTGATTGGGTGTATGACACAAAACTGTAGTGTAGAGTTTTTTGACTGGTCTTCAGATTAAAAAAAACACTACAAATACAGACCATTTCCCATTAAAGTTATACCCAACAGGACTGCTATGGCAGCATCACTTTGCAGCTCATTTTCATTTGATTCCAAAGCAACCATCTCTTCCCCTAAAGGGCTGCTTGAGAGGAGATCACACACCACTGCCTGAACAGCTCATTTAACTTCATCACTCCTAAAGCTCAGGTGTTTGTGTCGTGGATCCAGAAAAGTGGTGATGCATGCAACTTTGAGAGCACCGCTGACAGGCCTATTAAAATGTGCATTAACAGATAGATTTTTTTTTTTTTTTTTTATGATCAGATGACATTTGAGTATGTGAAAATCATGCCCTTTCCTGATATCCCTTCAAGTGCTGTGGAGGGAGGAGCCAAAGCTAAGTGTTGAAGATGTCAGGTCTCTGAATTAAAGGAATACTTCACCGATTTGCATTTAGCTTTGTATTACGAGAATAGCGGTAGTATTTTTGCATAATTGTGCTTCCCTCCCTCAGTTTCTCCTGAGTCGAGAACTATCTTCCTTTTTTGTTTTGTGACATGCCTACCACTGGTGCACTTTTTAGACCCACCCGTAGAAAAACTCCCCATTGCCTACATGGCCTTCCCTGACAGTAGTGTTGTTCCCACGATGCCACATGACTACGCTCTGTTGTACTCGTACACAGCTGTGACGTCACTCTGGGAAATAAGGCTTCAGGCTATCAGCGATCAGTTTGCACTGCTCTGAATGTTTGTAATTTGTAAGTCTATCATTTATTTGCCATCTAATGCCTAACAGGGATTGGTGTGTTTACACAACTAGTGCTGTCTGCTTCACTCTGTAAGAAGGGGGTGTGGCCTGGGAGTTGTTATCATTCTACAATCAAGTCAATCTGTAGTCATTGTCATCTATATGAGCCAAAAATACATTGTCTGCCTTTCTCGGCCAAGAGGGCACTTACGTCAAATATTATTTCACATTTCTACTACATAGATTACACAGATTTTTAATAAAAATTCATCTTTCCAGTGGTGAATGAATCCTATAAGCCGTGAAAGAGGTTGGTCTCATGAAACTTCACTCATGTAACGGAAGCATACCCTGTGGAAATATCCCCAACATGTGTTAAACTGTATTTTAAACCACTGATCACTTTTTAGGATTAATTTGATCAGATTTGACTGCTAATTCCGTATATGTATTTTTTATGTTCTAGCAACCATTTAAGTGAAGTTATGGCTCTCTACTGATTAATTTAAATAGGAACATAGTCTTCCTCCATCCCACTGCCACTGGTCAAAAAGCCAAATTAAAACAGGTTTCTACCAGTGGGCATTTTTCAAATTATGGGGGAGTGAAGGGCAGGTTGGCTCACCTGAATAGGACACAAGGTCCCCTAAAAGCTTTGAGGCACTGATGGACACACCGTCCAATTTTTATGTCACAGTTTACAGCCTTTGATTTTCTGTGATGAGGTCCCTGAAATAAATAATGTAAATAATGTAAAATAAATAGTGTGTTTCTCTCACCAATGAGTTTAACGAGGAACCGAAGTATCAGATTTGATCTTTGTGATGTCACATTTCGTGCATGAGTGACACAAGGGTACACAGCGGTACACAGCGGTCAGTGTTGTTCTATATTTTGCTATTTCATTGCATTTTGGTCAACCTTGATTTTAAAATGGGCTTGATAAAAATTCCAATTACACTGCCACTTATACAGAGTCACATATAGACTAGTTGCATAAAGAAATGCTAAAACTGCCTTAATGGGATGGTGATGATTGGAAAAGCATGAAAGCCCCAGGTCAGTTCATTAAACAGCTGTTGTTCTCTATTGAATTGACCACGTTAAAATAAAGCATCTTTAACTGGGTGCCCGCACTGGCACAGACCATATGGGTGTTTTCCTAATGTTCCTATCTGCTCTGATAGTCATTGCAAGTGAATAACACAATTTTGGTAATACAGAGATGTAATACTAGTGAAAAGTACACTTTTAATATATATACGTATATACATATATATATATATATATATATATATATGTATATATATATATATATACACACACACATATATGTATTTTTTTTTTTTTTTAATCTGTTCTGTAGGGTCTTACGATGAGGTAAAAGTAGGTGAATTCAATACTGTGTCTTTAGAGGAGGTGAGGATGGTCAGTGGGCAGGTGGGCAAACAAATCATTGCAATGGTAAATGATTTGTATTCATATTTCTAGTACTGATGACCACTCAAAGAGCTTCACACTACAGTGTTGTCAGGGATATGAGAGCAAGAGGCAAATCAAAGAGAAGATGAAGGTAGTAATGCGACACACAGATGTCACAGATGCAGATGCTGGCTGTCGTGACACACATCTATGCAGAGTTTGTTTCTCTCTCATATCATTCGCTTCAAATCACACACTGCCAGGACCAATTAGGGGTTAAGTGTCTTGCCCAAGGACAAATTGGCATGACGACCAGAGGATCAAGTAATCAAAACCCCAAACTTGTTTGGAATACAACTGCCTCTATCCACTGATCCACAGCAGCCCCTCTGTTGATACATGTGTTTGATTCTGCTAGCGTCTGTCCAAATCACTTAAAAGGCATAAGGAGTTGAAAACAACACGCATCAGTCGTTTGCACAGCTCTTCAACAACCCTTTTGGCATCACAGTTGTTGTAATTTTTATATCAGATGTTGTGGATTCTGTCAATGTATAGGTAACCATGCTAATCCACGCACTGGAAATCCTAGTGAAATGCACACTCACTCACACTTTTTGAAGAAAAAAAAGCAACCGATACATCTCCACCCTGTTTACCCTCTCATCACATCTCTGCCCTGGCCTTTGTCTATGCTTCAGCAGCTTGTACCACTCTGGATTGCTGTGAAGACTCTCATCACGCACACTGAACTACACTGACAGGGTGAGTGCAGATAGGCAGGTTGTTTAGTAACAGACAAATCTCTATAATAACAGATTTTGCTTGCTGAAAAAATGAGCTAAGGAGGCATGACATTGTGACAGAAAGTTATCTGCTATCAACTTTTTCTACATTCGCATGCTGAGATCTGTTAACAAAGATTTGTCAATAAAAAAATGCATCTTAATTTTTGTATCTCACATTGTTGGTTGGCAATTTTTTTTTTGCTGGAAGATAAAGCTGGTGGGTTCTGAAGATCAAATGAAATGAGCGGTTGTCTGTCAAGGTTGTCACGGCAGTTTGCAAATGGTAAAAAAAAAAAATGAAACAAAACACAAAAGGCAAAAGCAATCCACATGAGGAGGGAAAGGCATAAAGAAAAACTCAAACTGGAAAACCTTAAATACTGGGAGCAATATCACGGGGACACACACACAAGGGAAAAGAAATACAAAAGAAAACAGTAAACAAGGAACAGAAAACCAGACACAAAGATCTAAAAACCCAAGGTTAAAAAAACAGAATATTGTCAGATGAAAATTGCTTGGAGAACCCAGGAATCATGATGTTGTCTTAAAGTATTACAATCTGACTAATTTCACATATTAGTTAAAATTGTTTCAGAACCCAGACAAAGTTGTTGATTTAGGTAAAGGGGTGGTGGTGGTGGTGGTGGTGGTTGGCATCTATTTCCTCTTGTTTTTCTTTTCCCTTGTCTGCCTCTTCCTTTCTTCCCCCCTTTCTCTATGTTGTTGTGACAGATGACGGAAGCTTGAAAAGGTGCACCATGTCAACATTGCTTGCTGAAGCAGCCACGATCAGGTGCTTTCCACTTCACAACAGCATTCCCCATCAATTATTCACATGCCTTGAAATAAAGCAGTTTGCCTTTTCTATGCCCTACGAAGGAAAGAGAGAATTGTAAATGGAAACGCACACAGACGTGGCTACACTTCCTGTGCTTGTGCAATTAAAATGGTCATTTTTGATAGATTCAAAGTGGCTTTTTTAGAGGATGAGATGTAAAAGGTGGAGTATTCTTACTCTTGTTGCAGTTATGTTGTATTCATGTCACTTCAAATGAACAATTCCCTCCATGTCAGTACATTAGCAGGTTTTAAAGGCACCAATGCTGATAATGATTTTGAGCGATAGTTGAGCTCTTTTTAAGTGTGATAGTATGAGATACTGAGACACGTTCAGCCCTGACTGCACTGTGCACACCTGTGCACCACATCTGCATTCTTAGATAACAGGGACACAGGAGCTGCTGGTCTACTGCTGTATCAGTTGGTTCGTTTGTGTCACTGAGGTGGCGACATGGTGATGCAGTGGTTAGCACTGTTGCCTCACAGCAAGAAGGTGCTGGGTTTCAGTTCCTGGTCTGGGACCTTTCTGTGTGGAGTTTGCATGTTCTCCCCATGTCTGCGTGGGTTTCCCCCGGGGCTCTCCGGTTTCCTCCCACCATCCAGAAACATGTTAGAATGTCAGTTACATTCAGTCAGGTTGGTCCCTCGTGGTGGCGCGCTCAGTCGCAGCGGCTGTGATCAACCCTCCACCTGACCTCGACATTTCGTTGTGCAATACCAGTTGTAAAATGACAATAAAGATGTTTTCCTTTCCTTTCCTGAGGTAAATCTGAAGGAAGGAATTTAAAAAAAAAATGAAATCACAAAATAAGACCTTTGAATGTACCAGTGGAGGAAGCAGTAGTGGTTTTATAGACTGTGGTGTAGAGAGTGGTTTACAAAATGATGTGACTTCAGTTTCCATTTTGAAAAGTTGGACTAATAGCATGATAAGGTACAAAAACATTGTTAAAATGTCATAGCAGGTGTATATTTTAACACACATTTTGTTAAAGTGTAACTAAACCACTTTTTTCTTTCCAGGTGTAAACCAATGTATATGAGTATTTTGCTAGTAGTAATTTTTTGGTTTATCCAGGTGCAAATCTCACAGTTTAGTAGTATTGAAATTATACATGTGATAAAAAAATATGTGTATCTACTGCCTCTTTGGTCAAACACCAGCTACTGCATTCAAATGTTGCCATTGGCTTTCTTAGTCCACTCTTGCATCACTGGTACAATCTTTTGTCACCCTCTTGTCCAACCAGTGCAAGGCTTGTTGTTGTTCCAGACTCCTCCCCTTTTGAGCGATGAATAGGCTTGTCACGCAACTGCAACTCGGTGTCAGATTCTATGACCGGACCACACACCTGCACTGCTCCCCACAATCCCTCCCTCCTCCTCCTCTCCCTCTCTCCCTCAGTTACTCTTTAAGTGGCTAACATCTTTTCACGCCATGCGAGCCATGTTTTCATGGGCCCATGTCTCAAGCTGGTGGTATGACTGTGACATATGCATGACTCGGATCATGTCCGTTGGCAAGAGTAAAGCCACTTACAACCTCACACAACACTTCAAAAAATAGATTTTAGAAAATTGTGCATGGTATGGTGACTGTGGCCACAAATGGAACATTCTTTTCCTAATTTCACCAGCAGCGGCAACGAAATAGGCAACATACATCCACAAATTCATGCTGTTTCTTCACATTCTCACCACCTGCATACTGCAGTATAGATAGTCTGTATTTATACAGCACTTCTCTTGTCAACCACTCAAAGCTGCTTTTCTGCAGAGCCCGGGAATTGAACCCACAACCTTCAAGTCGAAAGATGACTCCACCACTGAGCTGCCAT
The DNA here is from genome assembly GCF_958295425.1 of Solea solea. NCBI lineage: Eukaryota > Metazoa > Chordata > Actinopteri > Pleuronectiformes > Soleidae > Solea > Solea solea. Next base: position 11,656,132 of record NC_081143.1, on the reverse strand, counting down.
CAGCCCTAGTATCAAGGATACTATCAAGGATGTTCACAGTCACAATCACAGTCTTCTTCCCCGCAGCTCCAACCACTCTAGCCGTTCGTTGACCTTTCTTATTCAGACGATGCTTTTGCCTACAGAAGTGCCACTGCCTGTTTCTTGTTTTTTCTTGCTGTTGTCTGTAAAATATCTTGACTGCGGTGACGGAAAATCCCAGGAGAAGAGCAGTTCCTGAGATACTCAAATCGGTCCGTCTGGCAACATCAGTGTTTGGTTTGAACAACAACCCAAACAGTGTCAGTAAGCGGCTGCCACTTGATTGTCTGATTAGATATGTCCAATATCAAGCAGGTATACGGGTGAGCTTCATACATTTAAACACAACATTGACACATTACCTTAAGTAGAATCATCACACCATTTAAGGGGTAATTAATATTGTAATAAATATTTTGGATTTCTTATTAGCAACATTATATGCACTATAATTGTATCATGTTTTATAACACCATATGAATCTGAAACATGACAAAAGAGCGATAATAATATAGAAAACCTTTTTTATTCCCTCATAAGATATTCATGACAACACAGTGAGACAGTTATTAGAATATAGGAGGTTAATATTAATGTATTACGAAGGCTAATACATCCTTTATTAACAGTTACCAATGCACTTTAGCATCTACTCAGTCTAAGGTGTTAAGAGTTTAACCAGTCTCATTGTTATAAAAAAAACATCTTATTAATGTTCATAATAGTTATACATACCTTTTGGAAATAACAAAAAATTACCCAATGGTGGCTTACAAACTATAGTACATGTGATAGTTATGCTTTTATTAACACTCATTTGTGTTTATAAGCATCATACGGTCTTATAAAATTGTTAATTGCAGTTTATTACAAGGAACTTGTAATAAGAGGCCAACAGTGGTTGTATGGGGTACTGACATATTGTCAGCAATGCCTCAGCTGACTGTCCCCCTGCTGGCTGCCAGCGGGGACACAACAAAATCACCTAAAGACACTTAATATAAGCTGATTATGCTTAAATGTATAATATTTTATGAATATTTTTGCTGTGTTATCTCACTGTTAGACAGCATTTTCTTTCTAGATATCAGTTTCCTTCTGGAAAGTTTGTAAAATTGCATTTTAAGGCTCCCAAAACACTAGTTCCATGTGGATAAAAAAAACTGATATGATACAAAACTACTGCATATTCTGATCAGCTTGTTCTCATGGGTACAGGTTTAGTTTGCTAAGCCTATAGTTTTCTTGTGTTAGTTATAACTGTCTTAGGTGCACTGACATTTACAAAATGCATTGCTGCAGTGCTACTGTATGTGATGTGCTCTGTCTGATAGGATCTGGCTTCTCTGCCCTTTATTCAGACACATTTGTCATGTCTGTTGGCAAGAGTAAAATTGTGTTTTCAATAGTGGTGTCATGATTTTCTCCAAATCCTCGATTCCATTTGATTTCCAGCACTGAACAAGGTTGCACGACTGATGCTACAAACATGCCTATACTGCTAGTTCTTACCTTAGCACAAGCTGAGTGTTTGAGGAAGTTTTGCTCCAAATGAGGACGTCTATGTGCGTATGATGCATGCGGCGATTGGCCTGTGCTTTACCACACGCACATAACATAGTTCGCACAGCGTGGTTTTCTTGTCGGCAACACAAACGTTGTTGACAAAACTCCTGCAAGATATTTCCACACGGTTAATTTCAGAGAAACCACAACACTAGAAAGTAATAGGAAGTTTTCCTTTACCTTTGTTAACAAGTGTCGGCTGGTATCTTCGCCGACATATTCCTCAGAACTGTCACCTGATGTTAGGTGGTGACGTAACATCAGCTGATAAGGCACCTAGTTAGTCCACTTGAGGTCAGTGTGAGCACTGTTATCTGTCCTGTTAATCCGATATTAACTCATTTTGTATTGCTTTTTCCGTGATGATGATTGTTAGGGACATGACCAGACCCCAAAATCGATATCCATCCAACACATTATAGAATTTTGATGATTTCAAAAATGTGTCTGATAGCTCCAGTGTATGGTGATGGATGTGTGGCTGTGGGGCAAGTAAACCAATAAACAGATCAAACGGGACATACCGTAAACCTCCTGTGGAGGACAAAACGCATGGAATCAGATGTGGAGTGGATCAATAAATGACCTGCAGTTATATGTCAAACCCGTGTTTTCAGGATATGCTTTTACAGCCAGTAGAGCCTGACATGAGATCAGTGCATCCCTACCCTTCACCCACGTGTCTGCAGACTAGCTGTCCGTCATTTTGACAGGACTGCAGCTTCTTCCTGTGCGTAAAAAGCACACAGACACTCAGGTGTCTCCTTCACATCTCAACGGCGAGGTCACAGGACACTGCTGTACTTCTGTCACTCCCTCCTCTCTGTTACGGAGATTTTTGATTATCAGGTGAGATGACCTTTGATGGAACCCCGGGAGTCAGTGAAGTGTAAAGTCGATGACAGCTCAGATCCGAGGAGAACTGAGACTGTGCCTGACATGTGAACAGTAAGGCATCAGCGCAGATTCTGGCGAGCAGGCGCCTACTTTGTGTCTTATCGTACGTTATGGTTATTAATACTGTATACCAGGCCTGGTTATAAGAATATGTGAGTAATTAAACTTAATGTTGGCTGAAGATGGTTAGTAAACTTGATTGTCGTCTTATTTGTATTTATTTTTTTATTATTAATACTTTCTACAGTACTTTATTGTTTTATTGTATGTTTTTTATTGTTTTTGTCTAGGCCTATGATGTCATTTCTTATATTTTATTAATCTTATCTAGTTTATCTCTGTTGTACAGCACTTTGTTTCAGCTGTTGTTGTTTTTTAAAGTGCTTTATAAATAAAGTTGAATTGGATTGGATTAAATGTAAAACAACAATTATCTGTATAATATTGACACACCATAATATGGACTGTGTGTCCATCTTCTTTTCATGTCACCAGAAAAAAAACCTGACCACAAATACCGAGTTTTATTCAATTCTTTACCATATTCCACTTTGACGCTGTACAGTCCCATCACTGTATTGGCATTTGTTTTGTTTTCCATTAATATAGTACCTGCTCAACACGGGCGAAGTCATCATATGACTGCATGAAACTGCCGTGACGTGGTTTTATATTCGACACACAAACTAGGTTCTTAGGTTCTGTGTCTTTGCATCGGTCGGACAATTTCTAATGGAAGCTGCACTCTGCTCCCACAGAGACTGGAATCCCCATCGCCACTTCAGCTAGAGTTTTGAAGTCAGGGAACATTTTTTTTCGAGGGAAGTGACTAAGTCTGCAAAACTCTCTGAATGTGGGCTTTCCATACGCTGCAAGCACTCGCTTCATCAGGAGAAAATCCTGATCCACGCCTTCTGTACCAGTGGCAAAGCTGCACCTCTCCTAGACACAGTCATATACGTCTGTACCTCATCAATGCACTGTCAGCACCGGAATAGCAAGAGGCATTGAATATGGTGTAGAGGTCGGACATAAAGCCCATGTTCCAAAGGGAATCTTTTTTGATAGATGTAGTTATCTCTGTGATGTACTTAAAGTGGAGAAGGCCTGCCTATGATCACCTTCTATTTAACATTCTCTCTCTGTCTCTCATCTCTCCTGGTTTCTCCTCGCTTTTTTTTCCGACCATCTCCGTCTCTGTCCCCGATTTTCCTCTCAACCCAACCGGGCGAGACAGATGGCTGCACATCTTTGAGACTGATTCTGGCAGAGATTTATTTCTGTTAAATGTTTTTTTAAGCACTTTGTAGCATTTGTTAAGAAAAGCACTATACAAATAAAGTTTGTTATTATTATTATTAGTATTGTTATTAGTTTCCAATGTTATCTCACTAACTATCCTCACTATCCCAGGACTGCTGCCATTCATCATTTATTTCCAGGCTATGCATTAGCCCTCGGACTTTTTAATTACAATTAGTTTTACACACACACCAATTACCGATAGTGAGTTTGACCTGGTTTTACATACCAGTAGTGAAGATACAAACTGGGCACAGGGCAGCACTTATCTGTTCCTGGAGAGCAATACCAATACCAGCCATGGCTGTCCAATCAATGTGTTGGCTGGGTAAAATGATAATTGTGACAATAATAAAAAAAAAAATTATAAAACAGTGCATTTGTATTTAACTTTTACTGTACCCCTCACATGTAAGTGAAGTGGCTGCAGCTCTCATGAGAAAAAAAAAAATGGCAATGAATGGAGGCAGCAGTGGAAAAACAACTCCTGAGTGTTGTGATGTAAAATCACTAATATTCTCTATGGACTTTGGTGCAGGTGATTTTAATAGGTAAGCCATCTGTTAAGTGGCTAAAATGGATTTTTCCTTTGTGTAGCCACTGAAAGCCATGTCTTTAGTGAGAGTCAGCTAACAGCGCCTCATATAACCACACACACAAAGTTAATTGTCCCACAAGAAATATCACTAAACTGATGTTTCAAATAATGTGACGTCTCCTTCAGCACATCAGTGCTAGCGATCGTAACTTGCCCAAGGACACTTCAGTAATGATCAAGCAAGTGTTACAGGGAAATTGGACAGATCCGACTCCTCTGATTTCTGAGTTGGATGCCACAAGCTCTGCCATGGCACTCACACATATCACATAACGTGATTCGAGAATCGGTGGCCCACTCATAAAAGTTGTCACACACACACAAATGAGCTGTGATAAACTTCAAAGCCTTGCCTCCGAGTGTCCCACTCCTGAACGAATACGTCTCTGAAATACGGCTAAATAATGCATCCACAGAGAGCGCGTGGTTACCTGAAATGCCCCACTTGGATTCATCAAAGTTGGCGGCTTGGGGAGATCGTCAGCCCACTGAGGACCCAGAGGTGAGAAGGTAGATATGCTTATCCACTGATATGGGAACAAACCTGTCACTGGCAAGCTCAGCTGTGACAGCAACAAGGCACTGACTCAGCCATTGGGAGATGCAGTCGCTGGCCGAACTGCCAGTCTCTATTTAGAATTAGAGCAGTAATCGATACAGCAACCGTTCACCCCGGCCCCTCGCCTTGACTGTGACTAAACGGAAGGCTCCAGATCTACAGAGGTTGACTTTTTGTTGTCGAAGTCGCAGACTTTAAAACTCTTATGAAGTCTGTGCTGCCTCCCTCGTTTCCAAATTCAGTGTAGTGAGACGTTGGCGATACAACAAATAGTCACATTAACTGTTCAGGGATACATCATTATTATCTATTTCAGGAAGAATTATTCAACTAAAGGGTATTTGAGTGTTCTCATTCTCATTCACTGGTTAGAAATACAGTCAGATCTGTATTTGAGTAAAGTTAAGTTCTGTAATACTGGAATGGGATTGGTTACACAAACATGGCCTGTATGGACACACGCTATCATGACAGAAAATGAACTGAGCTGACATGCACCTTCCTTTTTAACTTGTTTTTTTCTTCTGTGTAGCTTCTGGAAACATTTTCACCTCAAAAATCTTTTTACAACATTTAGTGAGTAACTTTCTTTAAAAATCCATAGACCGCTGCAGATGACAGCAGCAGTGCCAGAGATCAAACTGCAGTAAATGTGTCCACATCCAAATCACAACATTTCGCAGCAGCCACTTTGATGCTACCTGATGCTACACATGCTACTAACCACGTAAAGAAGTCAGAGCCCTTATTAGAGTCATTGTTCACATCCACATCCTTTAACAGAGCTGTTATTAATATGAGCTGTAACACATGCTTTCCCTTTTGTACCTTTTGTACATACAATATCCTAAAGTGGGTGCAATATGTTAAATCAGGTATTAAGTGTGGTAAAAACCATGCATGGGCAAAAATACATCAAGTTGTAAATGTTTCGAAATAAACTACAAAATAAAGCCGACACACCATGTATCAAAATAAAAGAATGTATTTTTGTATTTTAAATAATACTAAAAATACTCCCTGAATTTGTTTAAGCAAAGAGGGAGAACAAATTGAAGGCGTGCTGCGTGCACATAGTCTACTGTAAATATTGTGTCAATATAGTCAATAACGCAGCACAACCTATCTTAAAATGAAATAAATCAAAATAAAATGAGCCAGAAATCCTGCATGTGATGGAGTACGGGGGGTGCCATCTCCCGCGTTGCTGTTGCAACATAGCAGTGAATGACATTGAGGTCCAAAACTCCTCTGCATGGAACAAAATGACACCATGTTGTGACAAAGCGACAACAACCTGACTCTTTGTTTGTACACAGCCGACGAAAATCAAAGTGATGAGCCAACATGAAGTTAAAGTGTTTGTCTCTACAGAGAGTTTATATTTTTTTATGACACCACTGTAAACATCCATTGTCTAATGTTTTATCCTCACCGCTGACACTCCCACATCCTCTCCTGGCCATGTGCATTTGTTTTCAGAGGGGCACTTCATCGAGTGTGCCGCTCTCATTTACCAACAGGCTTGTGCTTCATTGTTAACAGGGACATTCTGGTTTGTGCAGCTTTAAAGTAGTGCAAAGCCTCCTCAGGGCTTTCCAATAGAGATTTTACAGTCCGTGCAATGGTGGGGAAAAATGTATGCGAATGCAAAAATGTACGTCTTTACTCCCAGTATAGGTTCTAAGATTTGTTGCAGCAATTATACTGTAGAAGTCGAAGAAATGTTACACGACATCAAACATCCTCGAGTCTAGTCTTTTATCCCAGTGTACTACTGATATTCATCAAAATGCTCTTTTGACACCTGTGACACAATGAATGCAAGTATCTAGAACGCTAAGAAATATGAGGTCCTTAACATTATGATATTTACAAGTGATTTACAAGCTAGGTCATATTTCTTATCACTTCCTTCTCTTGAAGTCAGCAGAAATCAAGTTTACATTACATTACATTAGTATCCCACTCTATATGTTATGCTGTCATATGATCAAGAGTGTGTGAGGTCACAGAACTACACTCTCTTTCACCAGGAGCTCCGACTTATCCAATGGTGATGATGCTCTCTTTTTGACACGTACACTGATGCCTGCTCTGGACTCTTGGACTGCAACTGTATGTATTGCTCTGTAGTTTGTACTATGATGTGGACACTTTCCTTGGCACCTCGCTTGTTCTTTGTTGTATTTATTTGTCTTTTCTTGTTGTAACTTCTGTGGTATTTGAAAATGGAATAAATGCACTTTTGCAAACAGAAAGAGAAAAAAGAGGGTGCTCACAGCACAGTCAGTGCTGACTGTAGGTGTGTCGGAAAACTGGGCCTTGACAGTAGAGGGAGATGCACACAGATAGGCCAACGGACTAATGATTTATTAAGGAAAATGAATGTAAACATAATTTAAGCAGTGCATGTGTAGCCAGTAACATCAGTCGTATAAGTGAGTGCCAGTGTCTGAAAGACAGGCTACATGCACTGCACCCCTGCTAGAAATCATCCAAATATTCTTAAATTGATTTAAATGTTCTTGTCTTAAGAATAAAAAAGCATGCCAAGTCAAGAGATGGGCATGTGAAGCCTTGTTGGCCAATCAGAAGAGAGGTGGAGAAAATTTCACTACCCGTTCTGTGAACTGCATCCTGGCGGGAGTTTTCCCAAGATATGTGTTACCCACAGTTTACAAATGTATCAAAGGCCAAGATGCACATAAATAGCTTTGTTTTCCCACCTATGTGCAATCTGGACTGCAGAGGCCTATGGACAGGAGCCTATTGATGTCAACTTAGACCGGCATGATTCAGTATAACAACGATGAAAATGGCGTATACTCACCATATACAGCTAATCCTCAGTTTCCCAAAGCTCACAGATATGAATACATTGTTAGAATTTACTTCTACACCGCAGAAAGAGCCACCGAGTGTGTGAAGTCTGGGTTGCTAGGTTACAGGCATTTAAAAAGTGGTGTTACTGACACTCATCAGTACACCTGTCAGCGAAACACAATCTGAGGGTGGAAGTCACAGGCGGTGCCTGAAATGACTCTCTGCTCCACTATTTGTACTATTTAGTGAGTATTATTCTACCTTTTATAGCAGATTCAAATTAGTGACAACAGGAGTCACTAATCAGGCAATTATGTGTTCATCTTCAATGGCTCAGGTTCAGGAGGTAAAATTCATTTTCTTCACTGACGTTTCAGGACATTCATAGGTTAAGAGGTTAAGAAAAATGAGAAACAACAAAAGGCAAAGGAATGTTTCAGCAGGAAACTATGGAACTCATAAACAGTTGCAAATGATCCCAAAAGTTCCCAGAGACTTTTTGTGCTTTCAGTGCTGAATTCAGTTTTAAGAATATGTTCATTGACATTCAACAGCCTTTTCTGGGTGGAAACGGAAGCTTGAGAAACCAGTAAGCTTAAATATGTTATTATGACTTGAGTTTGAAATCCTTTAATGAGTTAACTCAGTTACACAAACTCAGCAAATGAGGCGGCTCCTGTAACCCTGGGAACCAAAGTAGTTGATATTCCCTATGGAATTTGGAATGGGACAGTGAGTGTTGACTGTAGCCCTTTGGTTAAGCAGTTCTGGTTGGATGTCATTATTATTAGTCATGTTTATTGAGTATTGATGTCAACCCTGACCTGATGATTTGTATATTGGGTTTGAAAATGGACATTGAACAACCAGCAATTATACAAGTAAGTATTGCTCTGGCTTTTCTGTCAGTTAAAAAGGATAATTTTAAGGATTTAGAAAAAACACAAACTGAACTACGTCAGCATGGATAACTGGCGCAAAGACTAATTGGACTTGTTATCAATGGAGCAGGTCAATGTCTTCTTAACTCTCTAAGAAGACAATAAACTTGATGAAAGTGAAAGACCATGGAATATGAAATCTTATAATATACCATATAATATTGACTCAGTTGTCTTACTCTGTACCCCCTCTATTTCTTTTTCTTCTTTTTATTTGTTGATAATGATAATAATGATAACATATTTACTTTTCCCTTAAGGTTTTCTTGTCATAATGTGGTCATTATTATAATTGTATGTATTAATATAAGTAGTAAGTATAAGTTTGCGTCCTGTTAGTCCTCAGTATATTTACAGTATGGCCATGTGTTTCCCCTTTTTCTATTGCCCTAACTTTCTGATTGTGTTTTTGTCTGACTCCCCAGTGTCTGTGCTGTAATTCATTTGACCGTATAGTGCAAAGCTTAAGTTAAACCTATAGATTTGGGGAACATTTGTATTAACTAAGATAAGGCAATGTGTTAAGAGAAAAGACATCTCCTGTCAAGTAAAAAGTAAAAGAAGCCCATTTAAATATTTTAAAAGAGACCACTGTTTTTTGTTTTTTTTAAATGATGATCTTATATTTAAGTGGCTAAATATAGAAATTAAGTTTTTGTTTAATCCCAAAGAGTCTGTCTGATAGTATGGCTGTCACAGATTTCGTAAAGCCCCTGATTCCCCTGCAAAAACTGCCATAAAATACTATGTTTCGAGTGTGTAGTGAGTTTTTCTTCGGAGAAACTCGGTTCAGATCATGCACGTGCAACACAGATGACCGTTAATCCACAGATGTAGAACAAAAAGCCCAGACAAGGTGACATAATCTAATCCAAATCTATTTTTTTTAAACTCAATGTTATCAGCTGTTACCATAGCTGTAGCACAGAGAAAGAAACACATCTATTACAGTATCCATTACTCTGAAAGTGAGAAAAATCATCTACATAAATCATGCAGACTACACTGTGGAGAAACACCTGACATCGAAGCCTCATCAGCTAATCCGACAGGAGCTTGCTTGCAGTGCAGTCAGGTGGCATCGTCAGTAACCTATGGGACTAAAAAAAAAAACTCAATATAAAACACAAAAACTCACCTTATAACAAAGCAATTAAGCATAAGAAACCACTGTGATAAGGGACTGCCATCATTTCCCTTGAAAACACTTTTTCTTTGGGCGATGCAATAGTGAGTTTTTCAATGTGGTGCATAAAGGGGCAACAACTGCCACTTCCTGGGGGGCCTACATCTACTCTAACTCATGGAAATGTGTGTTGGTACTTTTAAAGGGTTTTTTACCCAGCGTCTTCGCAGTCTCCTATGCACTGGTGATCATAAAAATGTGTTTTATTTTGGCGCCTCGCTCTAGGGGTCGCCACAGTGGATCACCTGCTTTTTCACTGATCTGCATTTTTGATTTGGCAGAGGTATTTTACGCCGGTTGCTCTTCCTGACGGAATCCTCCCATTTATCCAGACTTAGGCACTAGGAGTCCACTGCATGTGGCCCAGCGTGTCTGGGGTCAATTTAGAGTGTACAATTAATCCAGTTAATGGAGAGCAATTGGGATTGGGAACCTTGCTCAGAGGTACTGCAACGCTTGACCCTTTGGGTTACAAACCAAGTTCCCTTTCCACTTGGCCATGCGCTGTACCCACTGTTGATCATAAAGTATAGGATGGTTAACACAAAATTGTTGCTGTGGACAAAAGTACCTGGGGAAAATGCCTACTAAAACCCCTGCAGTCTTGATTAAATGCTGAATGCACTGCCTAGTTTTCTCTTGTTGGTAAATGCCAGGTAAAGTTACTTTTCCTTGTATGTTGTTAGTCTTCCTTCCCTCATCTCTCCATTAAAAAAATGCTCATTGAAATGTACTCATTTGATTGGCACATTCATGGATGTTGGAGGATAGAGAACAGTTGATGTAACAGAAGGGATAGGGCAAGGTAGAGGCAGATGATCTGTTGTGGCGACCCCTAAAGGGAGAAGCCAAAAGGTGAAGAAGAAGATTGGCAGAGTGGAATCAGGGACATGGGACTGGGCAGAGTTTACTAGACCTTGAGTGCTGTAAAAGGTTAAAAAAAAAAAAAAAAAATAGCTCCACCAGTTAAAATATAAAAAGGTGAGTACTCAAAGAACATTTCAAAATGAAATTGTATTTAGAAATGGAGCAATATGTAGTTCTGAATAAAAAATGATTGTTGGTGCAGAATTAAAATGTGAAAAAAATCCCACACTCTCACCTCAGGACCATAAAACAGCCCCCGCCCCCCTTTTTTTTTTACGCACTGTCCATGGCCTTGACGAGTCAGGGGGGTGGGGTATTTGGAGTGGCTGGCACCAGGGGACTCTTATTGACAGGCTTTGATGCGACTGATGTGGATTGTGGGATGGGTTTTTCGCTGAACACTCTGGTTCTCTCCCACAAGTCCAAAAACATGCAGAGGTTAATTAGACTCTCTAAACTGCCTGTAGGTGTGAGAGTGAATGGTTGTCCGTCTCTATAAGTTTGCCATGTGATGCTGATGCGAGCTGTCCAGGGTGTACCCCACATTTCACCCCCCATGTCCAGCGCAGGATGAAGAAGTAGACAATGTATGAATGAATGTCGAGCCAAAATCAAGCTGAGGACCCCAGAACGCAACACATGAAATCTGTATGTTGACAGTAAATCCACAAAAGCTGGATATAAAGAGAGAAGAAAAAAAAAGTGTCCCGGTTCTTGTCATTCAGCCTGTCCTCTATGTTTAATCCTTACTGTATCTAATGACTCCCAGAGCAACTTGACTAATTATATTTGTACAACAGTGAATGAAACCAGCACCATATGTCAGTCTGTGACCTTCTATCAAAGGAAAAGGTCGATTACAGTTGCATGATCAAGGACACTCTTTCATTGCTTGACCTTTTGGCTTGATGTGCCAAGAAAACCCACAAGAGCTTTATCTAAATGTCACGTTTCCTGACAGTGCGTCATTGCTCAAGCTTTGGTGTATTTACTGTGATCCTTGTCTGCACTGACTTTGATACACATCCTAGCTTCTCGTAGCTTATACAATTAGTGCGAGAGGATCGACATGCACCTTTCTCAAGGAACCTTTTATTTTCTCCTTTATGCACCATTTTCACTAGTCAAGATAAAGCCGCAGGTCAGACAGCGGCGTAGTGGCCAGCACTGTTGCCTTGCAGCAAAAAGGCGGCCCTGCAATGGACTGGCGACATGTCCTGGGATTACCCCACCTTTCTGCTTGTGTCAGCAGGGATTGGCTCCAGCCCTCCATGACCCTTATGTGGAGGATTAAGTGGTAGACAATAAATGAATGAAAAAGAAAGTCATTCAAACCTGCTAATAGCTGGGTCGAATGACACCGCGGCTCCAGTTGGCAGTAATGTCAACTCAACACCCAGGTGAACATGGTCATTTTGCCATGCACAACAGTATATTGGCGAAACTACATGCAGAGTCTGCACCTTTCCCTTCATGACTTTACTAAGCACACCTTTTAAGAAGCAATTCCAATCAATTGCTGAGGTTGAGGATGTGAAAGTGTAAGTGAACATAATGAAATAGAGCTCACGTGACTCAGTTTCTAGGAATCTCCGTGTTGGCAGCCTAAGATGCAGCAAAAATGAACAGAACCGGTGCCGGACTCAACCGGTCAGAGTTTATTGCCCACTTAAACACGGAGTTTGCAAACTGCATGATTCCAGACCTGCAGTATCTGCCTGGAGGGAGACACATGGACGTAATCTGGCTTTGTGACAAACACTGAACTTGAACTGGAGTTTACCGGCTAAAGATGGCATTGTTGTCACTGGAAGGGTAAGTGTTACTAACGTAACATTAGCATTAGCAACAGGCAGTGCAATGCAAATAATTGCTGTGCAGACGAGCTCTTGTCTCGTCTGTGTCCGTTATTTACCAAGCGCTCACCACCAAATATGTTGCTTGTGGGTTCCCATCACTCAGTCTCCTTCTGCCTGTTGTGGCCCTTCATAGCAGGGATCCATCTCCACCATCATCTCGCTGAATATGTGGAGCATCCAGTAAATTGCTCTCCTGTCTTCCACTGTTATGGTGTCCTGGGGCACAGCATCTATCTACCATCTTCACTTCTATGATGAAAACAGCCGCCAAAGAGACAGGTTGTCTGACATATTGCCTGATTTGTGTGTGAACTGTGGTGTTTCCTGCCAGAGGCCGTTACCTTGGTTGTGTGACGTCAGCTACCAGAGCTTCATTGAGGAAAAAACCCAAAGTGCTCAATTATCATTTTTAGTAGGTTTGCTTGGGTTTAAAAAATGCATATACCTACTAATTTGGTTTTAGTGAGAGATGTTGTGGTATAATATTTCCGTTATGTTTTTTTTTTGTTTCTTGAACTGTTCTCAAACCTGGGTCCATGACTCATAGCTGTCTGTGATAAACTGATGCCTCATCAGGACAACAGCTCAGTAAATATTCAGACTTCTGGACAATTTCATGACTGAATACAGACAAAATATTTCTGTGGCTGTGAACATGTACAGTTAGACCCTGAGCACCTCCCCTTTTGCCCTCTGACCTAATGATATCGTTATGTGCAACATTGCATCAATTTAAAATTTTAAATTTGGCCCAATGTGCTGCTGATATTTTTAATTTCCAAATGTCAAGTATGTATTAAGTATGTTCCTGGGATTTTCCACTGCAACCTTTTTACTAATTAACAACTTGTACTGTTAATCGCATTGTACATATTATACTGTTTGATATTATATATTTAATATTTTCCTTTATTTCTTATATTTTATGGTGTTTATATTTAAGCACGCTTACTATTCATCACCTTAACTCAAACTAAATCGGAACTAAATGAAACAGAATCAAGCACAGAGATGCTTTGCACATCTACAGTCTGTGTGTCTTATGTGTTGTGGTGCATACAAATTAAAAGAGAGACGCTCACATTTTAGATTCAATAAAGGGGAAGCTGTAACAGTATACATGAGAGGATCACACTTTTTGTTGACTTGCAGAAATAATGATTTAATGCTAGGGTCCACATTCTCTGTGTCTTGCACTGGTTTTCCTCTTTCCTTTCATGTTGTGTGGTTGTCTTTTCTTTTGTCTCCCTCCTCTGTCTACATGTAGGAAGTGTAGGAAGGAATGTTGGGTGTGGTTGACCCACTTTTATACACCTGCTGCTCATCAGGCTGATTCTAATAATAACAATTTCCGGCAGACCGTACACTCATTAACCACCTGACTTTAATACCCGCTTCTCCTCATCAATCTTCAACAGTTTTGGTCCATCCTCCTGTGGTAAATATCTCAGCTGTTACTCTATACTATACTATATATGTATAAGTCTTTTTCTGATGATCTTTGTTTTCTTTGTTTCCTCACTCACTCACTCACTCACCCGTTGTTTGCCTCCCTCTTTCATGCGTCTTCATCCTGTGTTCTCCTGAAACATTGCTCTGTATTCCCCTCACCTTCTAGACCTGTTCATTAGAAAAGGGATTCACACACCATGGCAGCTCAGTACCCCATAAAGTAGCATTAAATCATTCCAACTTTGTTAAGTTCTTGGACTTAAACTCGCCTCCCCTGTCTGCATTGTGGGTAGAGGCTGGTCAGTTAAATTAATGAGACCTGATAATGAGACCTGATATGACTGTATGACTTGGTGACAGTGGCACTGTCTAAGAGAGAGCAGCTGGAGCTGGAGGGATAGTGATGTTGGATATTGGATGTTAAAGATGGATGTGCCAGGCAGGAGGAAAGAGGAATACCACAGCGAAGGTTCCTAGATGTTGTGAAGCAGGACATGAGGACAGAAGATGACACAAGGGATAAGGTTAGATGGAGGCAGTCGACCCCTAAAGAGAGAGAAGAGAGTTTGTGGAATTGCTTCCTATGGAAAGAAGCCACAAAGTGCTCAAAACTGCTGCAAGTGCGCCCTTACATCTTACAACATATGGTCCACAGGTTACCTCATGTTGACTCTTGCTCAGCTCAAGTGACAGATCAGCGTTGTGATATTAGCAGTTGTGAATCAGAGCTAAGACGGGAATCCCAGAAACAAAAAGGTTGCCTGTGAATGAGGCGATAGTGGACATCTAAATACTTTTTATTAAGGGTCAGTTCAAAGTCTGATACCCTAGCACACAATGCGGCACACAACGCAGCACACGTGTCATTGCTTGTTTCCATTGATGCATCTGTTTTCATGCCCATCACTTGCTTTCATGTTCATCAGTATACCCATGGGTTTGTTGGTCTTAAAGTGAGTCGTGGTTGGCCCATTGTTTGACGCATTGCTATCTTGAGGCAAAAGAAAGCCACCGTGCCATTGACCAACAAAAACCTGGACTAAAATCAATGGAGCGGTGTGTTCTTGGTTATTTAAAAGGCACAGATGTGCCCACGCTCCCCTTCCTCATGCAGGTTGAATGTTGGTGTAATTCCTTATCCTGTGCAGTCTAATGGAGTTGTTGATTGGACAGAGGATCAGACGACGGCGGGCCATTAGTGCAAGGGGTTTGCTGGCTGCTGGGACTGCAGCTTCCTCCTGTGCATGCAAGCAGTGCACCTGGTTTTTAAAGGGAATGGCAAACACAAATCTGATTAGTTTAATTGCTGTTCACACGTCATAATCACACACATAATGCAACCCCTTTGCACCCTTTGTGCCTCCCTTTGGGCTGAGATTATGTCTGTGGAGCGCTGTACAAAGAGAGTAAATACAAGCATTTCAGTTTTGCACCTTCACATTAATAGCATTTAACTGGTATGACCCAGCCAGACTTTTATTTTGAAAAGTATATGCATGAGGTTACATGTCACAGCTAAAATATTTTGTGTTATAATATTTTACAGCATGTTGCATTTAAATATTGGTTTAATGATTACTATTTTGTCACAAACTTTTATTTGTGGCCCTCCAGTTGCTTCACTTCACATGTCAGTTTGGCTCAGTTTGCCTTATAAACATGATCACTTTGCAGTGGGACAGCGACAGAACACACCATAACATATAGGCGACTGTAGCTCAGTGGTAGAGCGAGTCGCTGGTTCGATTCCTGGCTCCGTCAACATGCCGATGGGTAAGACACTTAACCCCCACGTTGCTCCTGACGGCTTTCCCGGCAGCGTGTGAATGGGTATGAAAGATGAGTGATAGAAACACGCGCTGTATGAACGTGTGAGTGAATGGGGAAGCGCCTTTGAGTGGTCATCAAGACTAGAAACACGCTATATAAATACAAACCATGTGTAGGTCTGTGAGGGTGGACATTATGGCTCACGCATTATTTTCAACCTGAAAACATATGAGCTATGTCCCAATCCATATATCAAATCACCATAGCTCTGTAAACTTGAAATCCTGAAAGTTTATAAGTTACCTTTTAAGATTTATACTTTATTAATCCCTTTAGGGAAATTGTTTCTCTGCATTTGACCCATCCTAGAATTAGGAGCAGTGGGCTGCCACACCAAGTAGCGCTCAGAGAGCAATGGGTACCTTGCTCAGGGGTACCCCAGCCCTTTTGACCTGGTGGGGAATTGAACCGGCAGCCTTCCAGTTATAAGCCAAGTTCCCTTTCCACTAGGCCATGCAGGTTAATTACATCTATAATGTAAAATACTTGCATTTTAACATACAAATTCTTCCACTGTGGTGTACCTGGTGTCCTCTGTTTTGCTTTTGTGTGTGTGCATGTTGAATGATCTGCCACTGCTCTGCACAAAGAATTATGGGATATGCTTGGCCACGAAGGACACACCAAATATATTCCTCGCAGCTGATAACATGTTTGCAGGACAATATGTGAAACTCGGAGAGCTGTGGTGATTTATGGTTGAAAACTCCGAGTCATTTTCAGAAGTACGTCTCCTATCCTATGAGGTACCTTAATCAACCCCACTAGGTTTATGATTTCACTACATAGATGATGGATGTCTGACTTGATGACGTGGTTCTCTGACAAATGAGCTGAGTCCATCTCTCCATCTCAAAAGCCGCTGATGCTGACACACATGTTTTTGAGGGTAACTCTGCGGTGTACCAATGATGTGATAGCAACCTGTGCACTAAAGGGCCACTTTTGTACAGAACAGCCAATCAGAGCGCCCTCTCATCCCTGAACTGCCCTGTGATTGGTCACCGTCCACTTTTCCACAAGGCTGTCAACAGAGTTGAGAGGAAGAGTTTTAGTGTATTTGTATAGTATACTTTTTGCCCTCTACTAGAACTAGTTTGTGGTAGATTTAAATGTTGTACATTAACTCTTAAACCAGTAACACGGTGAAATAAAATGTACAAAGAAAATGAGCAATAAATAAAATATCATATCTCATTTACAGCCCTTCATGTGACTGTAGTTCGAGGCTCTCTTCATTATATCTTCACTGAACACAAACAGTGACTCATCCTTTGTTGTACAATGATCTTGCTTGTTAAAAAGTTGTCACAGCGTAAACCAGCCTGAGCCATTTACAGCTGAGGGTCTTCTGTTTTTAATGTAATGTGTCATATAATATGATACTTTAGTGGTATCACATGATGAGGTTTATAGCTACCCTCAGTAGACTTGGGTCAGGCTCATGGACAAATGTTTAAATGAACAAAACAAAGTAACAAAAAGGAAAAACCTCAAAACACAGCGAGTAGAAACACAGGAAACAAGACTGGGATCACATGGGATAACGAAAGAAACAATCTGAACTGAAATAAACAAATGAACCAATAAATACACTGGAGAGGCAGGGGTGATCCGACTAGTAAGGCACAGGTGAAAAACGGTATTATAAAACAGGACCCTATGAAAAAAGAACCAAATAAAGTCCTAACAGAATAAATGCAGGGGTCGTGACACAAAACATGATCATTCCAAATGATGTCACTGAATGTAAAAGAAGTGCAGCTCCTCATTGGTGCAAAGTAGCATTTACTTGGATGTGGGCAGATTATTAATTGTTAAAAGTGATTAATAATTTCCACTTCATTAGCAAGCCATAGTAATTGATGAATGGTGGCGTCACAAGAGATCAGAAGTTTCATTCACTTTCATTAAAAGCTCATTACATGTGTTATTCTGTAATATCTCAGTCCCAGTCTGTGCCCATCCTAGTTGTGTGGAGTTTTTTTGGGACCGTATTCTCGTACACAGTCGTACAAAACAGTCAAATCTGGTGACAGTAAGTAAGCAAGGAGCTAAGTTGTTGAGTTTGTTTGATTGTTACTTCTTTTACAACAGAGTCCAGGAGGTTGGGATGAACATGTGTCCTTTCCAACAACAGTGATGGAATGTCTTTACGTCATTATAAGTGTCTCTGTGCATGAGTGTACACTTTACACAGCCATGTGGACGAGCAGAGAAACAGCAAGTTTACTCTTCTTTTTTTCTCTTCTTCATTTTGCTTTGTGATATTAAAACGTGTCAGGATTAAATAAGAAAGGTGGCAGTTGACGCTGCCTTTTTTTTCTGATTTATGTTTATTGCCATAACTATTCATTTACGTTTGAATATTGTTGCAGTTGCTTTTCATACCATGTACCTTTTATCAGTAAGGGATTAGTGTCTATACGATTTTGTCAACTCCAGACTTAATATCAATACCAATACTTTTCTATAATGTAATATTTAGGCCATGGGACATGCAGTGGAGCAGCATTGTTGCCTCATAGCAAGAGGATCACAGGTTCAAATCCCAGTTTTGCAGAGGGTCTTCCTGTTTGGAGTGTGCATGTTCTCCCTGTGTGTGTGTGTGTGTGTGTTCTCCAGTTACAGCAGCTTCTTCCTAAAACATGCAAACTTGGGCATTAGGTTAATTGGACACTCTAAATTGACTTTAGGTATGAATTCATCTTTATGTAATTCCCCTGCGATGGCCGACCAAGTCCAGGGTGTACTCAACTTTTGTCCCATGTTAGCTGGTATTGGCTCCAGCTCTCCCTACGACCCTCATGTGGAGGATTAAGTGGTAGAAAATGAAACCTGACCACAGGGATGTGCACTCAAAGAAATGAAACATCAGATTTACTTAACTCAGTTATGTCAACCGGTCCCACGAAACACAATTAATTAAATGCAAGAATAACCATGTATGTAATTATTACTATTTACTTTTATGCATATTTCACTTAATAGATCTAAATATATTCTACATCATACAGTTAAGTCACATTTACTTAACACTATAATATTAGATGTACTAAACTCATTAATGATGAAATAATTTAACCCTCTTATGTTGGATTTAATTAATTTGTCATGTTCAATTTAATTATCAATGTCAAGCTTAATTTAATTAAATTGTGTATATTTATTAAAAATTCTACACAAAAAAGTCCTTTCACCTGCCTTTATTTTAAAATTAAATTTCAGACAAGACTGACCACAAATAAACATGGGCTTAAATCAAAAGTGCAGTCTGGTTACATCCCAGATACCCATAAAACAAAATTGAGTTGTACCATTAAACAGAAAATTACACATTTCTCAAAGCCCAAACTAAAATCTATTTTCGTCCACAAACCAAAAAATACTCCTCCCGGTCTTTTCAGGTAGTAGGAGATAACGTATGAACTACAGTACTGTTGCTGAAAAAACAACAACAATACAATGGCTCTGGCAAAAGTGAAAGCTACAGTAAAGAAACACTTTGAACGATAAGCTAAACACAGCCAATAATAACATGTTCTCCTCTGCATGTAGACTTGGACTCTGCAATATGTCCAGTTATCTGTCTTAGTCAAGCTATGCCTTTGGCTCAATTAGGCTGCACATGTAAACAGTGTGAAACCAAAAATATCCATTAGGTATTGAATTTAAAGTGAATCACAACAAATGTTTTTCTAACTGTAATAAAACAGTAAACATCAGTGGCCCTTTAAAAGATACACTATTCAATACAAAGCAAAACCAACAATAATAATCATAGTGTATTCAAGTAAAAATTGAAACTTGGTGCTTGGTCATTATGACATTAAATTCAACGCCTTTTGGTTTTGTAAAAAAATAAATACCAAAAGCAAGCAGATACCTCCAAGGACAGAACTTTAGCACACCATATGGCAAAAAACAAGGCAGGCCTGAACAGGCTTTAACAGCTGACATTTAACATTGCTGATACAGTATACATAATAACACCATGTAAAACAAAAAGCAGTGAACATCACAGATATTGCCTTGTGCAGTGAAGCTACTCGTGCAGTCGGTTTTTCAAGACCTGCACCTTTGCAGACATTCTGTTTCCATCCAAATCCAGCAATACTTTTTGGACAAACTCAAAAGTGTATCTTAAGTCTTTGGGATAGATTAGATTTAAGCTGTAGATCAGGCCAAGCAGTAGTGCACACCCATTAGCAAAATACCTGAGACCCTGAAGCACTTCAACTCCCTCTATAATGATACCGACATCCTCAGCTTCATCAGTGTCCGCTGCTCCCTCATGCCAAATGGCGTAGACTCCCATCATTGTTTCCTCCATATCTTTCTTTGCACCAGGATCAATATCCTGAATGTGGAAGAATGATAAAAAGAAAAATGTTGAAGTTTTGAATGCATATAATCCCAAAAGTGTTGTCTTATGTTTTGTCTACCATTCTAAAACCTAGGCAGCTCATTTGACATTGATTCAGGACAAAATTGCAAAATGCCATTAAAAAATACAGGAATATTTGTTCAGAACAATATTTAATTATTTAACCATACTGATCTCTGCAGGTAAATTTTGACTCAGAATTTTTATCTTTTCACTCTCAAATTTATTTATAAAGTTATGAAAGTTGATTTTGAACCTGTGATGTCCTAGCTGATTAGCAAGTTCTTGGAAGGGAAGTGCAAAACTTGTGTTTTCTCCCCCAAAATTTAAATACAACAATGAAATATTAAAACAGTTCTCATTACAAAAAGTAATAATCAAACCAGGTCAAAAGAATAAGTCACATGGTCAACAAGCAGACAAAAAAAGTTAACATTGTCTAACGCAGAAACATTAAAATGAATCAATCAATATTTCAGTTTTGTTTAAAACAGTTCTTTGAAATTTACCATGTATTCCTTAATGAGATGTTGTGGATCTTCATTTAGGTACACAGACACTGCTTTGAGCACACAATCTCTCCGTTTTTCAATACTTGGATCCTACAGGAGACAAATAAAAGGTTTTGCACACGATACAGAAAAGTAGGAGAGACTTATACATACAATAAAGTTAAAATATTTAAAATCATATGTACCTTGTCCATTGCTGCCAAAATGACCTTAATTTTCTGTCCTGCTGCCCCTCCCTTCTTACGGAAGACCTTCAGTAAGTTGTCAGTATGCCGATCAAGTTGAAACATGAAAGTAGACCGTAGTGGGACAGTGGTGATTCTGGCAAATTCTGCATCAACCTGAAACATAGTAATATACTTTCAAGCTAAAAAGCCACATCTGAATAAAAACCACATGCTACCAAGGGATGGCATGTTCACCATAACAGGGTTAGAACATTTTTACCTCTCTTTCTGAAAACAGAGCAGGCCATCTGCTCCGTAACTCTGTGATGAAGGGCATATCCTGGATAATTTCCTGCCTTCTATAGGCAAATGTTCTTTCCATTTTGTTTTTAATCTGCTCTTGGTTCTTCTTTTTCACCTCCACTAGAAGTGCTTGTCTTTCAGCCTCAAGACTCTCTTTAGATTCGCCTGCAGGATAACCAGGACAGTAGTTGACTTCTGCTTTCCGAGGCTTTTTCACCTGGTTTGGGCTGTGGTTCAGGGAACCATCCTTTTCTTTCATAGCATTTATGCTCAACTCCGGGCAGCCAATGCCCCTCAGTCTGGTGCGGTAGTTGGCCATTTTGTATTTTAAACTGATTTTCCAACCATAGTACCCAGAAACGGATCCTTGCTCCTTTAAACAAGGATGTTTTGTTATCAAAGCTTGACTCACATCATCAAGGTCTGCACTTGAAGGATACATTTTGTATTTGATAATTTCTGATGCCAAACTTTCAAGGATAGCAGACTTAAGTTTGGTACTTGGACACAGCAGTGTTCCACTGCTGTGAAAGGCCAGGTTGGCCTTCTCCAGCTGAACGTCGACCTCATAATTGAACTGAGGTAGTGGGAAGGTATGAGGCCATGGCTGTGATCTGAGGGAGGACCCTGAAGATGCAGATCCAGGGGAGGATAGTATGTCAGTGTCTGATGTTGATGAAAAAGATGATAAAGACGTATTATCAACTCCTTGAGGTGAAGCAGTGGGCTCATGGTGAGGTAGAGACGCATTTGTATCATTTGTTAAGTAAATTATCTTCACTGTGCTCTTGTCTTTGATGTCTGAAGTACATGACAAGTTCACAAACTCATTGTCAAATTCAGTGTCTCTGTACTGAAGTCTAAAGTTTCCTGACAAGCCAAAATGTCTTTTAATCTCTTCTTTAAGGTCTGCCACTGAACCTGGTATTCCAGTTGGAAGAGCCAGTTTGGTTGCATCATTTACTCCAAGTACAACTCTTATAGTTGCAGCCATCTTGTATTTAATCTGAAAAGAAAAGCAGACAATTGTTAGAAATTAAAAGGCCAGATTCCAGCCTTTTAAGTACTCATGAGGGACAGTCATTTCTTATTTAACATATTGATAATGGACAGTAATTATTTTATCATATTAAAGAAGTTACCCGTCACATGTACAAATCTCTTTAATGTCACCATTCGTATGGATCCAACATTATAGTCAGCCAAAGGGTATGGGTCAGCAAGCTCCTTCACATCCAGAATCACCAGCTCTCTTGTTGGATGCAACTCATAGGCTCTGTAGTGCTCCCTATACCATGAGCAAAATTTCCTGATGATGAAACTGACACCATCTTGTAAAATGCATGGCTGAATTATTTCTGCAAATTCTGGCAAACCACCACAAGACCCATGCACAACTATCATGCCCTTTTTGTAGTTAAAGCCAATGAAGGTTGCACTATGGACTAAGTTTACAACTGTGATCCCAGGGTATTTCTGAGTGAGAACGTTTGCAATGTCTTCATTGAGAACTTCAATTGGGACCTTTGAGACTTGTGTTACTTCTGGGGAATATTGTTCACTTTCAGGTCTGGCCATATGATAGCCCACCATCAGTTGGTGTTTTTTTGCCAAGGACAATGTAATATTTCTGAAGTTCTTCGTGTGCCTAACAATCTGCTTAAAAAAGCTATGTTTGGCTTCAAATCGCATCGTCCATAATGCTACAAGAGGACCAAAACATTTAATCATCTCTGGATAATGTTCTAGAAAATGATGTTTTGGCAACAATCTTTGATCAGGAAAGGCTTCCTGGTATTTTTTTCTGTGCTCTGAAATTTTGCACTCCAAATATGCAATTGTTTCTGCATAATGAATGGGGGCGACAACTACTTCCACAATATCCTTTAAATCCAAAATTACCTGCCACACAGGTTCATCTGGGGGGACAAGATTCCCAACCATCAAAGGAAGCAATCTGAGAAGACACCAGTTCTCGTGGGCATTTCCCCCTATTGTTTTTTTATTTCTGTAGGTTTGTGTTAACAAATGTGGGCGGTTTGTCTTGTCCCCCCACTTGTATGGAAACAAACGTATTAGATTATTGAATTGGTCAAGAGAAAAGTACTTTTTTGACAGCAGTGCAGTAATGCAGTGCGCTAGTTCAACTGGAACTATGCCCTCAAAAAGATCATGTGCGATGTCTGGGGGATAACCATTAAGGACATCAAAGTGCGATAGACTGTCTGTCAACACACAAGCTCTTTTAACACCAAAACAGTGAACCTGCTCTTCCTCAGCTTTTCTGACATGAAGCTGATGTCTTTCTTTACTTCTGAGGTGGAAAGCTCCTGATTTCACCTCCTGTGACTGAATGTCATCAATCTGCGCTGTACAAAATCGGCAAAAATACTTGCTGGAAAAACTCTCTAGAAACCCAGCAAGCCCATGAGCAGCAAGGTTATCAGCAATTACACATTGTACTGTACCCTTTATAAATGACCCAAGCTGTGGAATAAACAACCCATGCTGTTCCAAGATCCTTATATCACACAAAAGGGGCTCAAATATTTTCTTGTACCCAAATGATTTAACATAATCACTTTTGCACAATAATGAAAGATAAATTGAGGACAAGGCTGAACTTGAACCAGGTGGCAAATTACCTAAAGTCCAATAAACAACACACAGTTTGTGCTTCTTCCTCGATGTTCCCAATGGATTACAAACTTCAAAGTCATCTATATACAGGCATACTGAGAGTCTTAGTTGTTCACCTGAAAAAAACTGATTGTTCTTGTAGTGTTCACCATCTTTGAAAGACGAATACTGCTGTTGAGTCACAGAAGAGTCAGTAAGACTATCAACAACTTTATCGATCACATCATTTCGACTGAGCAGTTGTTGTAGGGACTTGATTAAGGGAACATATTGGAACGTTTTGTTGTTAGGCCTTCCTTCAAGTAAATACTCAACAGGTTCTACAACCTTAAAATGCTCCTTATAAAATTGTTTACGTTTAAAAGCTGAAGCTAGTTGACCATTCTTAGCTATTGCTTTTAACAAGGGATTGTGAGCAGAAATAGCAATGCTCAGCTCATCAATTACTGACTGATCAACATTAAGGTCATGCTTTTGGAAAATATCAATAGCTGTACTTTTTGATATAGGCAATACAGCAGAGGTTAAAATAAAATGCAGTTCTTCAAGAAACTCATCAACTGCTAAGCTTGGTACATGTGAGTAAATCTCCAATTTCAAAAGAACAGATGCAAATTTCTCAATTATGATGTTTTGCAGGTTCTCATTTTCAGTGTCAGAATTAATTAAATGGGGAGATGATAAAACAGAGGCAGTTCCTGCAAGATCGCTGCAATGTTCTTCAGATGTGCGGTCCTCACTTATATCACAAATTTTCACTATTTCCTCTTTCAGGTCTTTTACTGTCCAAGTGCCATGTTTCCTGTTTTTATGAGATTTAAAGGTAGCATATATATTAGTCTGAAAAGAACAATTCTGAAACATGCAAGGGACAGTCTCATATTTTTTTAAATGGTTGTTGGTGTGTGAAAAGTACTCTCTACTCGATGAAAAGACACTTCCTGGACACAAAATACATGTAAATGTTACAAGCTCTGCACTCGTTCCAAGTATTTCTTCAACATGACATCTGCTTAAATGAGTTTTCAGAGCATTCCATGTTTTGAATGAACAAGGGCAGTCATAGTATGTGCATGGAAATGTGTGTCTTTGACCAAAATGCCCATGTTTTAATTTGTAATGCTTCAGTAATTGGTACCTTGTAGATAGAGTTTCAGCACATTGCTTGCATCTCCACATTCATAACCTAAAGAAAAAAAGACAAAGAGATTATTGGTCATTCATTTGTAAAGTTCTTAAATATGATAAGACCTTATTAGGTTTCTAAGATCTGACATATATCATATGTATGTTGCTATTAAAATGACTGCATCCAGGTATTACATTTATTGAGATATTTTTCAGGTACTAAACTCACCACTAATGTTAGGTTGCTGGTCTGGCATCCGTCAACAAACACGCTCTGCAAATCTTAATTTCACAGCTGTGCAGTTTTGAAGTTCCTTCCTTTTTAAGAATGTAGAAAACATACACAAATGCAAATGACAATAAGGAGAAAAGTTAATGATTAAAAGGCTATATATGTATACATATACACATATATATGTATACACACACACACAACCTGTTTTTGACTTAGAATTGCTTTTTAAAGGATGAGTGTAAACATTTAAACATTAAATAAAAACAATAAAACAATATTTCGATTTTGAATATTTCAATCATAGCCTATATTTAAAAATATATATATATATTTCTTGATGGGGCTGGGTGAGGAGACACGAGCAGGAAAATGTTCGGTTTACTTTTCAGACTAAAAGATCCCGTGTTGACACCACATTGTATTTTACTTTACTACATCAAATCAGAGTCCACGCGAGCTAAGTGTGCTCCTGTTTATTCGGTCGGTAGAAATACTGCGCCGTTGTGTTTACAAAATGTTCAGTGTATTTCCGTACAAGAACCCCAAAAAATCTAGTCCCGCGACTCCAGTTGTGCAGGTACGGGCGGACGTCAGACAAGCACGTGAACCAGAGCACAGCGCGTCCATTCTGCCCAGCAACAGTGAATAATATTTTCTGGTTGGCTGATAGGTCGCTAGTCCAAGAAAGCTGTATGCGTGAACTACGCAGAGCAATCTGCCTTTGCATCCTCGATTCATAGATTACTAATGTATGTGAAGTAATTTATCACTTATAAAGCGTGAGAAATGTGTGACGCGAGTACCGCTGCCGCAATTTGAGGTGCTCAGTCACCCACCATTCCCCTCCCCACTCGCCATAACGTTTGGAGATTTTCAAAATCAGCAAACCCCAAAAGAGTAGATACTACGCAAGATAGTTATCTGTAGTTTACGTAACGCGAATACACGACTCTGCTGTAAAGGGAGGAGACATGCAGCGGTATTTGCAAAAATTAAAAAAAAAAGAAATTTGAAGGAGCAACAGTTAAAATTTAGGAATGTAGAGTAACACTACACATGACACCGTGGCGTTTCTATATGGAGAAAGAAATGGCGGATCATTTTCTGTGATGCACCATGGAACAGTTAATGACATCAAATTTATGTGTGGGAAGTACGCCATGTTAAATGATTTTGCAGTTTGTTATCCCCAACATAATACATATCTACAAATTATGTCCATTTACTGTTAGCCGCCAGTTAACAATAGGTTGAAGTTCCTTACAAATTAACCTACAGCCAATTAAGTACATATTTATCTAAACTCCGAAAGACAATTTTTAGTGCATTTAAGAGATTGATTATTATAAATAAATAAAAAATGGCTAACCAGGTCATTTTATGTGCACAACGTGGAAAGCTAAATGGAGTCAAGCTAGCAAAAATATTTCTGTTTTTCATCTTACCACAACCTATACCATCAATCCAAAATCATCAACTGGTATAAAACAAGCATATTTTAGTTTGTAATTTTTTGTTTAGTCATTAACTTACCTGAATATTAACGGATGGTCGTGGATTATGAAGAAATCCGAGACATGTGGCAGGACAGCAGAGTACAAGTCCAGAAAATGGCGCCTTCAGCCTTCTTCTTACTGAGCATGTGCAAGTACCTGTGGGAACCGCCCCTCTAGGCCTGATGTACATCTTAATTAACTTGCTTACATAAATTATGCTCATTATTGTTTGTTAATTACAACAAACTATAAAGTTAAGTACATGCTATTTGACATTCTTCATTTGAATCCAAAACACAGAATTATTCAATAATTTCAGTTGAAATAACTATTTAATGCAAACAGCACCTGAGTTTCATTTCTTTGAGTGTGGACAGTGCTCTTCCTACCTCACGACCGGAGGGCAGGCTCCTCTGTTTAAACTAAAGGACTCCAGTAAATCTTGTATTATACACTGTGACAGCCCTTTATTATTTGCTGCTTCATTTTTACAAAATTTAGTGGCAAGATTTGTCAGCCGTAATGGCTGAAGAAGTACACAACACATTGCAAGGTCATGGGAGAGATTGCTGTGGTGGCTGTTTATCTCACCTAATCTTCACCTCTGACTCTTCTTCCACAAAAAAAAAGTTGACATCAACAGAACTGTGTCCATCTTCAAAAGTTCAAATAGATGTTCTATCACAACTTTCTCCATCTCTGTGCCAGCAAATAAGATAAACAAATCTGAATATGTGCCACCCACTGCCCAATAGTTCTTTGTTTCTCTTTTCCAATGACTTTAAAGACAAGACTATCACGACCTGCTGTCAAGGAGTGTAATTCCCTCTCATGCAGGGTTAGAACACACGTGTAAATGATGCAGTGTATGTGAGAGCAAACCCTTTTCTATGACACAGGCAGCATTGTGGTTGGTTAGTGTAGAGGACCAGAAAGCAGGAAATGTCGGAAAGCTATTAAAGTACTCTCTGATTCCCAAACATTCTACAGTGAGGTAAAAATGAATAAAACATACTTGTTTGTCCAGTTCTGATACTCATAACTTGCAGTAACAGGAAGTCACTTTCAAAAAGAAAATTCATTTCCTTTTGCAATTTTTTGTTTGGGAGTGTGTCGTTCACAAAGCAAAACAGTAAGAAAATCCTGTCTTGAGATAAAGTGGCATATCTATTCTTAAAATATAATAAACTTAAGATGTAGATTTTAACATATGAACCTTTTGTTGAGCGGCTGAAGTCTGTTGTTCCTTGTGTACCTGCTGGCAGCCATGTGAGAGAGAGCCTCTGTGTCTCAGACTGCTGCTTAGTGCAGGGCACATGCAAGGCACAGTCGGTGCTGGCTATGTGTCAATACCTCTTAGAAGAGAAAAAAAGAAGAAAGGGTAAATTCAGTCACTCGTTTTCTACCACTTTATCCTGTATAAGAGGGTCGTCGGGCGAGACAATCCCACCTGACAGGGTGAAAGATGGGGAACACCCTGGAGAGGTCACCAGTCCATCACAGGGTTAACACACAGATGAACAACCATTCACTCTCACATTCACACACACACACATATAAGTACATATATATATATATATATATATATATATATATATATATATATATATATATATATATATATATATATATATATATATATGTGTGTACATGTACATATTTTACCCATATAAATCATATTGAATTTATTAAAATGCAGAGAGCCTCCCCTGGGTTTTCCCTGATGCGTCATTTGCGGCCAGTCAAGTTGATCGACAAGGACATAAAATGCTAGATTAATAAATAACTGTGCGGCACTTAAAAAAAAACACCCACTTATACATTCACACACAAACATGCTGTGCTCTTCTCTATGTCTCTCTCACATTAAAAAAAAAAAAAAAAAAGAAGCCCGCACGCTTCCAGCGTTTATATCACCATTCTTTCCGCGCACTGAGTCCTTGATGGGCAGAGCGCACGGCTGCACAGTCTCCTCCCTCTTTCTCTCTCTTGTGCCTCTAGGCGCTGTCTTATTTTCCCCTCAAGAATGGTGCAACTCCCTGCCAATTCTTCCCAATCCATCAGTGACTATTCTACCCCCCCGGGGGTTATTTATTTATTTAATTATTTATTTATGTCAGCACGCCGTCATGTTCTTCTGACCCGGGGTCCTCACCAGGAGGGAGGTGTGTCTGCTTCAATCTTCACTTTATTATTATTATTATTATTATTATTATTATTATTATTATTATCATAGTTACAGTTAAGAAGAGACCAGTGGGGGCTGCATGGTTTCTGCACAGAGACATGTCTTTATTTCAATTTAAATACATCTATTCAACCTTGAATTAACAGGGGAAATGTCATATTATGATTAGGAGTCTATTAATAGTAGTATGACAAGATCAATATGTCTTTTTTTTTGGAACCACTATTTATTTTTCAAACGTAAAGATATTGTTGTGTTGGTATTGAGAGATTATCAGTCAGAAATTAAAATATGTATATATATACATACATATATATATATATATATATACATCTGGATGAATAAAAAAATATATATCTTTAAATTCTCTAAAGTTAATTCTGTTGACATAAAACAACAATTTGTTTCCATATGACACAATACTTTATTATAATACATCTTACACAAATGTATTCGTTAAAATTATACTGTTTATATCCCCTTTATAATTTAACACTCTTATCAGATATCACCTGCACATTATGTTACACCCATATAAAACAATGCTTCAGATTAGCCTAGATATCCAACACATGGTTTTAAAACATTGAATTCTTAATTTGATGGATTTAATGATTATATGCGCCACACACGATGATATAAACGGAGAGCAAGAGGGAAAATTTAGCACCATGGACAGCGTCTCTCCCTCGCTCTCTCTCCCTCTCTTTCTCTCTCTCTGTCTCTCTCTCTCTCGCGGCAGCTGGCTGTGATACAGCTCCTCCTCCTGTGTGGTGGCTTTTCCCGACCAAAGATCCTCGGACGTGAACAGTTTCGCTGAAGAGCACTTTTTTTCTCTCTCTCTTCCCCAAACCAGCTCACAGACACTCGAGGCGCCACTTCTTCTTCTTCCTCTTCTTTTTCTTCTTCTTCTTCTTCTTCTTCCATATCGACCCGAGAGAAGAGAGTTGAGGTGTCGGGTAAAGGTCTCCAACGCTCCTTCATCCCCCTCCCAAATCTCTATCAGCGATGGGGACTCGGGCTGGCTTCTGCCCAGGAGGATTGCACTTAACTCTGGCTCTCTGGCTCATGACAGCCGCGCTAACCCTGCAAAATGCCCAGGCGGAGATTACTTGCGCGTCTTGCCCGTCGCCAGTGCAACTTCACCTGGATAAATTGGAGCTGGAGATGCGCACTGACCTGACCGAGGAACCGAGCACCTTGGAGTTTAAGGAACTCGGGGTTACTGACCAAAATCCATTGGAGAATGGGAGACCTGTGGAGGATTTTGCACAACATGTCAGTTTGGATGGAGTTGGAACAAGAGGCGACAGTGACCGCGGCGATGTTGAGGGGAAGGAGCCGGGTATGGCTGAGGATGCTGCGCTCTGGAGAGCCAAGAGAAGCGGTCCCGACTTTGAGTTTTCCGAGTTCAGTGACAGCAGGTGGAACGGGCGGGCTGGCGCGGATTCGCTCGAGCAGGATCAGGTCTCGATGCTGGATGGACTGAAGCAGAGCAGGCCCGAGCTCGGCTGGGGCAGAGGGAATAACCGGCAGGATGAGTCCAAGCTCAGCAGCAGCACGTTCGCGCTGACGGGAGACTCGGCACACAACCACGCGGTGGTTTACTGGGCAGGACACAACAGCAGCGTGAGTAACACCACTGTTCATGACTTCCTCTGCGCTTTCAGCTGTTTGTCAACACTCTTGCATGAACTCCAGCCTGTGTGCGCTGGTGTTAACAGGTGCACGGGGAGCTACAGATGCCCGCAGATGTGACACGCGCTTTTTTCTTAATGCCAAATGCCACTATTACGCGCGGACTCCCCCTCTCTGTCTTGGCGTCTCTTGTGCTGTTTGGTGACATTTTTAAACTCTGTTACTTCTTGTCTCTCTTCCCTGAGCGCGGACCTGGTTTTAATATCTAGTTAGTGTTGATTTATGGTCTTTGCTGCGATTTGGAGATATGGCAATGCGTGTTTCATTCCTCCCAACTGATGCGAGGTTTTCTCCATCCAAATTAATTGACTGGGGAAGAGGGGACTCGTAAAATATTGCTCAGCCTCTGATAAGAACCTTGAATTCAATGTGACTCCTCGTGATTCCCCCTGAATTGTCAGAGACGCGACTGAAGCGAACGTCTACGAGGAGACATGCAGGATTAATGGTGGTTTATTGACTTTTAAGGAGCTATTTAATTTTTTACACGTGACCGCCACTGGTGTGCGAGACATTTTTTTTATGCTGCTCATAAAAAAAGGTTAGCCCTGGATATATTAGCACAGACTTAAAGGAGAGGGTGCAGTGCATCATCATCATCATCATCATCAAAAGAGGAGATGTTGTGTGCCTCACTGAAACAATGCTGCCTAATGACAGACTCTGGGGATAAATGGTACAATGCACTGCAGAGATTGTGTCAACAATCACAGAACAATTGAAGGGATGAGCCAATAAGATATATGTGGTTAAATCACCGGAATATCGGATAAAGAAATTGATGTGGTCCGAAAACCTGAAATGTCACATAAATGCTCCAAAAAGTGCAGAGTGTAAAGAGAGATGTGTCAGAATGTGAGTGAGGAAAGCACATTTCTGCCACACTGCAGTGATCATGTGAGCTGTGTGGACTTATTTTAAAATGAAACAAAAAAAACCCCAAAAAAAAACCACCCCAGCAGATCAAAAAAGTGTGATGTTGGAAGCAGAACTGTAGCGGACACTAATGTCGGACATGAAGAAGTGCTATCGTGCCATTCGTTCATCCAATTACAATATGGCCAAGTGCAAAATTGTTATCTGAAAGATACTGCAGTTGTTTGATAAAGATAAGTGTACGACAAAACTGCACTATAATGGGATACTGCAGTGCTGCAGGGATTCACTGACACAAAAATCTCCGTCCTTTTATATGAAAGAATTTGTTTTTTCTGTTCCCAGTCTCCAAAAGTGTCAGGTCAACATGATGAAAATGACAGCTAACAAGCAAACAACAATCTATCACACACACACGTGTGTGTGTGTGTGTGTGTGTGTGTATCTGAACATATTCTCTTGTTCCGTGAGCGTATAGGAAGCCAATGTGCAGTCCTTTGAAAATCACAGCATTGCTGTACAGGTCAGAGGCATATATCTGAATCCCTGCGCACGGCTGTAAAGGGTTGTCACACACTCTAAAAGGTCTCTAAAAATGACACAGGCCACATTGACACCCATTTTACATATGCCCTGGATAAAGAACCGACCCACTCTTACACAAGAGAGTCCTCATAAAGAAATAAGATAATGAGACAAAATGAATCAAAGTCATTTACACTATTGTGTAAGCTCACAGGAAGCTGACTGACTGTCCTCTGTGCTTTCACAAGCTTAATTTGCTGTTGTGGCTGCTCCTCCCATATATACAGTCTTGTCTTTGCTGATTATGGCATGGTACATGGACTTGTTTTTTTTGATTGTTTTTTTAACCTGCAGTGAAGACTGAGGCACTGTGTGAGTGTGTGAAACATGTTGGAGAGAGAAGGGATGGGTGAGGAGGTTATTGTGTGCCTCTGCCTCAGGTTAAATCTTTCATAATTATCTTGACAACTGAGGCCTTTATTTCACAGAAAAAAAAAATAATAATAAAAAAAGTAAATAAAATGAAAGAAAGCAGGCATCGTCTGAGAGTGTGCTCCGGAGAGGAGGTCCCCTACTTAATCTTCATCGGTGGTTGGTGCTTATCGTGATGAATCGGCTGGTGAGGCCCCGGCACATTGAGCTTGAAGTCTGCCAACTTAGCTGCAGCAGTAGTTATGTTAGAGCAAGAGTGAGTGGCTGGCTAATGGGATGACTAGCTGATTGGATGGATCACCAGCTTGGCAGCTCAGCTACCTTAATCTTCACAGTCTGTTTACTTTCAACACTTAGAGGGGTCCTTTAAATTTTGGAATGACTGTAGCGTATACCAGGACATATGGCGGAATAGTGGCGGTTGCTTCACAGCAAAAAGGTCATTGGTCGTGGAGTTCCCATGATCTCCGGGTACACTTCCCTCTCACAGCCCTTTTTTTTTTTTTGCAGAGGCTAATTGGACTCTCTAAATCGACATTAGGTGTAAATGTGGGAGTGAATGGTTGTTTGTCTCTGTATGGTTGCCATGCAGTGGACTGGTGACATGTCCAGGTTGACCAGGCCCTATGTCAGCATCAACTGCTGCTCTAGCTCCTCCCACAACTCTCATGTGGAGGATAAAATGCTGGTCAATAAGTTAGACCGTAGCGTATGCCTACACTGACTTTTCGCAGCAGGAGCATTTTTTCAGATCCACTTATCTGTCAATAAAGGCGAAGTCGAGTCGACGAGATGACACAGCGGGGGAACACAGCCGTACAACAATGAGCAACTTTTATTAAAGAATCAACATACCTTCTCAAAGACAAAACATAGGCTAATACCTTGAATTTTCAGGTCATTTTCCCTCTTGGTTAAACACCTGGACTTGTATGCACATGAACACAGAGAGGGGAAAAAAAACATGCGACTTGTCCACTTGAGCCACTGATCGGCTTTTCTGTTAGTGCCCTACTGCTTATTGGTATTAATATTAATAATGATATTAATGAATATTTCCACTAGAGGGAAGTCTCTACTGTTTATTTTCATTTTATTTTATATTTGATTATAATTGGCCAGGCGCAGGACTGGTGACCTGTCCAGGGTGAATCCTGTAATCCGCCCTATGTTATTTAAGATTTGCTCCAAGATGATGAATTAATCCTTTTTTTAACACCATCAGAACAACAACAAACATTACTTTACAAAAAGTACAGATAAAAGCAAAACCTGTGCCTTGCATTAGTAAATGTCCTACTTTTTTTAATTTACATAATTACGTTCTCCGAATTTACATTAAATCAATGAAATCCAGTGTCGTGAAAGGCAGGAATCAGATTTTCCTCGAGTGGTTTTCATTCATTTAGCGATGGAGAATGGTTTGGACTGAAATGTGACACAAATGAGCAGTAGTTAGCATTGTTGCAACCCGACGATGGATCGTGTACGCCACCTTTGTTCCTGTGTCACCTGGGATTGGCACCAGTGCCCCCAGCGACTCTCATGTAGAGGATCAAGCCTTCTGACAAATATCTATGGGCATCAATGCCAGGACAGCACAGCACCAGTGTCCAGTCGGCAGCATCTGCAGAAACCTTGAATATGTAAGTTTTGTGGGGCTGCTTATGTTATAACTGACATTTTTTTTCATATAATAGGAGTCTAATAGGAAAATTTTTGCTTAAAGTGAGCCCAAACGTTTGAGCACTTGTCTGCCATGGTGACTCCCTCATCATTGGGGGATGATTGGTAATCAGAAGACAATAGCTTGCTAGCATTCCGACATTTACAATTCCAAAATGTTCTAAAGCACAGCTAGTGTCAGTGTAACATAAATATCCACAGTGGTACATTTTTTTTTTACAGTGCCAAAATACTACTGGTTCTTGATACCCATCCCTAATCATGAACATAATGACATTGTGAAAATGGACAGCTTTAGCTGTGCTTTTATTTTTTGTGATGTTTGAATCGTTACTCTGTTCAGAGGGAACCTTGAAATTGTAATAATCCTTTTAAGAAGACTGTGACCATGAATGTCAGCATGTTTAGCCGATAGCACAGGAGAGAGGGTGTCAGCTTTCCAGCTTAGGAACGCCACATCCTCTCACCCTCTTGATGTTTTCTTCAGGTTACGTGGCACATGGCGCTGTCTTTGTTGTTCTCCACCCGTTGGGTGCGCGGAGAAAATTAGCATAAGAGAGTGGCCTTTAAAGTCTCGGGAACTCATGCGGAGGCGAGTCGGCCATATCTGGCAAGTCATCAGTGAAGCTCGCTGGACATATTTGAAATTGCCAAATCCCTTTTGTGAACCGGAAGAACTGGCAGACTCTGACGAGCCGCATTTGAAGATGAATGCCATGCGGCAAAAATGTCGACAAGAATGTTGGAAAGAATCTGACATGCTACAAAAACTCCGGCGTTAAATATTTCACAGAGCAGGCTGGCTGTATGTGATGGTCATTATATGCACCATCTATAGTGTAGAAAGATTCCAGGGTCCCAACAACAAGGACAGAGGTGCATGCATCATTGCCAACCACGGTCTCTGCAGTGAGGGGATGTGATTTACTATGTAGTCTCATTCCTGCATATTTTCCATCAACCCATCTCACCCCTCAACCCCTTAATTACTAATGGTAATACATTATAACCGTGTTTCTTTAATTCTCTCTCTCTCTCGTTCTCTTTCTCGTTATCCTGGTGGCCCTCTGCTCTGGAGGAAGAAAAAAAAAAGTAGAATATCATAAATAATGTCTAAAGCCTTACAGTGGGCCTTATCTCCCCTATCCCTCAATCTCTCCTCCCTACTTCTCTAATTAGTGTCCACAAAATTGTTTCCCAGTCTATTTTGCCATGGCGAGGAGCCAACGTGCCACATGACATGAATGGGGAATTAAATGGCATCCACAGCTAAACTCTTGGCTGCACTTCCTGAATACTTTTGGAATTGGGCTGTATGTGGCTAATGCTTGCAATGTGTCCACGTATAGGATCAGTCACATACATTTAGGTACGTTTTAATTTCTCTATACCTCAAAGTGTAGTTAAAGCTCTTGCAATCATGGAATTTAGCTTGAAATTAAATGTGATTAGAATTAATAATAATATATAACAGTAGAAAAGGGTAGAACAAAAAAAGTCTTAATAATCTGCTGGGGTGGACTTGGTCAGGTGTCTTATGAGGCATGGGTAGATGATAAATCTGTGGTTTTATCTTGGGTTTTTGGCCTTTTTGTTCAAAGTGCCTCATCCAGGTTATTGGACACATGGTGTTGGGCTTTGCAACCAACTCATCCATGATTCTCATACCAGTTTCATGGAAAAGTCAAGCATCTCAGGATTTACTTTGAATTTAACAGTCACATAGTGGCACTCACAAGCCCACCCAAGGGCACAGCAGAGGTACCACAGAGACCCAGAACCCCACACCCACCCTCAGCACTAAGGCAACCCAGCTCAAGCCCACGGTCCACCACCCCAGCCCCCAAGGGCCCCCCACACTAAGGCAGCAATCACCCCACAGACCCACCCTGATCCCCACAGGGCAGACCCACAGACTCCGAGGGACAGCACACACTCGAGGCCACCAGACAGGCCCATTCTGAACATCCTTTGTCCTGTGTAGTGTATTCTGTGTAAGATTTTATATTGTATTAGTTGTACTAGATCTGGATTTCTGATCATATTGAATATGTATTAGATGATATTTGTAACCATAAATTTTCATCCGGGCTGATAGATAGGTCTGTGTCCCATTTTGTGTTTGGCAAAGAAATTGTACTATCGTTTTCTGTATGTGTTTTTGGATCATTGGAAGTAGTTCAAGGTCCAATTTGCAAGATCTAAACCTCACCTGGTTTACAGATTTAATTTGTAGGTATTCAAAAAAACGTATTACTTTTGATGCCATATTGTTCCATCAGGTTCTGAAATGGAATGAATTTATCTTGGATCATTGGTTCCAAGTGCTTTTCTGAGGTTTAACGTTGAAGGTTTAACGATGAATGTCTGTCCTCAATGAATCCTCTCTGGTCTGGGTGAATTATGAAGGGGGGAATTGTTTCCAATCTCCTCACTAGGTCTTTGCATTTGATTTTGAGATCTGCGTTTATGAGTGAGATTGGACAATGGGAGTGTGGGGTCTTTATCAGGTTGTGCTGTGAGCAGCTTAAGTTCTGAATCGGTCGTGATATCCTATACAATGTCATTTATACAAGCAGGAATTTTAATTTTGATGAAAATAAAACTGGGTTAGTTTTAAGAAATAATGTGATATTCATACACTGAGTGTTGGGGAGTGAGTGTGAGTGCACCACAGGAGGTCCCTCAGCAGTCTAGGCCTACAGCAGCATAACTAAGAGATAGCTTTGGTTTCCCTGTACCATCTATAACTATAAGCTTCATAAAAAAAATGAAAGTTTTAAATCTAAATTCAAATACAGAGAAGGTGTCCACCTCTGTATTTGGTGGTTCCACATAATAGGAGCCTGGTAACAGGTTCTACCTCTCATTTTACTCTACTTCAGACTCTGGGAACCACAAATAGGCCTGCAATTTGGAAGTAAAATTATACGTTGGGATTCAACTAGCTCCTTAAGGTTGAATAGGGTTTGATTATTAAGTGCTTTTTACACGCATTTAGCTCAAACACTACACAGCCCAACTAGAACTCTCAGACAAGCGTGTGCTCCTCTGTGTGTCTGTCTGCCCACTGCAGACCGATCAGTTCTGTGATATCTTCTGTGAGTCCAGTCGGGGGTCTTGCTCCATTGGGGACCCAACCACAGGTCTCGAGGTCTTATGGCGTGTTTCCACCGGCTTGACTCGCCTCGCCTCGGCACGGTTAAGTTGCATTTCTTTTTTTAGTACCTGCTCTGGCGAGGTTCCAAGCGCGCTGACGTCATCAGACTGCCGGCCACTGATTGGTCAGAGTGCTGTCACAGGAAGAGACGTCGAACAATGCCGGACTGTAGATCAGTTAAAAAGACTTAACGTGGGTTAATGTCCAACAATTACCAGGGACATGTCTGAAATCTCAATATTTAACAGAGGAGTCTGGTGTATTTAGTGACAGCACTGCTGATTGCCAGCGGCATCACAAACCCTGCCGCTGTATTTCAGTCCAGTGACTGTGTCAGACGGAGTCTGTGCTCCGGTCATGGAGGAAGTACTGAACAAATATTTTATTTACTGATTACTTTATTAACTGATTCTAATGATTCCGTTATACTGAAAACAACTGCTTTACAAGTCACTAGTTTGTGTGTGTCGCGTGTAAAACAAAGTCACCACAGTTTCATGAAGCTGCGCAGTGATGACTCCGCCCACGTTTGAGTAGATACTATTTTGTAGTGGAAACGCAACCTAAACCGTGTCGCATAGTCACATTGGAATAGAAGTCTTGTTCTCAGTTTATATTTTAAACATACTTTAGTGGCAGTGAACCGCAAACAATAATTGAAGGTGCAAGCAGCATTGACCAGGAGTGTGTTGACACTGTAGATAGTGGTCGTCACAGTTGTGCACTGCCACTAACTCAGAAAACTGGAGGGACGAGGAAGATGTAATTTCCTCCTTGTCTGTCTTTGATCTGGGTTGCCGTGGCTACTGTGGTAGAGAATCTCATTTGCTTTTGATCTGTACAAGCCATATGACAAATGATGTCTGATTCCATTTATTGTCAAATCATTTTTTTACATTTGTATAAATAGCAGAAAAAGTTAAATGTATTGAACACATTCGGGGGGGGTTTCTGAATTTTGGGCAAAGTTTTGTAATGTTTATAAAATTACAAGTTTATGTTCAAACTACCAAAAATTGATATTTTGGGGGGAAATGAACTTGGGTAGCTATTAATAGTCTAAGACCAGGGATGTCAAACTCAATCACATGGGGCAAACATTTAAAACACAGTTGAAGTTATGGGCCACACAGGATTAAAATTTAATTAAACAACAACAAATGTGACAACGTTTTAACCAGAAATATGAATTTCATAAAATTGCAATAACCTTTCCCTCAATTAAATGAGTGAAACAATTAAACAAAATGTTTAAATGAACAATAGTGATGCGTGCGAAAGGTGACTTTTCAATTTTAGAGGCTCTGCCATTGCGTTTTCACTCTTATGACATTTTTTTAGGGCCACATCAAAACTTTTCATGGCTAAAAGTTAATTAAAGTTTGGACTTAGGCTCTGAGCTGTGAAAATTCCTAGGGCCCAGTGGAAGTGTGCATCAGTGACCTTTCTGGGTGATTTTGTTCATCTTCATCACAGAGAAAATCTGCTTACACAGGTAAGTACTCCCAAACATGGAGTTGGGGCATCGTTTCAGGGATGAAGTGGGGAACTATCCAGGATAGTATTTTAGACATTTACTTTGCCCTGAGTGTGCGGTTACACTGCAGCTCTATCAGCTCCATTTCAATATTTGCAGGTACTTTATCCACGTCAACTAAAAAACGGATTTGTGAGCAGTTAAAAATTCAATTTCTGTGCTTCAAAGTCAACAAAGGGCCACGTGTGCTCAATTTAGCAGTGAAAAGTGCAGCTGAAAACACAGCTGTGGAGCGCTGCTTTGTGATTTGTTGGCAACAGGCAAAGTGACTTAAGTTCACTTTCTGCATCGCCCACAGGTGCAGCTTGACCTGAAAAGCTTTCGCTGCGTCATACATGTCCGTAATCACACAGTCCCTGCTCACTGATCAATGGGTAATTAAAGCAGCGGAGGAGAGGGAGGAGGGAGTGGGGCGCAGGTCTTTGTTGGCACTCCAGCTGTTGTAGTGCATTGTGGGATGCGTAGTACGAGTGGTGGAGGGCTATTTACTTATTTACTGGCCAATAATTATCGACATTAAATTATGTTGCAGGTCGTATGTTTATATAATTACATACCGCGCTGAGTTTGACATGCGTGTAAATGGGTTTGAAAGATGATGAAAAAGCGCTGCACGTGAAAGTGTGAGTGAATAGGTGTGAATGGGTGAATGGCAAAACTGCAGTGTACAGCAGTTTTTGAGTGGTCGTCAAGACTAGAAAAGTGCTATGTAAATACAGACCATTTACGGGTGCTTTTTAAGTATTGTTTGTAAATGTTATAGGTAAAAGATTAGGCTTCATCAAATGCGGGGGATATGCGTCGCTCGCTGCGTCTGCAGTATCGTGCTGCACGTTTGTTGTGTAGTGAAGAAGACATGGTGGATGGAGGACATGGGAGCAGTTGCCCATGGGACATTGTTTTCTTCTAAGAAGACAAAATCCAATTGTGTGAATTGTTGGGTTTCTCTGCTCTCGATGATGTTGTCTATGTACAGAGCCTCGAGATAATGTATGTTGTGATTTGGCACTATACAAATAATGAATTGAATTGAATGTGGTAGAAAATGAGCCAAAGTAATGTATATGTTTGGATCCAAAAATGTGTCCAACCTGTTTTTTTTTTTAAAAGTGATATGATCTCAATTTTGAGTTGTGCGATCTGTTGGCTGCACCAATGCGACAATGACAGTAATAATTGATAATGACATTTTGTATTCTTTTTTCTTTTTTTCCTGGTCCATCACGTTCAACCTCTGAGACGCCAGCGGACACATTGTCTCCACTAACATATTCCAAACCAGACAAAGTGAATATGCTGACATTTTAACACCTTATTAATAATAACAATTCTCTCTCAATTCTTCACTCAGGGCCGCTTTACATATTACGACGATAAATCAAACACGCAAAAGTTAAGATAAAATAAAAAGTTAAAGGTGACTTTAATCTGAAGTGAACAGAGAACATAAACACACTGCACTGTTCTTTTGATTTGTTGATAAACACAGTATTTTGTGTTATGTTATTATTTAAAGCTTATTTGAACATTTGGATTTGTTTCTATATATTTGTAATGTTATTGATGTAATATTTGTACTGTGATCATTATTAACATTGAATAATTGTTCTTTCTTTTTTTTACTGTATTTAATTTAGTTTATTTTGAAGTGTTTTGATTTATGTTTTGGATTCTACTTTCATTTATAATACATTTATTCAAATATAAATCTGGGTGAAATTATTTCTTTTTTTTTTTACATATTTTAACAATAGCAATGATCATTTTGGTCACTATTACTGCAGTATGAAATTCTCATACCGTTACAGCCCTAAAACAGACATTACTGTTTGTTTTTTTTCCAATAAATGTTTAATTATTTTATTCTTTACATCAATTGACTGATTAAGGGTCATCCATTACCATTTCCTGCTAGATTTTAGTCCTGCGGAACAAAAAGCAGCCTCTTCATAGGCTTTGTATGGACAGGGAAGTACAGCCACTTTCTTTGAAATCTAGCTAGAAAGATACAGTTAAGCATAAAATAGCAGAGTAACACCCACTGCTGTCAGAATAATCTATATCCCTCATGAGTGCATACAAAAAATCCAGCTCTTTCCCGTTACCCCGAGTTAACTAGGTCAGCACTTTTTAGGTTGCATTTTATTACTTCAGATAAAGGTCAGTGGATGCACTTTAAGTGTCACATACCGTTAAAACTCTCTCACGAGTACTCGGCACAGAAACGCCAAGGCATCAACGAAGCCATTCAGGAGAGCCATCCAATCAGGGTGCACAGCACCTGCTGCTGCAGCAAGCTGCAGATCTTGGAACACATCAAGCTGTTAAAAGCTTTGAAGTTATGAGCGTGAGCGGAGCAGAAACCAAGCCTTTAAGGCTGCGTTTGCCAAACCTAATGGCCTCATTATGATTCCTGTGTGATTGCAGCCATTGCTGAGCCACTGATGGAAGTCGCCGCACTTTGACTTGACAGAATTTAGCGGAATCACAAGCTTGGCCAATGTTCCTGTTTTGGCACGTCATGGGTGTCGACATCGTCCGTGCGAGGAGAGACGTCGAGGTTTAAGTGAATTTGCATCAATTACATTGGGGCAACCCACTGTCAGTGGCGGTGGGTTCTCTTGCCACTGTTGTCCTTTCACTGTGCACAGTTGGAACATATATTATGCAGTGACCTCAGGAATATCCAGCTTTGAGGTTTGAGGTAAAGATGCACTGTGCATATGCATTTTTTCTTTCTGAACCAAGTGCGATACCTCATTGATGTCCCTTGCCATTTCCAGAAACATGGACAAGAGAGAGCAGCCAGGAGATGAGCACATAATAATGTCAGACCACAGTGAAGCGGTCACACACTGCATGTTTCTCTCTCTACCTCTCTCTCTCTCTCTCTCTTTCTCTACCTTGGCCTCTATTTGCTCTTCCTCTCCCTGACTGTGTTCCTTCAGCATGCACTGACTGTCTGTCCCTCCCTCCCACACGTTCATATATATCCAGCAGGCCACAGATACATGAAATAACAGGCATTTGGAGACTTGTTGATTCACACACACACGCAGACTGCAGGATATTAGAAACCCACAAGTCGACTAAAACCAGATTTTAAAATAGTCTGACTGAAATGGCACTAAATCTGATTCCTTAAAGTCAGATTAACACACCCAGATAATGCAATTTGGAGTCAAATTATTACTGCATGCAAAGATCACACCAGTGTAAGAGGCCATGCCATGATTCCAGAAGCAGGTACGTGACAGAATAAGTGACACAAACGCTCACAGAATGCTTAAAGATTTGATCAATTTAAAGTTGGTGGATGTGTGCTTGATTGACTAGTTAAACTGGAAACTGCCTAATAGTAACAAGCTGGAAGTGGGCTTATTGCCACCTAGTGTTCTCCTACTAGGCCAAGGAGAATACAGGGTGAAATACCAACCGGTCCATTTTTTTTTTTTTTTTTTTAAATGACGAGGAAACAAAATGAATGCTCTGTCAACTTAAAATGTAAATATTGTAAG
Source organism: Solea solea (assembly GCF_958295425.1). Classification (NCBI taxonomy): domain Eukaryota; kingdom Metazoa; phylum Chordata; class Actinopteri; order Pleuronectiformes; family Soleidae; genus Solea; species Solea solea. The sequence continues at coordinate 11,613,740 of NC_081143.1, read as the reverse complement.
TTAATAAGTTAGTGTGGTAGGAATGGTAGAAAGCCATAGTGGTACCAGTTAATGTCATTTTGGTCTGAGATGAAACCAGAAAACAAAGGGTGCATATCGCCACTTAGTATAGTGGAGTCCGACACTCTTCAAATGATGTATAGATTCCCTGCTAGTGTTTGTATACTGGGACAAGACAAGCAGTCCAATTAAATAGTGTGGTCGAGCTACATCCGCACCACTGTGCATGGAAATCTACTGACAGACTTGTACTGATGCTCTTATGTTAAAAAAAAGAAAGACACCACACACACACACACACACACACACACACACACTCCCTCCCTGTGATTCTCAGTATCTCATCTCACTCTCAGTCAGAGTGAATGGTGTCGTGCCTGGAGGAGGATGTCATTGATGGAGACTAATGTTGACACATCACACCCCAGGACCTGCAGTCAATTAACACATTGTCTAATTAAAGTGATCTACTGGTTTATCTATGAGAGATTGAAAGTGGCTGTAAAATGGGGTCCACGCTGCATTAACTTTACAATCAGGTCTGCTTCTTAATTTCCATTTGTATTTTAATGGTAATAACTGGCTTAAACATCCCCCCAGTAGCAAACAGATTGTGCCAGCAACTTTCATTGATGCCAGTGGGAGATAGATGCTCGTCATAAAGGTTTTTTTTCTTCTGTATATAAGCAGCTGCTTTGTGAATGAACTTCCGGCTGTCCACAATATCCGCTGTCGCGCAGGGTTTTTGAAGTTGTATGAGGTACTGACACATCGTAAGAGCTGACATCATTTTGCGTTTCCATTAGTGATAGTACCCGGTACTTCTTTTATTAGTATACCTGCTCTGGCGAATTGACAGAGTGCCGTCACAGGAAGAAGCATGAGCAAACTGTAGATCAGTTATAAAGACTTGAAAATCCTGAAAACATGAGTTAATCTCCAACTATAAGCAAGGAAATATCTAAAACATCATCATTTAACAAAGGAGGTGTATTTAGTGACAGCACTGCTGAAAGCTCGCAATCGCGATGCATTTCAGTCCAGTGACTGTGTCAAATGTGTTTTATTTCATTAAATGACTAAAATTAAAATGTTGTCCTTGTGTTCACGCTGGCAACGTCATGTTTTCACTGAGAATCAGCCTCCATGTCTCAAGGTAATTATCTGTTCATTAAATCTCTTTAAATATAATTAATCTTGCAGGTTTTGCTTTATTTTCTTTTTTTGTATTACATTCGTCATTGTCCGACACCAAGTTTGGAGCTTCCTCTGAACGGAAACATTTCTTTCATTCTCTCATTCAGCTTCCATGCTGAGCAACCTCTAAAGTTTTAATGATGCTGTAGGAGTCGTTTGAACCGCCTGTCAGCCTCATTACAAATACAAGCCTGCTTTATAATGGAGAGCGTGTGTAGTCATGGACAACAAGTAATTACTGATCCTAATGTTCAATGTGAGTGTGGAAGATCCAGAGAAACAGCAAATAAAGTACACCGTGTAAAAGAGGCCAAGGTTAAGATTTTAGTAACATTGAATGGTGGTGATGCCAACACCTCAAGACCGGTCCTACTAAGGCCCCATTATTAAGGCATACCCTCATGCTGCAGGGCATTCACTAAATATTCAGACCTCTGGCCTTTCAAATGCTCAAAGGCAAACATGATATGTTTATTTTCCACAGCAATACACTCAAATACATACAGTAAGTTGAATCTGGTAATAAAACAGCTGAAAATGAGTCTATTTGCCACACTGCGGTAAAATTAACATTCCGACTCTTAGTATGATGACACAACCCGTGTGGAGGATGTCGATGGACGTGCACAAGCATCCGCTGAGGCCATGGTGTTAAGGATTTAATAAAGCAAAATATTTTTTGCCCATCTCTCCTCCCCGCCTCCCTCCCAACCACCTCTCCGAACTTTTCTCCTTTCATTGACTTTATTTATTTCTATTGCTCACGACTTGAAACTGCTGCTCACTGGCACATGTGGTTGGTTCTCGAAACGGCAAGAATTCGAGTCTGGCTCTTCTTTCGACTGAAGGTGAGTGATGCGATGCTAAATCGTCTCTCACATGATTCAAAATGAATGGAGTGTATCTCTGCAGTTACAAGGTCTATATGAATAATGTAGTACCTTTATAAAGGCACCGCATGTGGGTTTTGTGCATAAGAAACTGACCCGGCATCCTCAGGGAGTAAAAGAGAAGTAATGACGAAACAGAGATGCACGTATTAGAGGGAAATGATGTCATTAATTTAGGAGATGTATGCGAGTAAAAGGGAAAGTTGCTGGGAATAATTCAGCGTAAATACTGTAAGAGTGTCAGACAGTGTTGACATTTTCTCCTCACATCAAATACTTATATACTGTATTCAGCCTAAGGCGAAGTATAAAGCATGCATGACCTTTATCACTATACTCTACTTTAGAACCGCTTACCGCAGCCATAAGACACAATTAAAGCATTTTAGACATTTAAACCACCTTAAAATCAGTGTGTATGCCCATGACTTGTAGTTGTATCAACCTCACAATGGTCCCCAATCTGAACAGCTTAAGCAAGTTTTCCAGCTATTCAATTAACTGGTCCAAGTCTTTGACATGGTCTCTGAGGTTGGGAACTCGCTTAATAATGTTTGAACACACTCACACGTTATTATTTCAAACTCCCCCGTTGTCCTCACAAAGACACAACACCAGAGAAGACCAGAAAAGTTGGAATAAACCTCTTACTCTCTTTAATTGGTCTCATTTCCACTGACAAAATAAATAATCTATGTGTCATGATCCCTGTTAATCCACCGCTGGGCAGGTTCTTATCCCTAAATCCAACAGTCATTATATTTTGCTGGACTCAGAATCACAATTATCTGCACTCCTATAAGCCCAAACAGTATGGTGGGCTCAGTGCACCAGATTTCTACCAGAACTTTTTCTCCCACCATTTTCAGGGAGTCCAAGACTTAACAAATTACTCCAATTCTGCCTGGCTTAGCACCAAACAGACCATCTGTAATTAAAAAAATATCTCCAGTCAGCTTAATGCATTCATATGTAGATAAATCAGCTCAGACACACGGCTGCTTCAGAGTTAAAACCATCAACACAAGTCTCATTGCACTGAAAGGAGGCAAATGTCACATTGAATGTCAAACTGAATCCGCCTGCTGTCACTCCTATTTGGCATAAATTTGACAGTATATAAGGAAGCCATTTATTGCCAAAGTCCCTTTAAGTGACTTTGAAACTGCTATTTCAAAGGTTCGGGATTCAGTTGTAAAAGCTCGACTTCTAAAGTGCAACTGTGCCGCGTTTGAAAGAGGGAATAAAGGGAGCGGGCACTTTGTGATAATGAATACAAGGTGCAGTCGTTGCTCAGGGAAATGCATCAGGTGGTTTTGCTGGAGTATAAATCAGGTATAAGACACCTGATTTATACTCCACTGTAGCTTATTTTTCATTTTATGTTTCTGGTACTTTATTAATCCCAGTAAGGAAATCCCGCTCTGCATGTAATGCATCCTCTACTGGGAGCGGTAGGCAACCACTGAGCAGTGCCTGGGGAGAAATTGGAGCTGGGTACCTTGCTCAGGAGTACCCCGGCACTTTTTTGACCTGATGGGGATTCAAACCTCCAACCTTCTAGTTACAAGTCATGTTTCCCTTTCCACTTAGTTCTGCCCTTGGGGCTGCGCTTTTTTGATGTGGAAACTGTCATATTTTCCTGTGGAATTTGATTGGTGGTCATGGTTTCATGTAGACATGGCATCAACTGTTGGATGTAAACAAATTCTCTTTGTTGGTTCAACCATCGTTGAACTAAGAATGATGATTCCCTTAAAGTGGTTCATTCTTGTGCTGATGGTGTGGTATGTTCAAATTTGAGATGAGATTGATCTACAACAACAGAAAAAAAAATAGAAAGTATGTTTAAAAACAGGTTTAAAATTTAACTAAACCCCGAAACCAGTGCAAATGGGTATGGGCTATTTGTTGATTCAGTTGCAATCTTCACATTTTACTGTAAAGTATATTGAACTTATACATGCGATAACGAACGGCCTACTCTACTGCTCCTCTGGTCAAACACTGCATTTTAAGGATGTCATTGCCTTCCATTGTCCATGCTTGAATCATTTGTATCACTCTACAAGCTTTCATCACATTACAGCCTGGGCTTTCTTTAGAAGAATCCAGTGGATCAGCCAATAATATTTGACACAATACACTGAGCTGATAATTACTTTCCAGGATCTTTGAGAGGAGGCACCTGCATTTAGCTGTTGCCACCTGTGATCAGGTTTATTTACAGAGGAGCAAGGCTGCTGCTCTATTTTGCTTGTCGGCATGTGTCAGACTTCCGATGAGAGGCAGCGGGGTTTGCGTCGGTGTGTATTGCTTCCTGTTTGTGTCATTTCAGGACAGCGGACTACAGATTCCCCACGCTGTCACATTAGTGGTGATAAATGGCCAAGACGTGCTACAGTTAGTGCTTGTAAGGGGGGGGGGGGGGTGTATGAGTGTGTGTGCTTATCTACGCATAACATGTGCAGAACGTGCTGCTTCATGTGTTAATGTGTGCTGCTGCTAATGGATGTGTGAGTTGCGAGTAACACAACAACCAAATGAAAGACGCGGAATTAAGAATGGTTCAGGTTTGGCTTATTTAACAGACAAAGAAACCATCAGAGCTCGAGCTCAGGAAGTTCACTCTATTCATTTCCCCAGTGGGCACTTTGCTTCCAGCAGGTGAAATAAAAGTAGAAATACTGCAACTTCTGAAGAGAACCATGCTATAAATGAATATACAACAAAATATAAAATGCACTGGTGTCTGCTTTACTTTAATCTCAAAAGCTAAGCAACCAGCCCTTTTCTTGCTGCTGGAATAGAGTCGTCTTCAAGTGCCCCCACTGCGACCTGCATCTCTGGTTATTTCTCTTTCTTTGCGTGTTTTATTCACGCCACTGAGCTTGAACTGAACACATGCAGTGTCACACTTTCTTTACACAGCCCAGCTTGCAGGTCTGTTTTTGCCTGCATCGACAGCACAGTGATTTTCTGCAGTGAGAGCAGCACATAAAAGTCAGCATCAGTGTGTTGTTTTGTTGTTTGTTTTTTTATGTCAAGCTTTATCACCTTTTTGTTTTGTAGCCGTTGTTAATGGAGGTGTCCTCCTGAACAATTGCTTATCATACATAGCCATGGATTAATGAAGAAGTGCGTTTAGCCGACCCTTTCTTTCCCCTAAAGTCGAGTCTTAAACCTCCCAAATCCCAGCAATGCTGTGTGAAGGTAGCAGTGTTGCCCCAGTCCTGTCACAGAGAGACTGATCGTGGGTCTTTATAATCAATGGTGCTCAGTATCAGTGCGGCTGCAGTGGAAAAAAAAAAGCAAACAACTGCTCAGCCACAGTCAGATTTTGTGACTGCTGTATTTTTTGTGGTTTAGGGACAGTAAAAACTCAATATGCTTGACATGAACGATGTATCAGATGACTTGACTTTGAAAGGGGTCAGTTAAAGGGCTCAAATCAAGTGCAGTGTTTCAACACACGTTTTGAGCAGTGATGCTGTTGTGTCCACGAGCATGCCGCACCAGCATGGCCCATATTTGTTAATATAACTCAAATGAAACCGTTAGTAGATGTAATGGATGTAAAGGGGACACTGCAGGTAAATGAACTAACACCCAACTCTGTAGAGACTTTTGTTTTAGCCTTTTTGTTCATTCAACACGCTTTTGTTAATTACAAAAGAATTAAATTAACAATATGAAACATGTAAAAACAATAATAATAAATTAATTAAATAATAAAAGTCTCTCAACTCTGTAGAGACTTTTGTTTTAGCCTTTTAGTTCATTCAACACGCTTTTGTTAATTACAAAAGAATTAAATTAACAATATGAAACATGTAAAAACAATAATAATAAATTAATTAAATAATAAAAGTCTCTCAACTCTGTAGAGACTTTTGTTTTAGCCTTTTTGTACATTCAATACGCTTTTGTTAATTACAAAATAATTAAATTAATAATATGAAACATGTAAAAAAAATAATAATAAATGATTTAAAAATTGGTGTGCATATAGGTTATTTATTTATTTATGTTTACCTCATGTAAAAGGTCATGTTTTCATTAGTTTGTCCTTAACAACATCAGTGGAGATTTTTTTGTGATTATCACACACGTATGTTGCCATAGATTTTTTTTCATAGACTACCCAATGATGTCAGAAGGAAAAAAATGAAAGCTTAAGCATGGACATATCAACAGGCACAAACAGGACTTTGCAACATTCTCCATATGATTACTACAAGTTTAAATCAACACCTGTACATAATCGAGAAATGTGAGACTGTCATGAGAGGTTTGCCTGTCCCCCAGGTTACAGAGGAGACCGGGTTTGGCTAATGCAAGGCAGGTGCTTGGAACTATTATCCTAAATACCAACACAGCAGAAGAAGCGTCTGGTGACCGGGGTGCTGACGAGGCAGCTTGTGACTTGCCAATAGATAGACAGTGCCCAGAAATGATATAACTCTTTTAAAGTTACTGCGGAATGCAACATGGCAGATGATATGAGCCAGAGAGAAGCTTTGATTTAAAAAGTCTCATGGTGACAAGGAATGATAGTGTTTCTGAGGCTGGGGCAATTAAGACTGGACTGTGATATAATCATGAAAGTTGTGTCATATAACTTATTATTATGGGTCTTAAAACTATACACTTTGTATTGTTTGTTTTTTCGGCCAATCAGCTGCTCCTCACAGAGGAAACACATGGCTACTTAATATGCAGCTCACTGTGACTGCTGCTTATTACTGTTACTGAGAAGATGCGTGTGTTTTCACCTTTGAATGAAGATGGACAAGGAAAAACACATGGCAGAAGACCTAAAGTACTAGTGCAGAAGTACTTCTTAACGAAGACAGAGGCTTCTGGTCATGCGGACACCGAGCTCACTTCTGCTATGCTAGCGGACGTTATGCTAACACGTTAGCATTTGAGCTAGCGGACTTTCTCCACAAACGGATGGATTATAAAGCGGCCGAAAGAGAGTGGCAGGACATGAGAATAACTGGACACGTTGACTTCTTCTTATGGGGTGAGTTTTCGTTAACGTCGTTAATCTAAGTTACATTAGTAAGTGTTTTTTTCATGCTGGACACTGTATTTCAGAACGTTATGTGGCTATATTGGTATTAGCTTTAGCTCAGAATTGTTGTTTTCAAATGCAAATGTTACGCACATCGAAACTTGTGTTCGATCAGATGATCGTCTAATAAGCTGGAATATGTGAGCATCTGCTATTAATATGTATAACAAACCAACCTGATGTGCAGGGCCGCTGCTAAGCTTTTGGGGGCCCTAAGTATAATTGGTCAGAGGTATGACGATGATCACATCATTATCATCATTCAGCTCATTCAGTAACAGACTGAACCATCCACACCAACACAGAGCCACTTAAATGTATTTTGTTATTATTATTTGTGTATTACATTTCTTGTTTTTCATTTTTATGAAATTTATATTTATATTTCATTTTTTTTTTTTAGGGACCTCTTGGAACCCTTGGGGTCCCTAGACCTGTTGTTAATAAACATTGTTTACTACTTTAAACTACTACTTTGTTAAACTACTACATAAGTTTATCAGGGCACTCAAGTTTTGAAGTCTGACTTGCAACATAGTAAGATTTTATCCAAGAAAAAAGGCAACAAAAGATCAGGCCAGGATGGAATGCATATGCGTCTGATCTTCATGCTGAGGCTGAATAAGCTTTTCACAACTGCGTATTAGTTGGGAAAGTTAGATATGGCCCAGAATTTGAGCATAAGAAAAAAAAGGCAAACACCAGGTTTAAATATGCTTTACATTTTATTAAAAGGAATGAGAAGATGATGAGGGCAAATTCCATGGCCAGAAAACGTCAGCAGAATGATGTTCATAAATTCTGGAAAGATGTTCACGTTATTAATAATAGCAAGACGTCTTTGCCATCTATATTGATGAGATCTCTGAAGATGCAAATATTGCTGAGTTATGGGGGAAACATTTTAGAAATATTTAATTGTGTCGAGTTTACCATGCAATTGGGAAGTTGGCAGTGAACATGTGGTCCTGACCAAAAATGTTCTTTTTAATTTATACATGGACACTTTGTCTCGGAAATTACATGAGTGTAAGACTGGATGTATGGGGGGCAGGCTTTTTAATCATCTGATGTATGCTAAGGATTTAATTGTTATGTTGCCATATAGTGCAATTGTTGTGAGTTTGTTCAAATGAGGGAATGCAGTATGACGTCAAATTTGATCCCAAAGAGCGTGTCGTTATGATTGCCAGATCAAAGGAGGTCCAGAAGTTAAGATTTCCCTCTTTTTATTTAACTGAGCAAGAGCTGAGTGTTGTAACAAAGGTAAACTACTTGGGTCACATCATCAGGAATGACCTACTGTATGTGATGATGATGATGGTGATGATGATGATGCTCAGTGTCAGTGTTGTACATTTTATGCTCTAGCGAATATGCTGGCATGCAAACTTTATATGTTTACAAATGAAGTGCTTTGTAGATGCTTTGAGTTGTGATGTAAAAATAATAATTTCCTGTGTTTAACAATAATGATAATTAAATTATAATTTCCCAGATGATAATGGATTATCATCTGGTGACATGAGATCTAAACACTACTACTGTATACTGAGAAACACAGATAGATTTATGTGGAGCTGACTTAATCAGCACTGTGTGAACTCATTTGACAATGGTTTGAATGTAAAGGTCAGGGTCCTATATTGAAACACTATGCACCACAAATTTTGTAACCGCAAAAAAAAGGTTCGTCCATCACATCTGTTTGCACCGGTGAGCATGATATTTTTTTCAACTAAAACACTCAGATCACCGTATCTGTGTACACGTTTGAAAGCACATCTCCTCGCAGCTGTGTTTCAGAGACAGAGTTGCTCTTTTAATACGAAATGATCAACTTTGAGACGTAATAAAAGCATACTTTTCTATGCCCAGAGCGAACTACTGCTGAGTTAAAACACTGATCATAAAAAAAGCGGGGGTTACAGGAGGATAACCTCTTAATAAAGGTCTTTTAATAAAGTAAGAATTAAGTAGTCCCAGAGTATCGTAACGGCTGCCCGTAGAGCTGCACAACAGTGAGGGCTCCCACAGACCCGGAGCCATTCCGTTATTGAATATGCAGGTGTTTTCTGTCCTGCGTGTATTTCGGGAAATACATTTTTGTTCTTGCAGTGTGTTTCTGTTGATGCACGTGTTTTGTTTAATCGCAGCGTTTGTGAATATGCAGCTCATTTTTCCTTCTGCATTTGTTTTGGGTCGTTGCAGTGCGTTTGCCCCTGTCAGCCACTGTAGTTTCAAGCCTTTGAACCTTTGAATTTTTCCCCTTTCAAATTTTCAACATCCCATCTACACTTTTGTTTTTCTTTGAACAAATGTGGTTTCAAATTTCAAGGTTTAAAAATATTCTAATGAGTTGATTGAGCATCCTCATATTTGATTAGACCAGAATTACGTTACACAATTTGATTCCACAAATTCAAATTGATTCCACAATTCATAATTTAAAAATGAGATTAAGCATCTGGGATACCAAGGATAGGCAATCAATTCTGGCTTAATGGTAGTGGAAGTGACATACCGTTCCATAATTTATAACTTAACCTTGTTCTGAAACTTGGCTGTTTAGATTTCCAGCACAGAATATGTAATGAATATTTAAACCATACATTTTTAACTCTTGATTATTTTACGCTAAAAAGGGTGAACATTTGACATAAACTGGAAACCCAAAACCGGGGTTGGATTAAATGAATAATTTCAGAGCAAAAAAGTCTAAGACAGTAGCGGAGAGCCATGCATCTTGGATATAATAACAAATAAATAGTAAAAGTTATGAGCTGCAACAGAGAGGGTGAAGTGCTTGTAGGATGTAAAAATGTAAACGTTAACATTTTCAGGGTAATTATATGCAGTGCTGTGCAATGTTTTAGATAGATTTGCAACAATGCTGTAAAGTAAGAAGGCTTTCCCGGTCATAAAATCTAATTGTTTATTTTTATTTTTTACAAAAAGTGAACTCACAGAAGAACATTTCACAGCAAGACTGAGTACAGCAACAAGACACAAGGTAGTTGCACTTCACAAGCAAGGTCAAGATATGCAAGGTTCAAGATAGGCTGTTCAGTCTCTTTTGAAGTTGAATGGGAAAAATGGGAAATGTTTGGGCTGTAGAAGCAGTGGTTGGCTTACCTTGAAAATGGGAAGATGTGCAACAGTGCCATCACCTCAGAACTGTCAGAAACCTGTGGGGCCCAGGTAAACCCATCTAATGTCCAGGGAACTGAGAACTGAAGTAGGCTTAATGGAAGAGATGTGGACTAGATGATCTCTAACATGCAATTGTTGAAATGTTTAGCAGTAGCAGAATGCAGTTTGAAGAGCTGAGAGCAGTACAATAATGACTATGGGCAACAGTGAAGCACAGTGGTCGTTTAGGTCAGGATTAATGGTGTCCTTAATGCTGAAAAATACAAGCAGAGATGTATTCACCATCAGGGAGGCTTCTTCTGACTGAGCCTAAACATACAGCCAATGCCATTAAGAACATCTTCTCAGTAAAGAAGGAGTACTGGGAAGAAAAACAAAAACTCAAAGAGTACTGGAAGTGATGGTGAAACCTGCACAAGACCTCTAATCTCAACACCATTCACATTACATGATAAGACAACATGATTTAAAACAGTTTACATCCACAGAAGATCTGTGGTTAGTTCTCCAAGATGTCTAGAGAAACCCAACTGCTGACTTCCTGCAAAAAACTGGGTGCAAGTCACCGAGAGAAGAATTTATGCAATTTATATTTTCCTTTCATTAGCCCACTCTGTATTTTGTGAATTGGTAAAAACAAACCATTAGAATTTCTATTTGTGAAAGCATTCTGTACTTTGTTTCCCCAACACCTGCCAAAACCGTTTGCTCAGTACTGTATTTGTTAATAGCTCCTGAAGTAAACACATGGGTAGTAACTGTTGTGTCTTTGCTGCCTTTGACATTTATTGTTACTTTCCAAATTTAATTACATTTATTTTTGGCACTCTAACCCTCTAACCCTGTGGTGTCATTTTAATGAGTCATACCCCGAGAAACTGTGGAGGGTTTCACTGTATCAAAACATGGATATAGCCCAACCTTAATTATTGTACAATGTCACTGCCAGCCACAGGGATTCATTCTCTGCTAGCTAGATCCAAGAGAGGCCATGTATAGTTGAATGAATGACTTTACCTGAAGACTGAAGAAGAAAAACTTCAGAGAACTTAAAACGCAGAGGTTTCAAACTGTGCCCACATACCAGTCAATTTCCTGTGGTCCACCACTTGATGTCAAATCATTTTCAATTGTTTTTGTCTGTTTTATTTCAAATTATTACAGTTTTGATACAAGATTTTAATACAATATGATACAAAATAAAATAAATTTGTATCATAATTATGTTTTGTATTGTGAACTATGTATCCTTCCATATCAAAACAAACCCCTTCTCACTAATTTTGCAATCTTCTGAGATATTGTCATGAATATTATTACGGCAGTATCGTGATGGAATATTGTGATATCATTTTAAGCTTATATCTCCCACCCTTATTGAACAGTTTTTTTCCTAAACACTTTATTTGCAGACCAAACTAGACACTAGCCCCCGGATCATTTAAGTTTGAGATCCTTGATGAAATCTGTTATTTCTGTTATGGTTAAAAAACAAGACAGCAGTTTATTGCAGACCATATACTTCATCATCAGACCCTCCAGCATCGCTTAAACATATTCTTGAAACTATGAGGACATTTGGTGATGCATCCGAATTAAGACTGCAAATAAAAATCACAGTTTGCCTAAATGCAATTAGCAAATTGCAAATGGGCGCAATTCAACACCGGCTTTTTGATTGTTTTAGATTTGATATCATTACAAAAACATATTTATGTTGAAAACACTTTACATCTTTAAATTCTCATCCTTTCATTACATTATAAAGGGTAATGTTTTTAAGGTGTTATTCGAATAGACAATATTACTTTAAAACAGACACGCGGGAAAAGTTCAAACAAGACAAGACAATCTGGCAGTGAAGGTAAGGTAAGGAAAACATCTAATATATACACAGTCAGGGAGGGGAAGATACAATGAGACACAAGTGCAAGGAATTAGGGCCTGCAGAGCAATCACACAAGCAGGATGTTGGGAATGAAAACCGGCTACCAAAATAAAACAGGAAATGACACACAAAAAAACACAAATAAACTATACAGCTTGACCCTGACAGGTATCTCGTGTGGTATTGCCATAATCATGCTGGAAATACAGTGCATACTGAACTGATGAAGCTTGACTGAAAAACAATATGTGGCTAATGAAATTACAATAACACTTGTCAGGAAATCCCAATAAGATTTTTTTTTCCCCACAAAATGTTAGGAAACAAGATTAATTTGGATGACTTTGAGGGTTTGCCTTTTGATATCCACTGCTAATGTGTCATTTAAGGTTGGTGTAACTCTGAAACAGAACATACCAGTTGTTGAAAAGGCTCATAAATCATGTTTTAAGCCGGGAGTCAGTGCAAAATTTCCTTGTGTCCTCATAATGACAATAACAAAATCTTGATTCTTAAACAGGACAATAATATTTGGAAATCTTTCCTCTCACCATGTGCGAGAAAGTGCATAGTTTAAAAAGATTATTTGATGCCAGACTTCTTTTTTTAATGGCAGCTATTCTACTTTGAAATGATAAAACCAAGCCTTTGCCCTTGTTGTATGGCAGAGATTCAACTCTGGACCTCTTTGATCATCTGGTAAAATGTTCTTTTTCTTGTCCCTTACTGTTTTGGCATCACAGATCACAACAGCAATCCACCATCTTCACTTTTTATGGAGCTGCCTGATAGCACGGCTTCATGCCAAAATGCCGTTGTTTTGGTACCAAGTGTTGCATGATATTATCTACTAGGGCTGCACGATTCTGGAAACAAAAGTGAATTGTGCTTTGAATTGACTTTTTCACAAATCGGACACGGTGCGGCACAGTTACTTTTCCAGTTGCTTTTCCATTAGTGGTAGTACCTGGTACCTGCTACTTTTTTTAGTACCTGTCGTGAGACTGTCGTGCACTGAGTGGTCAGAGTGCCGCCACAGGAAGAGGCACAAGAATCAAAGCGAACAATGCTGAACTGTAGATCAGTTAAAAAGACTTAACAATCCTGAAAATGTGGGTTAATCCCCAACATTTAGCAATGGAACTGTCTAAAATCTCATAATTAAGGACGAGTCTGGTGTATTTAGAGACAGCAATGCTGAAACCCTGTGATCGCGAGCGGCAAGCCGAATGCAAACCTTTTTTCGGCACAAGCTCGGGTCGGGTGGTTGTGTGATTCTCACCACTACCACCTGGGTTTTCATCAGCATCCAATTTGTATTTATTTCTCCTTAGCACACACTTTCTCGTATGTTTTGTGCCGCACTCACTCAGCCCGGCTGCTTGTAAACTCTCAACTGCAGACAGGCTTCACCTCCACTGAACCACGTGATGCAAAGGCTTCATGTGTTGATAGACAAGGCAGCGACAAGGCTGCGTTTAGAGTGAGAAACTCAGAGAAGAAAATACGATTGTTTATTTGTGATGCAGCTCATGAAATAAAATGCAGAATAATCGTTGTCATTTAGAAATGAGATCACAGTGTAGCTGTTAATCGAAATCGCAATTTTTTTTAAATTTTTTTACCAAACCTTTTATGCTCCATCCTGAAAACATTCCAGAATGCAATTTTACAAGCTCATTTTTGATTTAAAATAAACTAACCCTACACTCTTATGATACATTTGTTTTCCCACTGATTGCATTACCATTCACAATGGCTTCTATTTTCCTTGTTTTATCTTCTCGCATGGAAGGAAAAACAAGTTGACGAGTGCAGCATGTTAGCAGGAGTAACCATATGCCTACGGCCTTTTCATTATCCCACATTATCCCAGAGGTGTCACAGCATGAGAGCATAAATGTTAGCTTGACCTTTTCGTCAGAGAGAAAACAAAAAAAAGGGTAAAAGCTGCAAAATGCCAACATTAGTGAGATAATCTTCATTGTGCAAACACCTGGGTTCACCACTGAACTCAGATAGTCGCAGTAGTGTGGATCTGGTGTGTAAATACACTGCACGTCTCATACAAAATGAGTGGGAGGGGACTCACTTAAAGGGATAGTTCAGACCTGTTACAGTGAGTGGAATCAGCCTTTTAGCATTTAAGGCTCTCATAATAAAATAACTGCATGCTTAAGTCCACGATATCATAAGAATGTTTGCCACACAAAAGTCGATAGAGAAAACAAGTGATTTTATATTACTGCCCGAAGAATTTGTTGATGCACAGCTATAGTAATTCAGTAAGTTCAATTCGGATTTAGCGGTAAAAAGAGAACATTTTCTTTGTTGTGGGACAGTGAGCAGATTTCAGATTTCAGTTGCCAGGTGGACATGGCTGTCAAACAACACGACAAAGCAGATATTACATTTTATTTGTCCTATTATTTTATTGTTAAAGTGTGTAAAATCAGTTTTTACTTTTTTTTTTGGTGAATGCGAGCCTCCGTATCTCAAGTTGGTTCCTACCACAGAGGTCATGCAAAGTACAGTCAACACCAATTGTCACTAACTTGTTCAACCAGACTTCAACTATTTGTTGAATTATCCTTTTAAATCAATCTAATCTGGTCCTTCAATGAAACCCTGGTTGTGTGTAACATATGGGGTAGATTATATAACTTTTAATGAATTACGATTAATGCCCCACTTTCAGGGTGCGGCCTGCCTATAGACTCAGCCTTTCAATTATCTTAAAGGGGATGGATCTTGTGCTACTTCTTGTCTTTTTTTTACATGTCTGTGTAAATACATAATGGAAATGTGAGTGTATGGAGAGTGCTCTCCGTAATGAATTCCTTTCAGTACAGTGGTCGAGTTGTGACTCACCTTTTCATTCGTTCTGCGCTCTGGAGTGAGCAGTAATATTCATTATGTATCTATGCAGTCAGCTGGATGCTTATTGTCCTAATCTTCTCTGTTCTGAACACACGGACACAGAGTCTGATACAAGAACTGATGGATTATTAAAGCAGCACACCTGGTTGTTTTCTTGCTCACAGCGTTTATCATTTGAAGACCATATCCCACTGATAAGTGCTGGGAATGCAGATAAGACAGCGGCAAGAGTGTGTATGATTATTAACATTCGCAGAGGTAGGGCCACGAGTGAAGGCATCGCTACATCATCCAGACCAGTGAGATGGATGAGGGGAGCAGGGGCTGAGGGGAAACTAGGCCTTGTTGCTAAACCCACAGGGTATCATGCAACTCTGCAGAAAGCCAGCCCAGGTAATTATCATGTTGTGCCACTTAAATACAAATGAATGTGCTTTTTCACAGCATGGAGCAGTTTAATCAAGTGTGTGAGATTTTGCAGTTTGCCTCTTCCTCCGTGCCTTTTTTTTTTTTTTTTTTAGCACTTTAGCCCACCACATTTCTTGAAGCAGAGCTCCACCACTTTGTGCTCCCCCGGTGATTTTTATATGCGGGGAGCGACAGCTTCTGTGTGCGTTCTCCTCAAACAAGTGTTGCTCTCGGTCCTCTGCTGTGTCTCCCGGCGGCAGCCTGGCACGGCTTTGTGCCCTGCAGCGAAGAATGGCTGGCTCTTCCTCCCCCGCACACATTCATGGCCGATCTGTCTGCCTGACGGCTGCTCCTTAGCCAGTGCCTTTGTCCATCACTAGAGGGAGTGGGTAGCCTAAAGAACAATGACGTGTAGTAAAGGACAGAGGGACTGGTGTGGGTCCGGGTGGTGGTCGAATGACACCACCACTGATTACGCTTACCACTGAGTTTGCGTTGTCCACATGCACCTTCGGTGTGTGTGTGTGTGTGTGTGTGCGCGCGCCAATGAACTATTGTCACAGGCATCTTTTGCAGATTAGACGATTCTGTGATTGTGATTAAATGTAATAGATACAGTGTTTACTCTGTAACTGTTTGTGTGAGAAACAAGGAAGTACACGCACACGCAGCATGAGAGAGAGAGTGGGAGAGTCCGATAGATTCACACTTTTTCTAGAGGTTTTAGAAAATATTCAATATTCATCTGTCAAAACATAAATATCATGGAGGCAACGTGCATTTATTGCGATACCTGTGAACTTTTAATTTTATACAGATATGATTACATATTTGTATAAAATACGATTACATATTTGTATAAAATACGATTACATATCTGTATAAAACCACAACATTTGTTGAATTTTGTAGTTCTTTTTGTGGCATTGACTCAAAACCAAAAGTTCCATAGTGTCAATACAGGCAATGCTGAGCTTCTCAGGCTTTAACCAATCACCAAACCCTGTTGTAAGGTGACATACCATCAAAATAATCTTTATTTGGCTGTGCCAGCACTGTGTGAACGGGTATAAAAGATGTGTGATAGAAAGTGTGGTGGTCATTGATGCACTGTGTGAATGGGTGAATGGCAAAACTGTAGTGTAAAGTAGCTTTGAGTGGTCATCAAGAAAAGCGCAATATAAATAGAGACTATTTAAACAATTGAAAATGACAATATATTGCCTTGTGTCATCACTCCCTTGTCCATGCCCATCCCTGACTGAGACACAGCCACTTTCTTTGGCTCACAAAAGCAGCTGGTTAGTGGAATGCTAAATGTTACAGTGCATCTCCTGCAGCATCTCACATCCATTCCCTCCTCCTGTTCCTCAAAAGCAGATGAGAAGCAGGCCACACTCCTCACTCCCTTCCTCTCTTCCCCTCGAGCTGCAGCCTGAGCCTGTTTGCTGCCCTTTCACAGCTCACTTGCCACACACGAAAATGTTTATGCGGCCCTAATTGAATTTAGAGCTACATGGTTTATCAGATAGAAAAGCATTTGTCCAGCCGGGCCGCTACAAGAGACATAATCCTGCGAGTAAAGATTCTGCAGCGTATCTGCACGTTTAAGAAGATTTGGTTTTAGCCATCGCTGGCAGAGGGAATTTTGAATACTGTCCTTCAGAATGTTGTCACAGACTCTGTCATTTCCTTCATTTTTTAAAACAAAAACATGTGTCAGGTCATACCTTCACCCTGCCCATCATGTCATTGTTGGTTAATCAGTCCATCTGTCTTGTTTTGCACCCAAAGCTGGCACTGGCCACAACATGGATCAACAGATTGATGCAAATTTTCATTATTAGTTCAATTGCCATTCATTTCCTCCAGTAGATTGCTCATGTTATGTCATGCAGTTTGCAGTTTTTAAAATATCTATTTTACTCCAACAAACAAACAACAACAAAACAAGGCATTTTGTTTGCAGCGACATAAAACAAACAGAAGCAACATATCCTCATACCAGGAACTTGAAAATAGAGATTACGATGATCCATTATTAATAACTGTGTACAAAAAAAATCTTTTTTTCCCAAATTCTCAAAAGTGAACATCATTTTGTAATAATACTGCCACGAATAAAGCTTTAGACTTGCTGTTGTATTATTTTGTATAGACCGAAACAGCAGCGGTCATGCAAAAAAAAAAAAAAATTCAGCTAGAATATTTCGTCCTTGGCCAGAAGGGCCCCAGATGTGGAATTTACCACTTGACTATCTGCAGGGCTGTTTTATTTTTAAAGGGTCTATTTTAAGATCGCTGTGCTCCGCTTTGGTTGATGGAACATGGCAGAGATTGACAAAGAAGGAGAAGGATGGGGGGGGGGGCTGATTAGACAGAGGTTGAGATTTGACATTCAAACCAAATAATTACTCACTTGTTACCCTTCAGGAATGTGCAGTGCAGATGCGATGGCGTGTGCGTCACATTTTGCGATTCGTACTAATAATGTGGCCATCTGTTCATCCACATTCATTTACTCCACTTTCTCCCAAATTACATTTGTTTTCAACACATTACTGACAGTGATCTTATTTCAGCAGCATCTGTGGCACATTTCTCACCAGGATATTGGTGACTTCTGTTTGACACCAGATCTGGGTGTTTACTAACCTTAGTAATAGCGTAAGTGCTTACTAAATCAGCTTGTCACTATGTGTCTAGTAACCACTTGCACATGACTACAAAATTACTAGATACATGACTGCTTTATTTGGTCTGGTGCAACTGAAATAAGTAAACTACAATTAGCAATTAGTCATTTTTGCACACACACCAATTAGTGATCGTGAATTTGACCTCTGCATTTAACCCATCCTTATTACACACCAGTAGTGTACACACACAAGCTGGGAGCAGTGGGCAGCACTTATCTGTGCCCGGGGAGCAATGGGGATTGGGTGCCTTTCTCAGGGGCACCCCAGTAATTAGTCGTTTAGTAATTACTAAATCCCTGAATTTGCCAAATTGTTGCAACCCCATCCTGTTGCTAATTTAAAAAAAAAATAATAAATAGGACATTCAGGTGTACGTAGAGATTTTACTTATAGAGAGGATGTTGCTAGCCTAGCTAAATCTAGGCGCACCCTTCGGGTAGCAAATTTAATTTGCAGTGAGGGTTCCTGCAAAATCCAAACTCTGGTTTGGCCAATTACATCCTGTATAGAGTCAGTGGGCGGGCTTAACATAATGATGACAGAGTTGCGACCGTTCTGCGTGTAGTTCCTGCCAGGTCTCTGCTACATGTAAATACAACTAACATGATGTTACAGCCAAAAACGGCAACAGTCGTTGGGCTCCGTTACCATAACATTTGTTGGCTTACAGAAATCTCTCCATCAAAGTTTTCCACAACACACCATAAGAATACTTGAGCATTGAAACTTTTCCGTCGCTCTAACTATGTTACCTTTTTCGTTGCGCTGATTGGTTGTAGCGCAAACATCTTGATGTAGGTCTGGTTTGCCAGGCTAGGATGTTGCGACACCATGAGGAAAAGCTATGATGTTTCCAATCCATAACAAGCACTTTTTGTGCCAAAACCTAACTATATTTATAACCAGCAATGTAACCCTCCTTTCTTCCAAACCGCAAAAGTGCCACCTTTGATTAAACACTATACTGTACAGTGAAGAACTACAAATACCTGATATTTTTCTTTTTATTTCTTTCCAATTTTTTTCATTTCTCTTGATTTTTGCATTTTTTGCAATACACACAACAGACAGTGATACACACACTACACACTACTTAGATATACACATTTTCATGCAAAATTCAACTTATATATTTGATTAAAATAAATATTTAAATAATGTATAAATAAATGTTTCTTTTTTTGTTTACATTTGAATAATATCAATCTCCATGCTAGAAGGCAGACATAATTAAACCATATTATCCTTCGTGCTGTTTTTCCTTTCCAGGCAATGTTATTGATGAATATGAAGGAAAAGTAAGGAAAAGTCACAGTAATTGACTGACTTTTTTATAATCAAGTGAATAATGCAATAAGTGAATACTCTTGCCCATCCCTAATAGATAATAATTGTTTTTTTAATGACTCTGTAATTCTGTAAATATGGTAGCCAAGCAAACCAGAAATCCTTCCCTGAGGAATGAGAAGATAATTGATTAGACAGTTGCGTTTACAGACATTAAAGTTTAATTAATTTCGATATGTTCACAATTGTTTTCAAATTTGAATTATTCATTTCAATGAACCTGGTATAGTAAGTATTGCGTGTACCAGCAAATATTGTAAGGGAGGCACAAGATGTTGCTTCTTCTTTTTTTTTTTTTTTTTTTGGCAAAATCCATGTAGTTGGAATGGAAAAAATGCATATACTCTCTCTAGCCATGATCCATAACAATAATTTTCTACCACTGTTTGGGTGCTGCATCTTGGAGGTGGGGCTAAGGAATACATTTAAAAGAATCTGAATATACATATTTCTTGGGGGAGCTGTGTTGCATCTCGCAACATGGAGTGAAAATTCAACCGAGTGGAAAGATTCCTATCAGGAGGCAGACAAAGAGCGTGCCAACATGCCCGGCTGCCACTGACACGCCAACCTCAGATGCAATGGTGAGATCAGATCATGGATAATTACAGCAGGAGCCAGTCGAATGAATGGAAGTACTTTTAAGAGAAGTGCAAAAGCGGTATAGCAATTTCCAATACCTTTTATTGTCTACAGTCTATAGATTACATGATCAACCTAATCTCATCATGTGAAGTTTTTCATTTCTCTGTGTGTAGCTACAACACAATTTTCTCTGCATCACTGTGTAAGCGTGCATGCACACACGTATGTATGGTCGGCGCAACTAGCGTGCTCTCTTTCTGTGTGATAGAGAGTGACACGCAGTGTGGGTGGATTCACAATTTGGACTATATCTGCTCCTCGGGCTGTGATGCTCATGGTGGTGGATGGGGAGTGAAATTGCTGAAAGAGCCCACTCTGCTTTCCTCTGGGGGGCTTTGCCACGCTGGTAGAAAAGCTCTTGTGCTGCTGTTGCTGTTGCAACCGGCTACAATTACGACTCAGAGCAACTGCAAGGAGTGAATAACAAGCTGGCGGCGGTGATCACTCCAGTGTCCGGGTGCGAAGAATCAGCATTAAAATGTTACGGCTATTCAGGCCAGTAAGCAGAGGACTGGGCTTTAGCCGTGCCAGAGGTGCTGAGAAATGTGTTGTTGCACTGTTGGAGTAACATCCAGCTCTGACTTAGAGAAACACTAATTCCTTTATGATTTTAATGTAAGGTATGTTTAATGTAGTTGAGCGTCATGCTGCTTTACACTCAACTATGTTATTGCTTGGAAATATTGTTCCACATGGTTTATTCATTTTAAACTTGATGTAACTCTGTGCAAAAAAAGTTATGCATAATAACAAAGCAAGAATTTCATTCTTGACAACTTTCTGGGTACGGGTTACCTAGTATTTATATCTTGAAATCAGTCGAACTGACCAGAACTAGCTGGGGACGTCGGGTATAGCGAGTCAACTCGAATTTGTGGGTTTGATTCCTGGCTCCGCTCATCAAGGCAAATTCATGATCATTTATTGGTGTGTGAAAAACTACACCTGTGATGATCAGTGTTAATATTTCAGTTGTGGCCACAAGTAAATCAACTGAAAAGTGTTAAAAGAATGTGCTACAGCAGTAATGAGTGTGTGATGTCTCCACTACGTGTAAAAGAAAATGTGCAAACGAATGCTGCTACACGAGTCGCTAAAAGGGGATTCATTTGGTGTGTTCACACCTAAACTTTGGTTTAACAGTTTTGTGGTTTTAAGTTGACTTTACTCAATCGCAACAGTGAAGCTTATAGCAGATGTAAGATATATTTTTACAATTACTATAGGAAGACCCTGTTCAGTGTTATGGTCAACACATATTGCATCCTGGATGTGTCTTCAGATTTAATAATAATAAAAAAAGGTTATCTGGAGACATGAACACAATCTGTCCTCTGGATGCATTAAAGCCCTGACCCAAGTTGTGCTACACTCTTTTCTTACACTCAAGGCTTGCAGTGTAAGCACACTAATCACCACCACTATATTAACACTGATCAACACATAGTTACAGCAATGCAAGTAGTGCTTTGACCTTCTCAGCCCCTCCTGATGATTATTATATCTCTCTCTCTACCAGTCAGTCACGCTGACACACAAACACGAAGGTGGCAATGGTAGGTCAGTGGGTTCAGAAGGCTAGTCTACATGCCAGTGTGTCCCTGGGCAAGACACTTAACCCCAAGTTGTGAGCTAAGGAATGGGTTTGAAAGATGAGTGACATTATGTATAAATGTGTGAGCGAGTTTTTGAATGGCAAAACTGTAGTGTAAATCAGCTTTGAGTGGCCATCAAGACAGTGCTATATAAATACAGACCATCTGTATATGAACACAGAAACACATTGACATTGGACACATTTGTATCATTAAGCCTTAAGCATTATTTTGTTTTTATTGAACATAAATGAGAGTTATGTGTATTAGCATACAGTGCAGGAAAGTGAGATCCAATCACAAATGGTCACAGGAGATGCAACCAGGAGACATTTCAATTCCACATATGGACAGTCATACATAACTGGTGATCAGAGGATGGATGTTCATACCAGTTCTGAACAAGTCTGAAGAAGTCTGAGAACTTTTACCACCATGGATGGTTTAAATATTAGGTATAATAACGGCAAAATGGCATGGATTATACATACAGATAATATCTGAAATTTAAAATTCAATAGATCTTAGTGTCTCAGGCAATGATAGAGTGGGTTTAGGCCTACAGTACATGGATGAAACAGGAGCATGTTTTTGTATAAAAAGGATAATTTATGCCTAATCTAGTCAACCAGCTAATGCCCACCATAACAACCAATTTCTGCCATGTGCACAGATTCCAAGAGGCCTAAATGGTGGCATATGTTTCCTCAAATTAAGGGTCTGTTCGAGCGTGTGAGTTGGCAGCTCACTCAGTGACTCCCCAGATGGATGAGGATTTCCCCAAGGACAGCAACTCAAATCAGCTCCTCCCCCTCTAAGGGTCCCTCCGTCTTTTACAGATATCATGGTCTTTCTTTGTGACCTTGAAAGCATATCTCATTTGTCCATTCAATGCTTACAATATTCATTTCCCTCCATTGCAGAAAACGTGCTTCATGCACTTCTGGGCATGTGACATTTCACCCCGTTCTGAGGTTGTAAATGTGAAAATCTGTCTTTGGATGCACATTTAGTTTACTCATCAGATCATTTCTTACCAAAGTGAGAAATCACCTAATTTCTCTCAAGAAATTGGCTTTTTCAGAAGGCTGTGGATATAAATGTGTGGTTGATAAATCTGTAGCCTTGCCTCTGGCACTTTGGGACTTGTCATCAAGACACATAGAAAATGAAAACAACCTCAACAGACCAGTTAGAAAGCAATGAAAACCAAGGCATTTGTTGTTGCTATTGTCTAATATTATACCCTGGTTGCTTTAACCCTGTGGGGTTACCTTACCCTTTTTTTTTAATTCATGGTCATCCACAGGCACTTGGATGTGATATATGTATATATATGTATATATATATATATATATATATATATATATATATATATATATATAAAATAAAAACTAAATCATGTAAATTATGGTAAGTAAACAGCCTGTATGGCAATGATGCCTGGATTGTCCCAGGGGTAGAGTGTGGATGGCATAGTTCCTCCGTCCATTTCTCTTAAAGCTCTGGCAGCCCTGTGGCAGCCATGGGCCAGGTCTCCATAAATCCAGTTTGGTTGGGTGACGAATTTTGATAATTTAGAGTACTGCATTAAAATGGTGAGACTCAGAGAAATGGCTGCCATGCCTTGTTACAGATATGAAACTCACAGAGTGAATGAGAATGAGAGATCTGCTGCCTTACTTATTTTGTAAGTTCCCATAAACCGGGATGGTGTCGTTGTAGAGTGATTCTGGAAAAATAGTAGCTGTACTGATCATGGCATATCCACAGGTTATTTCAGAAAGGTTATGTAGGTTGTGATAGCGCAGCTCAGGTGGTAGTCACTGAGCCCATCTGCCCATTTTTATTTTCCTGGCTTACCACATTTGTAATTAAAACATATGACAATAAATGCTTGAACAGTTATTTTTTAAAGAAGTCCTTCGCATGACAGCCCTTTTAAATTCTAACTCATATAACATCCATTATTTTTTTTTAGACTGATAACATTATCATAATAAAGAAGAAAATAAATAACTTATTTAACTTCCAAACTGCAATTTATTTTCCACCATATCCCACCATGAGATAGTTGCTGCCTTCAAGAAAGTGGTGTAGAGAGTGAGTGGCTTCTAAAGCTACATGAACTTCAGCTTACAGTCAGGAAAGGATGTCTAATGGCCAGTTAAAGAGGCAAACATACAGACACAGTGCAGTCACAGCTGACTGTGAATTAGTATCATTCAACTGCACTTCATAAAGTGTGAACCATCACTTGTTAGATAGTGGAGACACATTTGCTCCAGTGCATACAACAGTGCCTCAGAGAGAGTGATAATGTCTTTGGGTTTATCTTCCAAACAACATTTACAGATAGATCATCAGCATATAAAGTAACTCTGCACCACAATGAGAGGGACTTGATTATGATTACTGAGTAAGACAGCTATTTTTGAGTGGGAATAAGATCTGTGCCAATCCAGGTGACGATGATGAGGATGTGATGCGTAAATGAGAGCCCCTGAGTCTGATGAAGTCGGCAGCCATGTGACAACAGGAGGAATTCAGTAAGGAGGAAGAGCCAGGGAGATGCTTTGAATTGCAGTGGTAATTAAATGCCCTCACAGCGAATGCAGCCCTTCTCTGAGCTTGTCTCATCAAACTAGGACCATCCTGTTTTGTCTCCCTAATGATGTCTTTCACTTTTGACTTGCTGAGTAATTTGTTTAGAGTCCCTGCCTTCAGTGAGCGACCTCAACTTCTGTGATAATAAAGTTATCTTTATTATCCCCGATGGGCAATGTGTTGTACAGCAGCAAATTCTCCACATTATTCAGCAAACTGAACTAACAATATGATGAAAAATTGTCAGTTTTTTTGCATGTATAATCTGCAGCAAGTAGAATCAAGGGTGGCTAGGATCAGTTAAAATGTCATTAGCTTTCTGCAAACACTGAACCTTTTAGCTTTCACAATGAGCCAATTACTAAATTTGGTAAAAATGTGAGGGCCAAAAAGGGTGAGGGCCATATGTAGGGTTAAGATAATTCAACTCCATCATACAATTTGAGTTAAGAACTCCCTGGAAAGACTGGTCATATCCATGTTCCTGTTTCTGGCTTTCACTGTATGTGAGATGGCCTTTATGCAGTTAGAAGGGGAGAAATGCAAATGAAAAAAATCACTTAGAGTTTGTTGACCCTGGACAGCTTCTCTGGAATGATAGGATTTGATCATGTTAACATGAAACAACAAGTCTTCCTCCTACATTCTGGAGTTTAGATGATGTAGTTTGTATAAGATACTTTGCTCTCCACCACATATCTGTAAAGCGGGCAGTGAGAGCAGAACCAGGAATGGGCAATAAAACAAGCACTTTATCCCCAGCCTGGAACTGTCGCTAAACAGCTCCCTGTGAAACATTTTTCTTCATGCTGTCCTGAGACTCTGAGAGGGCTTGTTTAGCTAATATGGCAGCATGATGCAATCGTTTCTTAAACAAATTCAGTCACATTAATCTGTAGGGACGTACCAGACATTAACTGGCCTGTTAACACCTGCTTGCACACTATGGCTGAACACTAGCTAGGTTGGACTATACTCAGTAGTCCTGCTCATCGCCAAAGATAGCAAAAAGTACAAAGGGAAAACCCTCACCGCATTCTTTCCTTGTGCCATGACAATATTTTTTTAACATAGACTTTAGGGTCTGATACCAACGCTCAAGAACTCCCTGTAACTCTGAATGAATAATACCAAAAGACTAGAGTCTTGGAGAGAAAAATTGTTCCCTGGTCTGTCTGAACAATTTCTGGTAACCCAAACATTGTAAATAATTTTGTCATGGCTTTAGTCATGACACTAGACTTAACTAGAGAGAGAGCTTCTGGGTTCTTCCACTGAAGTGAAAATGGAAACATGTCTGAACCGATCAGAACCACATGTCCAACACGACCAATGCTATCAATGTGGACAAGCTATATCTCGTTAGCATGTATAGAAGGTCTGCTAAGTGCTCAACTTACCATCTTAGGTTCATGGCAACAATACAAGCTATTGAACCACCTTTCAAAGCAACCACAACATCCACTTCAAACAATGTTGAAGAAAAATCACATCCCTACAACTTGTTATTCCTTAATTCAGCCGTTTGCAGTGAGAGCAGAGTTAATTCAGTGGGCACGGCTTAACCCATTAGTTCAATTAATACTCTACAGTCTCTGGGAATCATGCCTGAGTGTGACTGATGTGGACACAGGGCAGATTGAAATCTGGAATATATCAAGAAGAAGGAAAGGGAATTATAAAGGGTAAGCAAAGAACAAGTGTGATAGCCTCACACTGTTGTGCCGTCCCTCTTTATGATACCAAAATTTGGGGGTTTGTGTCGATTTCTGTAACTCAGACATTCCATCAATCACTCCCACTGCACTCAGCCATTGGCAAGGTGAGCAGAGGTGTGGGAGGAAAGCAGAGAGTGGACTTCTCTCTCTCTCTCTGTCTCTATCAACCTGTTTTTCTTTATGATTTGTCACACTACTTTACTACAAGTCCACTGCAGCGGCCTCAATGTATCTGAGGTGAGCGTTTCTGTGTATTCCCATTTGTATGATTCATGGCTAGTGCAAATGTAATGACTGTGGATAATTAGTGTACATAAGGTAAACACAAAACAGTGATGAACCCAGCTGGGATACGCTTGTTGTTGTTTCCAGGGATATCGATGTCACAATAAACCAAACGCACAGTATATTGAGCTAATTTTCCAACACCTCTGACGCGAGGCCGACTTCATAACTTCAACTGTCGTAAAGCTTCTGACAATAAGTGCATCCCAGCCTGGTTCATCGCTCCTGTGTAAACCATGGCAACACTTTCATTTTGTCATTTGTATTACTGTGCCTTAGTTATTTGTTTATTCATTATTATTTTTTATATTTAATTGTTTAATTAATGTATTAATATCCAAGATAGTTTTAAAGTTGAGCTCTCCGGGTCAATGTAGTATTATTTCGAAAAAAGTATATTTGTATTACTACGGGGTGCATGGCCAGTGTTTGTAAATCATGGTGCCAGAATGCAAAGCACATAAAGCATAAGGGTAATGAGTCGGTGACAGGTTCTGCAATGCATATAGCAGAATGTACTGTATCCAAAGTTTGAGTCTATAATTTGTTTCTGAGACAATAAATTGTGTTCAGAGTTGAAATCCTCTTCAAATTTGGATAGCCATAAATAAGTAAAGTTGTCTGGGGGGGGAAAAAATCCATTTTGGTAGGAGTCAGGAAAAATGTTGCAACTTTGCAACCAATACACCCCAGCCCCTGCTTAAAGCTCAACCCTCAAAACACATAAACACATAAACACGCACTGCCTGAAGCAGAGTGGAGGAGAGAGTGCTGCAAAGAAAAATACACTGATACTTACTACACCATGTCTTATGCATCAAGGATAAATAAAGCTGTGGTTGTTCCTAAAAGAGGAGAATTTGGTGCACGATCTGATAGGTGAAGGTGTTGTCATCAGGGATTTGTTCACTTTGTCAGGAGTTCCGCCTTTATTTCTGAAGAACTGTGTAGGTTTGGGGAAGTTAGTGGGTCACTTCAAACTTGTAAACCTGGGATGCAAAGATCCTAAGCTGCATCATGTTCAGTCTCTACACAGACAAGGGTTTAAGTATTGTGATTCTACCTCTTACACTTTGGATGTATCATTCCAGTCAAATAAGATGATGGCAGTTATATGGTTTGTGCTAGCTCAGGGCACTTCAAGTGTTTCCAGTGTGGAGACGTTGGCCATAAACGTGTCCACACAGACCTCAAACTCAGGAGGAAAATCTTGATCCTGGTGCGAGCACACATGTGGATGAGGAGAGTAAGAGCGTACAGGCCTTAGACTGCAGAGGTTAAACGTGCACAAGTTGAGAGCGCACGGTTTGAAAACACACAAGTTGAGAGTGCACGGGCGGCTTAGAGCGTACCGCTCCTGCAGTCCCCGCTGTGGTCTTGGTTGCGGTCCCAGTGGTGCAGCCCTTAACTGCATTATCTGCTGCAGTGGAGGGTAGTGTTGATGCCAGAGGTCAAAGTGCAGCTGCAGCAGAGCAAGTAGTACAGAGAGAGCGAGGTAAAGGTTAGGTGGAGTCAGTCCCCTGTAGTCAGAAGACTGATTAAGAAGAAATGGATTATGATACAGCACATGTCTTTAGCGCAAAGTTTGCGCCGCAAAAAGGACATGTACACTCAGGGGGACACTCAGATTATGACACAGGCAGACGTCATAGATTCGTGGAGGTTAAAAAATACAGATGTCAGACAATATAGTGTGGTCCAGAACTCATAACAATGAAGTCAGTGCAGCCAGACTAGACAGGTTATACATTTCTAAAACTCTAAGACCCAGTCTAGTCAACTGTGACATCAGTCCAGTTTGTTTCTCTATAACGACCATTTAGTGTTTCTGCATTTGACAGTTACGTTAGGGGAACATGTCTTGTCCTACTGGCATTTTAATAACAAGCTGCTACAGGAAAACATTTTCTTCTCTTGTAAAGTGGTGGGAAGTTGGGAAAACTCAAACCCATATTTTCGTCAACAATTTAGTTGTCACTCCACAGACAGAATAAAAGCAACAGTAAGGCAATAGAATATTCACTGTATTTGAACCCAAATCCTGTCACAAAACATTTGCTAGCAGGATAGCAGGAGCCCTCATACGATGCAGATACATCTCCATCAAAGACATACATGCTCCAAGCCCCTTCTTCATTTGTCTAGAGAAAACTGAGGCTAAAAAGAAGCTCACGTCTTGCCTGAAGCTGCCTAGAAGATGCAAAAACCAGGATTGCTGTCTGGAGAGCATGGCTGAGCTGATGGAAGGTCGTCCTCAGCTCTTCAGTCTGGTTATAGAACCTCTGCTATGCAGGATAAGTAAGGTAAGGTAAGCAGTGTTTTCTTGCCAGGCAACACTGATGTAACACCTGTGGCCGTTAGTGCCTATGCAGATGATGTGAACATGTGTATAAAAGATCAGCAGGATGTTGAGGCTTTGAAGGAAAGCCTTAAGATCTATGAAAAGTAATCTTCAGCTAATGTGAACTGGTCGAAGAGTGAGTCTTTTCTTAGTGGATGTTGGGTCAGGAAGGCCCCTCCCATCCTGCCTGGAGGCTTAATCTGGGGGTTAAGACGGGTTAAAGGTGCTTGGAGTTTATCTCAGCACAGATATGTTTCAGAGAAGAAACTGGGAGGGTGTGATGGATGAAGTGTGTGCCAAGTTGTCTAAATGGAAATGGCTGCTAACCCAGCTGTGCACTGATTGTTAATAACTTGGTTGCCTTGACGCTCTGGCACAAGGTGAAGAACTACTTTTACATGAGGTTGGACGGCTGGGATATGACAAGAAGCTGCCAACACTCTGTTGTCATCTTCAGTGGGATCTGCTGGCTGGGTGAAGCTCGGCCACCTGATCACTACCATGGACAACTAAGCCACCCCAGTTAATATCTGGGCCAGACTTCTGTCGAGGGTGACAAAGGAGGTGCTGGATGCACTCCCAAAACTGTGGAACGGTTTCTTGCTAGCTTCAGAAGGATAGAAACAACATGTACATTTTTCCATCTGTGACTGTGGCATCCAATGTAGAGATGGAGGACCTGGTGAAGACTGTCTACTGGTGAAGACTGTCTACTGTACTTATACTTATATTACTTATATATACTTATATTTAAAGGTAGGAGATTTCAAAGTGTTCAAAAAAAGGAGTCCTATATGCTGTGTCTAAAGGTCAGACATTTTTACTACCTTAAAGGACATGAGAGATTCAATGTGGACTGAGTTTTTCGACTCAGTAGGGTCCCCCTCCTTGTACAAGCTGACCTCCAGTGGAGGATTGTACGTAGTACCATAGCTACAAACAGATACAAAGCACACCTGATTACCAGAACAGTTGTTATTTCTGTGCTGGTCCTGAAACTATGACACATTTGTTTGGTGAGTGTCCCAGACTAAAATCTGCCTTTGATTTGCTGATATGGTGTGTGGGATTGGGTGAGATCTTCTCTTTACACTTGTTTGTATTTGGTCCCAAATATTGTTCATCAGCTTTGGAACTTTCTATTTGCAATGTTAAACATTCGATATGGTCCAGGAAAAACATCAGTGCAGGTGAAGGCTGCACAGATGTGGGAGTGATGTTCAGAGGATTGTTGACAAAGACATACTATGACAAAGACATATGTGATAATGGAACACACTTTCTTCTGAATGATGTACAGACTAGAAGAGTTCCGGTCTACATGGGCCATAAAGGGAGTGTTGTGTTCGCTTGGGGAGGATGGGGGACTTTTGATTCGTGTGAGTGAGTGTGTGAATGTGTGTGTGGGTGGGGTGATCAGTGCTTATTTGTTTCTTGTTGTGTAGATTACCTTTTTAAAATCAAACAATCTTTCGTTCTTTCTTTCTTGTCAACTCTATTGACTGATGGCTATCAAGACAAAGAGGATTTCAACATAGAAGGTAAACTGTGTTTTTAAAACTGATTTGATAGTTTAAATCTCATCTTACTAAGTAATTTCTGCTCAGTATGAAATTGGTATAATGGTCGATGGCAGGTCAGAGAAGCAATGCAACCGTTCTGCAACCAGTGTATTTTGGGGGTAAGCTGTCTTTGGTAGATGCTACAATTTCCACATCATCACCTGTTACAAGTTAACGGGCTAATTAGGGCTGAAATGATTAATCCATTATGACTATTTTGATACTCTATAAATCTTTTTTTTTTTAATAATTAAAACAAGCTCTCTGATTTTTCAGCTTCTTAAATGTAAATATTTTTCTTAGTTTTTCCTCCATATAAAAGTCATTAAAACTGATTCATTTTGGTTTGTGGATGAAACAAGACACTTGAAAAAAAATTGCTTTGGGAAACACAGATTAACCTTATTCAGCATTTTCTGACATTCTATGGACCAAAAGATTAATCGAGAAAATAATCGTCAGATTAATTGACTCGTTAGTTGTAGCCCTACTGCTAATTGTGGAACCTTTCAGAACAGCATAATTTATGTAACTTAATGTATCATATTCAGTTTCAGTGAAAACACAAGATTGAACTGATAGTAGCAGGTTGTAGTCAGTTGTCATCCTTTATATGAAAGCATTATGGATTGATATGAGCCACATCCTGATTTTGACGGAAAGATAATTTACATAATCAAACAATATTGACCCAAACCCTTCCCCCTTCATTCCACAATTTACTGTTACACTACACCATGTTGTGTGATCTCCTGTTCATGTACATAAGATCCGTCTCCCTCTGTCTTCTCAACATACTGTACATATTTACTCTGGCTTGCTTCGTGAACAGTTGGAACAACCATAGCATAATGTGTGAACAAAGCCTCTGTGCTAATTCGTTAATTCTACATTGTGCTTATATGGTTTTGTTGTTGTTGTTGTTGTTTTCTCTGCAGAGCATCAGCTTAACTGCTCATGGCTGACTTGATCCACAAGCAGATTTGGCAATTCAGATTATTTTCTGGGGGTGCTTAAACCCTCTAAGCGAAACGTGTTTGTGTGCCAATGTGTGTGTGCATGTGTGGTGTTTGTGTGTAAAGCTGCACTCGAACCTAAATTTGTAATAGGAAGAATGAGGGGGAAAAGAGTAAAATCAATGTGACCTACCTATTGTCTACCAATCACTTAGAAAACTACCCAACTACACAGGGCATAACTTCTCGAGTCCGGAGGTCTGTTCTGTTCATTTGCTAATTTCCCCAGTTAGAAGAATAATTAAAAGAAGATCAGAATACAATTAAACCCTTGTGGTGTTTGGCTGAGGTGCAAAAGCTTATATATGGATATATTGGTATTGGTATTTATAATATCTGGACATATCCTATCAATAATTATGTTACAGTCATTCTAACTTTGTGAATTCCCAAACATCCCGCAGTGATGATACATTTGCCAGAATCAGGAATTTATGTTTGACATTGTACAACATTAGGTGCACATGGTGGTTCAGTGGTTAGCATTGTTGCTTCAAGGTAACAAGGAAGGAAGGTCACCGGTTTGGATCCCGGTCCGACAGAGATTAGGTTAATTGGGACACATTAAATTGATTGTAGGTGTGAGTATGAATGGTTGTTTGTCTCTATATGTTGGCCCTGCGATGGACTGGTGACCTAACCCTGTCCAGGATGTTCCCCACCTTTTGTCCTTTGGCAGCTGAGTTTGGCTCCAGCATTCTGCAACCCATGGTGTAGGATAAAGTGGTAGAAAATGTATTAATTGTGATGCATTATTTGCTCTACACCAGCTCCCTTTGCGACACACAAAGTATAAACAGAATGAAGGGATGGATGAATTCAAGCTTGTTTTCTACCTTGTGGTCCTATGTTTGATGTTTGACAAGCTCGTTTTGAATAAATCATCTTGTGCCCATTTATGCAATTGCGCAATGGTACAACAACCACTTAAAGAACTTGACACTGTAAGAGTCAACATTCACCCATTGAAACGCACATTCATGCAGAGATTCTCTGTCACACATTCCATTTATACAACGCTGGCACAGCTGTCAGGGCGATTTCTTTGTAGTGTCTTGATCACGGACACTCCGGCAAGGACTGAAAGAAGGGGAAGGTGAACCACGACATTGCATGTGACTAGAGAACAGGCATGAGAGCTATGAATTATTCAGTTTATTGATAGGCCAATATATCGATAAAATATCAGGAAACAAGAACACTTTGTCATCTGACACCTGAAATGTTTTACACATTCTAACCTAAATTCAGAGTGATCCACCAAAAACTCTAAATAGGAAATTGCTACAAGTATAGGACAAACCAACTTACAGGTAAACCCACACCAGTAAAAACATGAGGTAATGAATATCATTTTCCATAGCATATTTGCATTTAAAAAAGGTGAAAATCAGATAACTTTAAGAATGGTATTAATTTCATAAATTAATTTCAAGTCATTTACAGGAAATATTAACAATTGACTCCATATGTGATGTCTCAGTCAACTTATTGACTGATAGTGCTTTTGATCATGTCACATTATTAATATCACATATTATCCGATCCATACTGATTAATACATTATAAACTGAACTGTAACAAAGTTTTCATGCTTTAAATTAGATGTGGTTCAAACTATGTTCAAGTTTTGTTCCTCATGTCATTTTGTTGACTGGATCATTTGTGTTTATTTGCACTATTCATAAGTGTAACACAAGTAAACACCAATGAGTCACCAAGGAAACTATTGACTAATCACTTCTACAGCTTACTAGGTTCAAACAGCTTGAATCCAGTTATATATACACGTTTAGATGTTAGTTTAAACTGGTAGTACAATATATTTTATATATAATTCACTGTTTGCCCCGTCCTCTCCCTCGTTGCCCAGGCCGACTTACTCAAGATGCAGAGATACAGCAACTGTACTCTGTTTACACCAGGGCGTTGAAAACATCTCAATGCTGCTTGACTTTTGTGGCTTTTTTTTGCCCATGTACAAATATTTGAACTCAACATGTCTGTGAAGGTTTCCAGGCAGAGTTTTTTGAATGGATAAAGCAAACAAGGTGAATTTGCACATCTCCTCAAGGTTAGATTTGCAGTGTCTGGCATGTCAGATGTTAAAGTTGCATTGACTTTGAAAGTAATCTCATTTTTGAAAAGGAACTGAATTTTATTTGGTGTAAATGCACAAAAAAAAATGCAAATCTCCCTGTCCAATCTGTTACAGGGATTGTCATTCATCTGCTGTTACAAAAACTGAAATGGCTTAAAAACACCAAAAGTTACTGTAATTAAGACGAAAGGGAATGTTTGGAGCCTATGCCAATGTATAGAAAGGGGACATAGCCTTTTCGATGAGAAATATTTATTCAATAATTTATATTCAGTATGGTATATAAGTGGACACCTGTATGATTGACTGATAATGTCACCCAATATGATGCCAGCTGCTTACCTGGGTATCCACAGTACAGTTGCCACCTGCTGCTCTTGTGAGCCATGGACTTACATATGCTAGACACCAACTAAATCTATGTCTTGACTTCCAGGCCATACAAATGTAACTTTGCGTTTACAGAATGAATTATAGGGTATCCGTGTTTCCCCCATGTTCTTTTGCTCTACCAACTCAGTGTGTCACTCTCAATTCACCATCCTCTCTAACCATCAGCCTATTTCTGCCTTGTTTCCACACTCACTGCCTTTGCCCCCAGCATCGAGCTGACCGACTAACCCCCCCCACCCCCCCCACAACACCTGGCCTGTGGCCCTCTGGGAGCTGGACAGGGGGTGAGACTTCAAACTAATATTAGAAAAGACCAAACGGCCTGTGTCATATCTCACTTGTTTTTTGTTTTTTTTTAATTTTCCTGTTTTAAATAAAAAAGGCAGAAAACTTTTATGCTTTTCATCATCAAATTATGATTCTGGTCTGTTTTCCAATCTGTTTCAGACTCCATGTGGCTTCATTCATCCTGCGCACATTGTTGAGGATGTGTTTTCTTCTCACACATAATCACATTTATACTAATTTGTTTTGAAACTGCACTGTAGCATTTGGCTGGTGCTACATTTTGGAGCAGGTTTGGCATCCTGATGGTTAATTTGACTCTTGGGCACAGTCAGGTGCGGGATTTAGCTCGAAATGAGCCACTTGCGAAACAGCGGCGGATCAACCCAGTCTGGAAAAAAGACCCATCACTCTGTGACTAGTTTCCCTAACTTGAATCCTGACCTTATCACCCAGTAATCTCTTCACGCCATGTTCCAATTTTGTCATGTCAACCACCTTCCACTCAATTCATGCTTGGTTTCCGAAGAAGTTCACACAGTCACTGAGAACCCATTTACACTGTGTGAAAGAGGTCACGGTTTTCTGAAGCTGCACTAAAAAGCAGACCAGTTGAATTCACGAGCAGGGAGGGACGGGGATGGAGCCATTGTGGTATAAGATGTGAGAGGCATCAGTACTTGGACGAGCTCCTTCATTTAGCACAACCTTCCATGCAGTAATATCAGAGCTTGGCAGCTTGCTAAGATATATGGGTGAGGGCATGCTAAGGATGAGCTCTCAGTAGAGTCAGAGTGCATGCATATTTCACCTGATTAATTGACGAGACGAACGATTGACATATCTTAATGATGGCGGTCCTCCACGCCTCTTCATCACCTCCGGGTTATGAGATGAGAGCTTACACTCCTACATTTGATAGAGAGGGAAACTGAATCTATATCACACAAACTGAGTGATTCATAAAAGAATGTTATTAAGCAACTGAAACCATCACTAGCCCAGCATATTATCCAAAATATGATCCAGCATTAAACCTCAAAAAATGAAATCCAGCTCATTGTTCATTCCAAACAATAATCATTGCCTGCTTCTGTTAAACATAGCTCTTTGCCTCTGGGCTTTCTTTTGTGTCCCGTCTTGTAATTTAATTAAATCTATAAACATTCAGACACAAAACTCCCTCTCCGGGCTTAAAGCCTCTTCGTCAACAATGCAAACTTGAGAGGCTTTGTGCGCGTTAAGCTTGAGGGCCTCTGTGGCAGCTTTTAATTTTTCTCTTTGTTATGTAGACCAAACTAAATGAATGCTCCTTAGAGAGCCTCGGCAGAGACAGGATGTGACACCTCGGGCCCTGAATCCTAATTACTGGTAAATAAACATGTAATGTCATCACTTCTTTAATTGTGCCATAGATCCAGCAGTGAGAGTGTTTCCTCTCTCATCATGTCACCGTGTCTTTAACTGCATGCGGCCTGCGAGTCGGAAGGTTGGGATCAGCGTGTGTGCAGCTAAAGTTAAAGCTAGTTCTGCTAAAGTCAGGACAAAAAAAAGGACACCAAATAAAATGTCCGACTGTGTGCTTAAAATTTAAACCATTGTTGGAAATCCATCCATTATACCGCTTTATCCTGCACCAGAGGGTTCAGCTGACATAGG
This sequence comes from Solea solea, assembly GCF_958295425.1. Taxonomy (NCBI): domain Eukaryota; kingdom Metazoa; phylum Chordata; class Actinopteri; order Pleuronectiformes; family Soleidae; genus Solea; species Solea solea. Next base: position 11,577,991 of record NC_081143.1, on the reverse strand, counting down.
GCGATAGGCAGGGTACACTCTGGACAGTTTGCCAGTCCATCGCAGGCGTTGTTGGAAATGTTGAGAAAAATCTACAAGTTGGCAAATGTGTAACCTAAATCCAGTTATTAGTTATTTTAATATGGATATAATAAATAGAAAAGAAAGAAAGAAAATCAGCATTATTATCTCGCTGGGACACAGGAGGTCTATTGTTGCCTGATTTTGTACATTTACACAGATTTCACAAAATAACACGTTCAAACTTACTGATGGAGGCAGCAGTGGATCAGCAACTCATGTGTTGAGATGGTAAAACACAGATTTTTCCCTATGGACTTCAGTGCAGGAGTGAGAGCAGTTTGAAAAAAAACAACAGAAATCCCCAATTGGATTAATTAAGGCACACTAATGCAATTACAGCAACAGTATCTTGAATCGCAGTCATTTTAGTGAAAGCGTTCATGACATAAACTGTTTTGTCATCAAATGAAATAATGCTTGAAAGAACACACTTTCAACAAGATCAATCATGAAGGGAATAAAGTACCACTATATAGCAATAGTCAAATATCAAATGTGACAAGTAACACTGTACTGTCATACGACATTGCTTATGAAATAATAGATTTGTTCCACATATACACACAGACACTATAGTGACTTGAATATGGAGTGGTTCCTTTTATGTGTGTGTGTGTATGTGTGTTTGGCCAGGGATGGACAGCTTTTAAATAGCCCAATTAGCATTCTTGGCTTGAAGGGGAGACAATGCTGGCAACGTCTGTCCCTCAGTCTGGGAAAGTGTTCCTACACTCTGAGGATACCACCTGGCTTTAAGCAGACTGTACACACAGGCTCAGATCAAAGTGGCAATGAAGAGATTTTCTTCATGGAAGGTTGCATGAGAATTTAATTCAGTCTGATCTGGTGGTATTACACTTTAGGCACTTTGCCATTATCGACTCAATTTTTATGTATTTAACATGCTGAGGAGAGCAACTGCATATTCCTCACACAATCAGAAACAGTTGCTGTTATACAAGTCGCCTCCTGTGGTTATAAATTAATGCTTTTAACAGAAGCATGGATTAGTTTAGTTCCAGTAGCTCGAGCAGACACAGACTATGAATCAGCCGTGACGCTCTCTCATTCAGACTGTTGAAAATGGCAAAGCACGAACAAGGATTTTAGAAATAATGCAGTCCCCCAATCATAGTGTATTTCATAATAATACTTTATTGCATTATGATGTTAGGGTTTTTAAGATGTATTATGTAGTTGCCGCATGGTAATGTGTGCTCCAGGCACGCAGAGAATCGCCTTGTCTGATAGCTCTGTTAGTGTTTGAATCATGTTGCATTAACTTTGATTTGATTGGTTAGCACCTGTTCCTATATTTACATATCACGTTTTAATTGGCCAACACTCAGACTGCAGCTTGAAAAGCTGAACATCTGTCAACGTCTGATATATGTATCATGAGCAAAACAAAGCGATGGTCCCAAGATGCAGTTTGGCAACACTTGACGTGGCTCCAAGTCCAACAAGTGTTTCAGTTGATGCCTCCACCCACTGGATTGGCTAAAAGAGTAAAGTGCGTATACAAATGTGTGGCTATGTACTGTGTTTCTCAATGAATGAAAAAGTTACATCATTGGATTGTTTCAATGTGCAGGACTGAGTCCTTCCAACTGAGCATTTATAATGCATGTTGTGTAAGTATATACAATCCATTACTCATGCATATTTTTAGAGTGTAACCTCCTGTTACAAGCCCAGTTCCCTTCTGCTTGTCTACGGGCTGCTCCATGCCTGTACTTTGCATAAAAGAGGGTATAAAATAGCTAATAAGTGGACACTGGTGTAGTATTGAGTATGTGTATACGCTATGTGTATTGTGTATTTGTAGTTAACCATGTAGTGCTGTTAGCCATGAAGCTAACTGTTAGTAGCAAAGGCTAATGTAACAGTGTAGACACCCAGCGGGCACTGTAGGGGTTTTTCTATTTTCTGTTTTGTAGATTAATCTTGAAGACATGGAAACTATTGCGGAACACTCACGGCATTATACAGCACAGGAAAAAGTTTAAACACCACTGCAATTTCTTTATGAAATCAGCATCTCTACATGTATGACAACCATTCCATTCCAGTTTCCACTACAAGCACGGCTTATTCTGCTTAACCCTTGCAACACAGAGCATTTAGGCAGCTTGTTTCAATTAAAACAGGCTACAAGAATGTGTCTTATATCGTTTGTTCAGCACAACATAGAGGCAAACTTTTTTTTGTTATTTCCACCAACTATAAACACACCTGAGCAAAAAGTACTCAATCCTTTTAAAATTTAATTGAATATGTGAAATTGTGAAATGTGTTGTACATGGCTATTTTTTATGAACAGAAATAAATTAAAAATGGTATATTTTGTGACTTCTACGCAAGTTTCAATACTCTCGTTTTGGTATATACAAATATACATAACATATTAATCATGACATCTACTCATCAACAAATTACCAAAGGTGTGCCTGTGTCACAGATCTGTGCCGCGTGAGCACTAAAGGTAAATGGGGTACTGATCCGTTGATCACCTGAACCAAATCTTATTTTACGAGGGAAAGACCTGCTGGATGTCAAAAACAGTGCTCATAGTACCTCAAAAGTAATTGGAATAAAAAAAAAACATTGACCATGCCAAAAGAGTTTTAAATGAGAAAAAAAAGTGTTACATTCTGGCTTTACTGGCAGAGGAATACAGTGAGGGTCAAATCTCTAAGATGGAGGTTCAAACTGTAAAAACAAAGTCAGCAAACATTGGGGACAACAAAACTAAAGATCGGCAGAGTGTGAAAATGACTCTCCACTGACCGGGATGACCGCCAACTCGTTGAATGTCACTCAGCAACCACAGGAAGACATGAGGTGACCTACAGATAGAATGGAGTTGGCAGTTGAGGTGAAGTTACATGGCAAGAACAGTTCGAAACTGGTTCATAGGGGCAGGGCTCACGCCGCATAAAGCTAGAACAAAAAGTTATTAATGAGAAGCAATGAGAGCCAGGCTGAGGTTTGGAAAAGACCATAAGGATTGGACCATAGAGGACTGGAGTAAGGTCATCTTCTCTAATGAGTCCACTTTTCAGCTTTGCCCAATACCTGGTCGTCTACTGGTTAGAGAGAGAGCTGGAGAGGTCTACAAGCTAGTCGATGTGAAATTTGGTGGAGGATCTGTGATGATGTGGGGTGCTTCAGCAAGGCAGGAATCGGGCAGATTCGTCAGGGCAGAAACCTCTGTAATGTGATGAGGAACATGGATGGTCACAAGCCATTAAACAGAGCTGAGCTGCTAGAATTTTTGCGCCTGGAGTGGCATAAAGTCACCCAACTGCAATGTGAAAGACTGGTGGAGAGCATGCCAAGACGTGTGAAAGCTGGGATTGAAAATCTGTGTCCTACAAAACATTGATCTCTGAACTCTTAAAACATTTGTATTGCAAATTAATGTTTTCTTTGCATTATTTGAGGTCTGAAAACATTGCATCCTTTTTAAAGTGTTTTGACCATTTTCATTTTCTGCTGTTGGGGACAACATTTATAGGCAATCATTTGATTGTTAAAAATAATTCAATATTTATTTAAAAAAATTATTTATTAAATATTTTCTCTTTAAAATCAGTCTACACAATCACTGTAATTGACTGTACAATCAAAATACATCACAATTAAACAGTATCACAAACTTAGTACATAGCTCAAAGTTTAATGAGGATGGAGGATCTTGAAACCAGTTCAATATCTGCATCAGATCAGATGATAAAGAAACACATGACATGTTACAAGTAACGCTCACATTGTCATTCATTCATCATCAACTGACTTCATTTTCTAAACTTTGGATGGTTTGTTTCAAACGTATCTTCTATAAAAATCCTCCATCATCATTTCATGCCAGTGCAGTAATTTTGGTATTTAGTTCAAGGGATTTGTATGAATACATTAACCCTCGGCTTTAGAGTGTATACGTATTATCTTGAAGGATGTTTATTAGATTTTGATCAGCTTGTCCTTCACAGGCAATGCCTTTGTTGCTAATTTTTCCTGTAATTAAGGCTTCAGGTGAATACGCATCTCTTGGGGTCATATTTAATAACCATGCCCACTCACTCAGTGATAATTAAGTCCAGCTTTTAAATCAAGTGAAGCTTCTTCATGACTGTTTCTTACTTTGAGGCCTTGTCTCACTGTAAGTGGTCATTAGCGTATGCAAAACCCTGCGTATTGGCCACCTCAAGGCTGAACTGATTTTTAGTTTCTCTAAGTCCTTTGCAATTTGGGCAGTTAACAAGCCAAATGCTATAGATGAAAAAACATCAGGCAGTGATCTACAGAATATTTCAACTGCTCACCTCTGTAATGGAGAGGCTGTTGTTAAGTCAAGATGAACTGCTGCTGCCGCTGAACACAGCGGAAAACATATTTTTATTCCTGTTTTGACCCTGTTTTACCTTCTGGTCACTACATTGAATTAAGATATTTTCTCATCATGCGTGGCAGTTCAATAGCACACAGAGGAGCAACTATAAGTGTGATGGCGCGCTGTGCTGGATTCTATTAAATTGAATTCTGCTGAATGATAACACTGCAATGTAATGAGCCATTACCCATTTGCGAGGATTGTTTCATTTGTCTTCTAAAAATGCCCATTAATGTGCCCATTATGTATTGTCTTTAACCATCAAATTTAAAATCATACATGTGTTCCTGAACATGATATATGATCCTCAACAACTCCAGCAGCAAGACTTGTCAACACCTGCCTGTTTTAAAATGTAGTATAGTCTCAGTTGGCAAAATAACATTAATGTGGTATATTTTGCTAGGATTGATGGCCAATCCAACGCAGCAACCAGTTAGGAAGGAACCCCTTAAACTTGATGACCTTATAACACTTCTGGGACAATACTTGGGTGGCCAGTATGCTCAAAACAACATAACAATTGTATACAAGTGCTGAGACAAATGTACATTTGAGAAAGCAAATTTGTAAAATTGAAAAAAAAAGTTTCATATTCCATTATTTGTTTTACAATCTCAATCGAAAAAATAAAAGAAAGGGGGGGAAAAAGGGCTCAGTTGAAATGCTACAAATGAAAACATGGATTTGGGCAAATCAATATTAAACTGAAAATTTATAACCAAACTTTTTTGTGGATATTTAACTTCTCCCACTTGTGCTTGAACCTGAATTTGTTTATTGATGTCTTCTTCATGCGTTGTTTGGGAAATCCATGGTATCTCAAATTATAAAAAAAACTGACACAAATTTCGATTTTAGAAAACAAAATGTAAATAATTTCTTAGTGAGAGTCAAAGGTGAGAAATTCCAATCCCAGAATGAACAGAAGTGCAATTAGGGCTGGGCGATATGGGAAATCTTATCATGATAAACTGTTTTATATCATTTGATATGGATATATATCACAATATAAATCACATCACTATTTCTATCAAGCGTAAAGTTTCCCCTTTACTCTGAAAACTCTGTTTTGCAGTTATGGTTACCTACATTATTTGGATGATGATGTAAGAACTTTGGAGATTAACTATTGAGGGTTTCAGTTAGCATGGTTTCCTTTTTCTTGTTTTTTTTTCTTTCTAAAAAAAGTGGTAATAATCAGTCTGACTTCTAAAGGTCTGGTCTAGTAAAAGAGAAGAGACATCATACATTGTGTCATGGATGATAAACAGTTAACAAGAGATGCACGAAAACACCAGTGGCGCTCTGTTTGTTGCCAGAGCTGCTAATATATTCAGAGTGCCAGAGGCACTTATTTACCGAGCGTCTTCCAAATACAGTGCACAGAGGAAGACTTGTTGACAACACTTCTGCGCGACTGCACATGAACAATATATGAAAGGGTACATGACTTGAGTGACTCATCCTGTTCAGAGGATTTCATTTACATGTTGTCAGCTACTCAATTCTGCTTGAGTGGTGAAGTGAAGCTGGGGATATTTGTGCATTAAGTTGATTATATTTTTTAATTCAGTGGTCACAGTGCATTGATGTGCTGTCACACAATGAAGGCGCTCAGTGAAAACATAGATATACACCCATTGTTTACTACTTTTACTACTTTGACAAAGTGTGAAAGGCGGGGTATACACCCTGGACAGATCCCCTAGACATATATAGATGATCAACCATTCCAGACTCAATTTAGTGTCCAATTAATAAGGGTGGGAATCTTCATGCACCTCAGTGTATTTAAAGCTCCATCATTAAATACTCCAATATATTTACTTCCATTAGCATTTATTAATACGAATGGAACAACATATTTCACTGGAGACCAAGGAAAGAAGAACATTTTTTGCTGGTCGGCAGCAACAGGAGCCACTTGTTTATCCTCCCCCCCTCCAGGTGGTGATCTGTTGCTGAAGTATTTTAGTTTAGTTTAGTACATGTTGTGTGGCTCTTGTCAAGATCGCCCCTTGCCTGTACTTCATGGAAGACAAATAGTTTCCACATGACAGTGGTGCTGTATCTTTGCAAGGTGACGCACGTTTAGGCCATGTGTTGTTTAACCTGTTTATTTGTTAAGGCTTAGTTAATGTAATGATGCAGTGATGTATACATTGTGCATCTGCACTTTCGACATTCAGTTGATTTAACTGAGCACAGTGTTGTGATGCTAAGTTTCCCTGAAATCATTTTACCATGTATCGCTGTTTCATAATTGATTCATAATCGTTCAAGAGAGAATCAGTTGACATCGGAAAAAAGATGATTTTGCCCACCTCTTCCAATAAACTGATCACCAATCTGTGTGTTTTCGGACAGTGGGAGGAACCCACCTGCCCATGGGGAGAACCTGCAAACTCCACACAGTGAGACCCTTGGTTGAACCAGGATTCGATGTTATGGGGAACATAGTTTTGTTCACAATGTCAATGGCTGCACCCCCAGCCCACCCCCTTCTTTCTTATATAATTGATGTGGTTATAATACATATACATATGTGTGTATTATCTGTAGGCCTGATGCATATAATGGATGTATGTGATGATTTAAGCAGACCCAGAGACCCCAACTTGCTAAAACATTGTTAGGTGGAGCATGGGCCAAGACTGTCCTTTTATAGGATTTGTGTCGTTGGTTGAGTTGGTGAGTAATTCTGGAAATTGAGGTACACTTAAGTTGTAGCTCAAGTGTTTGGGCCGTTGTAAGAAAGAAGTTTTCTTTCACCCATTAAATAAAGTACCACAAAAAAAAAGAGGGCACAGAGAGAGCATGAACCAGACAGAGCCAGACGAGCATTCAAGATGATACACAGAGCTTAAAACATGGTCATAAGTTCATGCAGGCTCCCATGCAGTATCCCATCTTTTGTGCCAGCGCAGAAGATGAGGGGAAGAAGGGGAAGAGACAGGACAAGAGTGGTGAGGTAGAAATAGAAGAGAGAGGCAGAAATACAATAGTTGTGTCAAGTTTATCAGTTTATACTTTATGTAAAAATTCCATTATTCACCCATACAGAGGAGTTGCAGGTCTACTGCTGCCTTGTTTTGATGAGTTTGTGACTTTTGTGTTGCAAAGTAGTTTTACAGTTATTTAATTGTTTTATTTGTCAGGAACAATGAAAAAAATCACAAATAAATGTGATTCTAGCCAAGGCTAAATTGCAATCCCTGTCCCTGGTTAGTATTATCTAAAAAAAAAAAAGGTATTTAACAAAGATAATGAATAATTGTATATACAATTGCACCCTTCTTCAAAATATAACAATCATCTAATCCTCCACTGTTTCCCAGGTGCATATGAGTACTGCCCACTGCTCCTGTGCCTGCTTTGTGTGTGTTCACTATTAGGGTGTAAAAAAAAATAGGAGCTAACTAGCCTCCATGTCCCGGTTGTCTGTACCAGGGGTGTTCCGGGGACATGCATACAGTCATGACATTTAGCTTCTGCTTTTATTGCCAGAAGGACTCTATTGCTTCCTTGGGCCATAACCTAACATGTCATCCAAATGTGCTAAGATGCTCACAGGCAAACATCAATAAACATAACCTTGGCAGAGGTAATGAACACTATTAAAGCAAGACACACAAATGTCCATCATTCCCTAAGAGGGAGACCTCTGCAATATTCTCAGTACACTGTTAAGATACAGTTCTCTTTGATTCTTTACCAACTTCTCCATTTTCAGTTTAGCCTCTTAACCAGGAAATGAATCTCTTGGCAGCCTCTGCTTTCACACAATTGTGGCTGATGCTGATGCTGTGCTGCTTTTACAACTTAATACAGGAGACTTGCTGCCTGTTGCCATCCTTACCACAAAACGTTGACTGGTGCCTTTTCACTACAGTGTTCTTTTGTGATTATTTCTGCTTCTCTGGCACCCATTTTCACTGTCGCCTTTTGACAAACATTTGAAGCATGCTTTGAAGAGTAGTATTATATCTGCATGCTAATTTTAACCTTTATTTAACCAGGAAAAAAAAAAATGCCATTGAGATAGAGAAACACTTTTTCAAGGCAGACCTGAAGAAGTGCGACAGTAAAAGGTTCAAAATTGCTCTGACTCTGTTTTCATTGGCTGTAGTTTAGATTCAGCACATTCAATCTGATCTATACATTCAAGATTATATGCAGTTACTACCGGTGTGATACAACATGATTCACACACCATTCATGATATGGGGCAATTCACCACAACACGATGTGATTGTTGACATTTGAAAAGAGGTACTTCTGCTTAGGAACAGAAACATGTAAAGTGTGTTGGCGGCCGACATGCTGTCAACAAATGCTGTATGCTGTAGACAAACACTAGTCTCACAGTCATGACAATAACAGTGATGACCGTAACAAGCCTTAACTGGATAGAATTTGAAAATTGAGTTATAGAGAGAATCAAAAGAAAATGATGTCAACAGGACACCCTGTGGTCATTTCAAATAGTGCAGGATTCCACAGTGGATGGAAGGTAGGTGGCGGTAATGAGGCTTAGGCACTTGGTTCAAACAGTAGAACAAGGAAGTATGCTGCTGTTCCAATTGAAGAGATCATACTTGTGTACTCCCGTGTACTTGGCGAGTATGTACTCCAGTCGTACTTCCCAAGTACACAAGTACATACTTGCGTACTTGAGTATTGAGAGAGGGCCATTAATTGTGCTGTCTATGTGCTTTATAGCAACGTGACATATTTTGCGAATTATCAAGCTTTCCGTCTCTCCTGGAAAATCTGTATTACTTTCTTCGTGTTACCTGTTTTATTTTGGTAACCCTTCTATTGTTTCTTTTCACTTCCTGTCAAGTTACTGTGATTGTTCCAGGGATTATTTTCCCAGTGTTTTGACCATTGCATGATTTTTTGCCTGACATTTTTGGATTTGTTTTGGACTGATTTCCTGTCTCCAGTCTGCTACCAGAGTCCACTCAGAGTCCAGCCTGATCATACCAACATTTTCCGTTCTGAATTCATCCTATACTCTTTAATTTGCAAAACAAGTTTCATTTTCCGATAAGGACTGCCCCTGTAATATCATGTGTTTCATTTTTCTAATTTAATCTTAACTGTTACTGATATCAAACATCATTCTCATATTTGTTGTTATTCATTCCTTGACCTTGTCTCACTGATTCCCTCATCTTAGATTAAAAATAACACCTCAGAGGCCAAAACGACACATGGCACATTGTTGCATCTCTGATCCACTGTGGAAGGCATGTGCTTTAACTGTCATGCTGTGTGCAAAGTAGTACAGGTGCAGGTTCCCATTGTGAACAGTGAGCAATGTTCAAGCTTCTGCCATTTAATGATTCCTGAGATAAGAATCTCTCCTTCACAATGTGGATGATTTGATGCCCAGATGTTGTTAGTGAGAGGAGAGACACTTTCTTCTGAAAAACCTTTTTTTGCCAAAAGGAAAAAAAAAAAAATCAATCATATTTTATTTACATAGCACTTTTCATACAAGTATGCATTGTGCTCTACACAATGAAATCAACTCCATTCATACACACTTAAGGAGACACACACACCAAATCAGTCAAATGCTATGGAGCCAACAAAAGAGACAGAGACTTCTTCTTACGAACGATAGGTGATGAGTTGATGGTGTAGAAAGAAACCCCTCTGACACGGGACTCGTACCGGACAAAGGGATTTTATTTGGTTACAAGTCAGGCATCACACCAAGCTCTGCAGCAGCTCGGGAGAATGTGTTCCTGCCAAATCTCCAATCAGTTCTTCCCCAGAAGAGCAAAACTAACCTTAAATTGATTATCTAGCATTTTCATTGTAGGAATCACATGTTCCGACACCCGCCTTTCTCCTGTTTCCATGGTGCAACGTGTACTTGGATCCGGATATACCATACTGTCTCATGATCTATAAATTGCATGCAACAAGTTTGGACAATATCACCATTTAGTCAAACAAGAGACATCTATACTTCCTAACACACCATATCCAGGACAGACCCTCAAGCTTCCTGTCCTATACAGGATGCATAATGTAAAGCGTATGGTCTGACTGTCATGTGTCCAGGAGACCCTCTTGTCTCATGTTTACCTATTAATGTCAATCATTAATACATTCAAGGATTAAACATTAGCCGTGTTCTTCTACGTTCATATACTTCAAAGAATCTAGAATAAGATAAATATAATGGAATAAAAACTGAAAGACAAATTCACAGTCCATCATGTCTTTATAAACTTTTGTGAACATCAAACTAGTTTGCAACAACATCATAATGTCACAGCAAGAGGCAACACTCCACACACACACACACACACACACACAGCATCAAACAGCGATCATCATGTCTGATCTTTAATCGATTACCCACCACTTTGATCCGCGTCAGCCGTTTTTTTTTTCTTTTTCCTTTGATTAAAATACGTCCCCCCCTCCAACATTTTTTATCTCCAACTGACACTGGTTGTTAGGGAAGTCGTTATATCATCAGCCGGATGAAATGCTTTCTCCAGGTGAGGACAATTGTCAGCATGCAGGCTCTTTAAAGAGCTGATGACCTACAAGAGGATGCCCTGATAACAAATGTTGGTTATTATGACTCACCCTGGAGTCATAATGACCATGAGGTAGAGGAGGCAGCAGTGGCTCAGACAAGTCAATGGTGACTGACTGGAAACAGAGAAATGGAAAAAGCAGGGAAAGAGATGCCGCCTGGGCCTGTAGTCCTTTAAGAGCCCCTCTTTTAGCCATCTCAGCTATTAAATGGGTAATTTAGCGTACTCTATGATGCATCTTATGACTCATTGTGGTAACAAGATTTTAGTGTCAACTCCTGTATTGTTTGATATTTTACATTTGCGCAAGCTGTGGTGGCAAATGTCGCCATGTTTTGAAGAAACGGCATTGAATATTTACAGGTATATCAGCTCATTGAAATCAGTTGATACATAATCGATGTTGCTACACTGGTATGAATGGAAGTCTGTGAGGAAATGTGTCTACTTTTCACTTGATTTATAACATCAGTAAACATTTACCTGAGGCAGTTATGGTCTCAATCACTAGCTTCAGCTCAGCATGATGTCTATTTTGTAAATCCCCGAGTTAAATGGACCATAAAACAGAAGACACTGCGGGGAAAGCTGTGTTTGACAGTGGATGTCGGTCCTCTGTAATGCCACACTCACATATGCGCATCACTTTAAAGTGTAATTGAATCACTAAATCACTCTTTTTTCCAGGCATAAACCAGTGTATATCTAGTAATGTGATTTGTTGATCCAGATAAAAATCCTCACAGTTTAGTGCAAAGTATTGAAATGTATGTTGTGATGAAAATCAGTGCGTCAGCTGCCTCCCTCTGGTCAAACACCAGCTACTGCCATTGGCTTTCTTAGTCCATGCTTGCGTCTCTGGTACACTTCATTACTTTCTTGTCTAATCAACACAGGACTCATTGCCCCAAACTCCTCCCCCTTTTGTATATATGTCGGTATACCATGTAACTGACGCACCCCCCTTGTATCTGTAGAGGTGTGTACAACTCTCTTTCCCTGCTCTCTGGACAAAGTTATTTGTCATGCTTTCTTTTCATTTGCCTTATGATAAGTCAAAATGTGGGGCAGTTTCTCAGGGAGTGCGGTTCACTATACAGCACGTGAGGTTTGGCTCATGGTCAGTTACAAATGTCAACTTTGCGGAGTGAAGGACAGAGGAAAGAGACTGCAATAATGACTTCATCTGTTTTCTGTTGGTTTATATTTACACTGTAACGGCAGAATTATCCAACCCAGAAGAAGGCACAGTGGGTCACTTTGTATGCACAGCGTCAGCTGACTGAAAGTAATAAAACAAAAATAGCTTAAAGCTACTGTTGGAAAAGATGATTAAAGAAAGGATTCCAACAGATAGAGACGCAGAGTCTCTAAAGTCATGAGCAAAAATAATAACTCGTACGAAAAGTAAATTGCTTCACAGCTTATCCAGAGATCGTCTTGCTCTTCAAATATTTGTATTTGTGATTGAACTGCTCTAATGAGCTTTGTTTTTCAGCTGAGTTAATTACACTCGGCTTAAAGGTTTCCACTGACAGAGTATAGAGGAAATCAATGCAACTGTAAATCAGTGAAATCTTAGATCTGCACACGGACTCACAGCTCTGCATCTGTGTGCTGTTTTCTGCAATGAGACTTGTGCAAATTGTGCAAGAGTGGATTCAATGAACTGGAGGTTTAAAAATGTATAGCCTCATTGTGAGTGCACGTAAAGTTAATTGTTTTGAAGTGCGGTTGTACGGGGTACTTTAATTGTAAAATTATAATGTGTGTTTAGAGTATGTTGTGCTTTTGTAGTCGTGATGGGCAGTTTTGCCATTTACACCATGCATCTACAGTATATGCAGCTCTTCTTAGTGCCAGCACAGCTGTCACACCAAAGGGATTAAGCATCTTGTCCAGGGAGATCAGGGAAACTAGGATCAAACCCTTGACCATGTGATTGAAAGACAGCATGCTCTACCTCTGAGCCACCGTTGCCCCCAGCACCATGAGCAGTGCCTGAGTCACAAAAGCTCACTCTCACTGAATTCATGGTTGATAACCAGGACATAAGGAGAAACTGTTTCAATCACTTAATAAAAATCCTTTATCCAAAATTACCTTGGTGCCTGGTAAGTTTATTACCAGTCCTTGTGAGCTAGAAAGACCAGTTTATTTCTATGGACATTGGCAGGAGAGTGCTTGATTTACAAATGTATTTCTACTCTGAGAAGGCAATTTAAATCGAGGTAAAGTGATAAACATACAGTAAATGGTCTTTATTTATATAGATGAACACTCAAAGCTGAGTTATGCCACTAACTCTCATATTCATACAGTATCTTGGGACACTGGTTGAGAGATGACTCGCTTTGCAACTCAACCACCATCACTCCAAATACAGTATACCTCAGATATTGTAGACATAAGGTGATATTGATACTATAGACGGTGTGTCGGCATCTCTTCATGTCAAAAAATGGAACTATACCTTTAATTATTAATATGTCTGTGAAATTTAAAACCACATGTAGAGTGATTTAAAGTTTGTCAGTGTTTGTACATTAATGCTTTGGTATCAAACCACTTCATTTTAATATACATATTATAGAGAAGTGACATTTTCACCATGTTGGTCACAGTCAACGACATACTAGTGTTGGTTCGTTTGTGAACAAATCGTTTGGGTGAACCAACTGAACTGAATCACTTATTGAAATGATTTGAGCGAGATGGCGGCCAGTGGCAGGGGGCGGGGCAAAAGTGATTCATACACTCACTGCAGACACGTAGCCATATATTGCATGAATCAGTCACTCACTCACTCACCCAGTGAGGGAATCTCTGTGTGTCCAATGTAGTCGGCGCAAGATGTTTACAGTTAACGAAGCGAGAACTAGAGCTGAAACGATGAATCGATTATTAATAGATTACTAAATTAATTGAACACTATTTTGATAATCGAATAATCGGTTTGAAGGTTTTTTTCCTGATTAAAACAAGATTTCCGATTGTTTAAGCTTTTTAAATGTGAATATTTTCTTCATTTATTTGCTCTGGATAACAAAGAAATCATTAAAAGTTAATCATTTTGGTTCGTGGACAAACCAAGACATATGAGAACATCATCATTTCCGGGTTTGACAAACACTGATACACATTTTTTCAAGGTTTTCTGATATTCTGAACACCAAACGATTAATCGAGAAAATAACCGACAGATTAATCGATTATGAAAATAATCGTTAGTTGCAGCTCTAGCGATAACATAACGACACACTCGTTCTAGTTCCGTTGCTTTAACCGAGTTAGACTGACCGAGTTAACACAAACTTAAACGTTAGGCTGGCCCGTAATGAGAGGACAGCGTAGAGACTCAGCAACCCTGCAGCTCAGCTGCCACTGTGATGAGAGGAAGAGGACGGTGCAACAAGATCGAGAGTAAGTGTGAGCGCACCACAGGAATTCCAGATAAGAGATGGTTCAAGTTTCCCTGAGTTAGCTCTAACTATAAGCTTTATCAAAAAGGAAGATTTTAAGTCTAACTTTAAATACCAAGAGGCTCTGCATTCCGAACTGTCAGTGGGAGCTGGTTCCACAGGAGAGGAGCCTGGTAGCTGAAGGCTCTGCCTCCCATTCTGCTCTTACAGACTCTGGGAACCACAAGTAAGCCTGCATTTTGGGACCGGGGTGATCTGTTAGGATGATAAGGTAAAACTAGTTCTTTCAGGTATGAAGGGGCCTGATCATTAAGTGCTTTGTACGTGAGGAGGAGGATTTTAAATTGAATTCTAAACTGAATGGGGAGCCAGTGTAGAGACGCTAACACTGGAGTGATATGGTCTCTCTTTTTAGTTCCTGTCAGGAATTTTGAATTAGCTGAAGGGTTTTAACAGACTTGTTGGAACATCCTGATAATAAGGAGTTACAGTAATGTAATCTAGATGTAACAAAAGCATGAACAAGTTTTTCAGTGTCCTTTAAGGACATAACATTTCTCATTTTCATAATGTTCCGCAGGTGGAAGAAGGCTGTTCTGGAAATGAGTTTTATGTGTGAATCAATTGACAAAAATAACTCCAAGGTTCCTCACAGTGGAACTGGAAGCCATCAGGAAACCATGGTGATGTCATCTACAGTAAATAAATCAGGTTGTTCTACTCCAGAAATGCCTCTGAGACATTCCTGGAGTTGAACCACCTGATTTATTTAATCCGTCCTCACTGATAGATAAAGCCGTGTTTCATCTGCATAACTATGAAAGTGTATAGTGTGTTTTCCAATAATGTTGTAAAGGAAGCATATATAAGGTAAAAAGTCTATGCCCAAGCACTGAGCCCTGTGGAACTCCACAATTAACTTGTGTTTGTTATGAGGCTTTATCATTTACATGAACAAAATGGAATCTGTCAGATAAGTATGATTTAAACCAGCAGAGGGCAGTACCTGTGATCCCTAGAATATGCTCCAGTCTCTGCAATAGAATCTCATGATCAATGTAAAGAGACTAGACCATTATCTGAGGCCAATAGAAGGTCGTAACTGTACACCTGGTGCTTCTAAAGCTCTTAACAATTTAGTTATTTTATTCACAAAGTGTTGAAACCTACAATATGACAAAGGCAGTGGACTGAGACGTCTCAGTTCTTCTCACTGAGGAAACAGTACGTGTACTGATACATCAAGTGAATTGTTCACTGTGGAGCTCTGTTGGAGTGTACTGTGCGTTAATCAGCGTACCAGTTCACCAGTTCAATGATGCAGTGGCTTAAACTGCTGTAAAATCTGTCTCCCTCACAGCAGGAGTCTGCTGTTCTTTTCTTGTTCTTCTTCTCTATATAATATATATAAGACTGGAGAGAACATGTTCTGTTTTCTAATATGCAGGATATAATCTGTGAAGAAGACAATCTCTTGGTTTGCATTGTCCAATAGTTACCATGTCAACATATACAATTTACAAGTGCTCAAAGTTAGTCATGGCGATTATGGCTTGAATAATGACTTATCAAATTAGAAATCTCTCATCAATATTGGCTAATCTGATCAGCCAAGACATCTCTGAAGGTGGTCAGAGATGCCAGCTGGACAGAGGGATCAGATCTTAGTCTCGACCATGGAGACTCATATTCATACCAGGTGTTAATGTAATCAGGTTAAAATTAAATCTGGACCAGATTGTAGTGCCAGGTGTATAATGTGATATGGATTGTAAGGGCAGCTAAATAACATATTTCTTTCAAATTGTATATATTCAGTTTCTTGCCAGAATACTAGTTTTAATTAAACCAAAACAGGGGAAAAAAAAAAATACATCAGTATGATCAATATGCTGCTTGCAGTATTGTTTCCAGACATTTATCACTTAGCTTCTATACGTCAGAGTGGGAAAATGACAGGTGCTGTTAATTCCCACTCCAGCCTCGCCGTTGTTAGCTTTATCCTGCTGAGAGCAAGGCAGTGAAATGCCAGGCTGACGAGCCGCTGATGGCCTCGCTAAGTAAAGAAACTAATTGTAGTGACTTTCGCAGTCTCACCGCCTCCTTCCATATGTCCATTTTGATGTCTCCCCGCAGAGTCACAATATGTAACAGCAAATTACTTTGACTATTACAAGTTGACGTCATGCTGGCACAGGGCTTATTGACTTTAGAGGGAGTAAAACTGACAGGAACCGAGATATTTTTAAATGTAATGCTTGACTGCCTCCCAAAAAAAGAAAAGGGAGAGAGAGGGAGGGATAGTGAGCTCAGGACAGCTTGTACAAAGGTGACTAAGGTGCATTTTTCTCTTTTAGAGAAGTGCACCCAAGAGGTCAGTCCCAAATGTTTATGGCCCATTTAGTCGTGAACACATCAGTACCAAATGTGCCATCTGTGTTTTGTTTTTTTTGGTTTCTCTGGGAAGAGATGAAATCCCAGAAAGCACAGTAATGTGACAGAGAGAGAAATGTCCTGTTGATGTTTTGTGAGTGCAGAGCTGAGCATAATTATATTCTAGACGTCCACTGGGAGCGAGCAAACACACAGCACTAATGTCCTCATGACTGGGTCTCTGCTAAGGCCAACAGTGCTGTCAACAAAAAAAAAATAAAAAAAAAGGTCTTACATCCTTTACTGCTGCAGAGCTGCCATCCGCAAAACAGAAGAAAGCCACAGCCCAATTAAAATTATGAAAATGGTCTGCAGCCCAACGCGATTCGTTTTTAATCTTTGTTATTGTAATATTATATTCAAAAATGTCATCAGTTATTTCTACACTTCTATTTTATTTATCTAATTATTTAAAAGCAATGGGGCTAAAACCCAGTGCACATCTCTCTTTGTTTTATATAAAGGTACATTTTCTGCCTTGTCCCTGAGGATCAGGTATGTTATATTATTAAATTATTTAAGGAAAAACACTCTCATCTCATCCTCTGCATTTTCAGGGTACTAAACAAATCGCTCCATATATTACACCATGGAGTGCCTATAATAATTCATCGGCGTAAACGTTTTAATCCGCAATGAAAACTTTTTGAAATTAAACACACATAGTTTTTAGTAATCGCCACACCGGGCTTCAAGCAGTGGGGAGAGACATGGCAGCATTTCTAAAAGGTGGAGGAGTCTAGGACAGCGTGTCTCATGCTGGTTGGAAGAGGGTGATGAAATGATCAGTGTTCAGTATTTAGATAGGGCTTTTCTAGTCTTTTCTATTGTTGCCATTCACCCATTTATGTGCAGTGCATTTTCTATCAAAGCCTTGACGTAAAATGTATGTTTGTCTCGATAGATTTTGGTGTGGGGAATTAGCGCCAAAAACCTCCACATCATTTCCAGTCAAAAAAATATATATCATAAGCAGGTGGAGCTTTTACTTGATGAATGTTTGTTAAGTGGCATTAGTCTGTTTTCCCTTGTGTTCCTGCTGGCAGCCACATTTTAGTGAGAATGAGCCCTGCAGAAAGTGCTGACTATTTATCAGTGTGCCATACGCCTACAAAAAAAAAAAGCCTAAACTATCAATTTGAGGCAATCGGCGCTGAAGAACCTTGTTTGGTGGTGTCTCTGCCTCCCAGTAGTTTCATTAGAATGCAAAGCGTCAGGCACAGTCTGGAGGCCAGGAAGTGACAAAGGAGGAAGGAAAATAAAGGTGCTAAGAAGAAGGGGAGGACAAGAATGTCTGTGGAGGATAAGGAAATGACAACACTGTGATGTGGTGTCAACTGATTCAGAAGGGAGGAGCAAAATAATATGACATTGAGATGGAGAGAGAGAGAGAGAGAGAGAGAGAGAGAAAGAAAGTTGTAAAAGAGTTTTGTAACTATTATTATTATTATTATTATTATTAATAATAATAATAATAATAATAATAATAATAATACTAATAATAATAATATTATTATTTTTTACTGTGGGCTTGCAGGGTGTGAAACATGTGTTGGCACTGCACTACAAAGAGGATTTTACTGAATATCTTTCTTACATGACTGCTTACACTGTTTTTAAACACCATTGTGGAGAACAGGTCTTTCCAATGTGTTTTCTATGTGCAACCCTCAGGGCAAATGTTTGCTAAAAGAACACATTCAGCAGCGTCATGAGCTTTAATGAGCAGGGACACACAAGCCTTGTTTTGGTCAGTGTTACCAATCTATTTACTTTGTGCTGACTTTCACCCAAAGACAGTGTTTGGTTGTTTGATTAAAAAGGAACAGGAATTGATAGCTGTGTATCTTTCGCTTCAATGGCCCCAAAGCCTGCTCCTGTCTTGCTACACTCCCGCACCTTGAGGAAATTAATTGCACTCTGTAGCAAATGTATGAATAAAGGATATCAACCTCACAAGAGTGAGATTAATTACTCGCTCGTTTGACCTTAGATTTGATCTTCAGCGTTTCTCTTTCCCATCTGAAATGTTGTGGTTTTGAGTTGCACAAAATCAGAATACAGAATACTTTGTGCTATTCATTATCATTATTATGCACTCACTTGATTCCTACCAGTCTATCTACCACATCATACACCTTTACAAGGTCAAAGTCAAGTACTTTTCAAGCACTTTCAAGTTGCTTTTGCAGCACCGTGCAGTGTGGTAAATTAAAAATAAATATAAACATGCTCAAAATGATTGTTTCACACTTTCTATCACATTGTCACTGTCGCACACGCAAGCGAAGTCACGGCCCAGTTGGTATTTCTTTATTCCTTCATCTAATAAGCAAACTGCTCAGCCAATGAGCTATGTTCTATGACACAAATGTAGTCAGTATTCCAAGCATTTCTAAGCACCTTTCAAACCTTGAAAACACAACAATAAAAGTCAAGCATTTTCAAGGATTTCAAACAACTGTGTGAAGCCTGGGTGAAGGGGGGTGGTACACCCTGGAGAGATGAACAACCATTCACACCTACAGGCAATTTAGAGTATGCATTTAACCTATCTGTGTGTTTGTGGACTGTGAGTTGAAGCTGGAGTATCCGGAGATAATTTAAAACAGTGAGGTCTTGGGGAGTGGTTCTAATTATCTATCATTTGTTACTAAATCAGTATAGGATTGCACATTTCCTTATGTAAAACTGTAAGAACAGTCGTCGTTAACTTTCATAATTTGTATGCATTATTAAAGTCTGACCGGAGACATTTCAGTTGAGCTGTTAGAAGATTCTTCTCATGCTGAAGTAATACAGTCTCAGTTATTCCCGGCTGTTTTCCTCCCAGGCTTTATGTAAATCAGCGAGTGTAGACCAGAAATCAGATGAGTAACTGTGAGTTTGTTCGAGAATTTGAGTTGGTCGCTGAAATTAAAATGCTTCCTCTGTATAAGTTGTTTTTGGTGACATTCAAAGAATTTCTGCGCGGGTCCTCTCTTTGTAAGAGTGTCAAAGGAGGGCATACGGCTGAGGCTGCTCAATGTATTTTATTTAATGTGCTAGGACAGTGCAGAATGAGAGGATACCCTCTGGTGGTTTGCAGAGGAGAATGGCGAGGACTCTGCAACCAGCATGATAGAAAAGCCTTTTATCGGAGGACAGAAGAATAGGCACAAAATGTACTAAAGAAGTTCAGAAAGAGTGATGAGGAGGCATCTGGTCAAGCAGTGAAATGGCCCAGCGCTCAGACCCTGCGTAACATAAAAAGGAGAAAATGCGCCCCAAAAACAGAGCCCCTGGGCGAGCGGCACCATAAAGGTTAATGAGCAGAGAGATCCTCTACAGGAGGTTTGATGAGAGAGGGGGAGAGGGAAGATGGCTGCATACGAAATGCATCGCCGCAAGAACTTCAAATGAATGGGGAATTCAGCCCATTGTACCTATTTCGATTGGTTTTCAAAAAAAATGATGTCGGGTAAAGTGACAGCCTTATCACAGTCAGCCGAACAAGCTCAGCATACGTAAACATAATCTGTAAATAGATAAAAAAAGAGAATTAAATAATGCTATCTAAGACCCGTATAGATGTTTGACAGTACATAGTAGGAATGCACCTCAATTTGTTCATGTGACGGCTATTCTGATGCAAAATACACACATGGATTACATTTCCCCGTCAATGCGACATTCGGGCTAAATTCAATTTTGCAGTGCATGAACACGGCATCATTCACTGAGAGAGTTGTTCTCAGACGTGTCTGTGGAACGACTCAAACAGCCTCATTCTATTTTTTTCTCCTCTGCATGACTCGCAACTACGGATTGATTTGGGAAACAAAAAAAAGGGGGATGGGGGAAAAAAACACATCATGCTGCCTGCCAAGACACACAACCTCTCTCACCCTCGCACAAAGGTTCCCCAACAGAAGTAGTTGCCAGATTGCTGGAGCATGAAGCACTAACAGCTTTGCCCAAGGCTAACTTCAACCTTTTCCAGTGGAATGGAATATAGGATATGTCTGGTGAATTTCTTATTGTTTATAGTCTAATTTCATGAAGAGACTGAAGAGTGAGTCTCTTGCTCTGTGAAACAAGGGGAAAAAAAAAAACAGCGAAGCAAAAAGATCATTTACTTTCTCTGGCAAAATGAACTTTGCTCATAATCACGAAGGTGTGTCTGATTTGTGGCCTGGGTTTATCCTGTAGTAGCAATACAGAGTAATTGTTCTTTTCACACATTTGGTTTTTCCCTTGTTTTACTAATGATAAGTGAAACAGTGGACCAGAGTCACTGCTGTTTTCAGGGAGTAGAGGGCGGATACACACTATATCGCAAAAAAAGCTCTGCTCAGTTCTGTGCAGTATCTAAGATGAAGGACCAAGAGAGAGAAAGAAAAACAAGAATGCCTTATATTAGCATGTAGCATGTATTTTTCTTGTTTTCCTTTGTGATATAAATAGTTATTCATGAACAAATCTCACAGGCAAAATGAATAATATTCGTATTCGTGTAACGGTGAAGTTATTTTTCACACGCTTGACTGTTTCAGACCTTCACTCCATTCTCTGAGGGTAGAAAAAAAGTGTCAGCTCTCCAGCCAAAATCTTTGTGTCTCTAAATCACGTTTCCACAGCAGTTATAGTTTTGTCAGAGGGCAATTCTTCACTCCGAGAAAACAAAGAAGCAAAAAAAGATGCTGTGCATAATAGCAAGCCAAAGTAATGCAGGGTCCATATTATGTTGAGCTTACAACAGCTACGGGATGCATTCAGTTACCCTTGTAAATTCCATCACTTTTTCAAACACACATGCAGTCCACTAATGGAATGGTTGCTAATTATTTGACCAACTTGTGGTGAACAAAGAATTCGGTCAGAATTTTTCTATTTTTTCTATATTTTTGTTTTTTAAATGTAATGATTTGGGATTGGGATTGTTGAACCACTCTTTGATCAATTTGATATTTCACTACATAGAGAGATATCTTTTTACTTTTGTAGTTTTTCAGTGCAAGCAGCGGTAAGCACATGCACAAACAGTGTTAGCTCCATTGAAAGTCAGAGATTAAAACTGCCAAAGTCAGGCTCAACATGCAAGAATGCAATTGCCATTTTCCTGACCAGTGCTCATGTTGATTGAACTGCCAATGTACTTACAGCCATATGTGAGTTATTTGGTCTTAAAATGAGGTGTGGTCAGAAGCGTTGATATCCTGATGCTAAGCAAAGGGGTTTTTGACCAAGGTGTAGTCATGTCGGGGCTGTTATTGATGTGTATTTGGGGAATGTTTTGCCTTTTATTGGATAGAACTGCTTAATGTGAATGAGGTGAGAAGGTGGGGCGCAGACAGACACCAAAGGACCACAAGCTGGCCTTGAATCCGGGTCACTGCACAAGATCTCAAGCCTTGGGGACACAACAGATCTACCAAGGTGCGCTGTCTGGTCTCCCCTGGTCCATGTGCTTTTGACCATAAAACGCGTCAGCTAACAGAAATCATGTACTCCAGACATATAAAAGCGTCACTCACTGCATCATCAATGTGACTTTTTTCCAAAAGTCAGGTTTGAATGAACATCAAGTGACACATTATTCATTTGAACATATTCATTAATCAGATGGCCTCAATTTTACCAGCTTAACAACGTTCTGTTACTGTCTTATTTTTATCAAGGGTCATTCTGAGGGCATTAAATGTGTGCTGTGCTTTGCTGTATATTTGATCTCAAATGGGTTTTCAAGGAAATAATTTGAGGTATATCTGAATTTCAAATCAAATATGACAGCCCAATTTCAGTAATCTCCCTGTCGCTCTCATCGTTGGTCCAAACAATGCAATGCACCATTTCTGTAAACCCCTTTCTTGTCTGTCTATTCCTGCTCAAGATGGCAAACAATCATGATATGCGCATAATGCTGCGCCTAATCTACAGTCATATCCGTACAATCGAAAATATCCTCAATTTGCTGAAACTATTTTCATTTGCCAATTACCTTTTTATCAGTATTCTCCACCTCCGGCATGTGTAAAAACATTACATTTTGCATGATCGAAATGTGGATGCACGAAAGTGTATGGTTACCATGGAAATGACTGAAACATAACCGAAGCACACATTTAAAGCATTGTACGGTGACAATTATGGAGAGTGTTTAATGCATTAAGTATAAATCTCATATGTGGTTTCTGCCTTGTTTTTTTTTTTATCATTTCTCACACAAATGTTTGAAATTGTGTTTCGAAAGTGTTTTTTCTATATGTGATAAAAGCAGTCATTACCCCAAGCCCTATTACACCGATACTATAATTAGATATGAATGTACAAAGGTCATGGACTAATTGCAGGATGGAATAGCTCTAAGTGCAAATGTGATGACAGCCTGTGAGCCTGAAGCCCAGCTCTCTTTAATCTCGAGTGGTCTAACGGGGGAAATGATCAATGGATCTGCTCGGAAAGACCAAGTGCTGGAATTTCCCTGAAAGCTCTCCTGGGAGAGGTGAACGCTTGATGGACAATTCATCTCAACACCTCTGGTGCTGATCAAGTAGACTTAATGAATTCCTCACTAAGCCTGACCTTTGCTAAGGTTAACGAAAAGCCAAGAAAACAGCAGCGGAGATTTAGTCAGCGCTGAATGACAGCACATCCTCCCTCTCATTTATCCTTTTACCTCAGACGTCAATAATAAGATAGATAGATAGATAGATAGATAGATAGATAGATAGATAGATAGATATATATATATTATAATGTTCTGGACCTTTGTTTGGAGAAAGTTTCTCTATGTGATGTGTGAATTGACTGTCCCTGTTTTACCGCGTGGAAATCAAGCTGTCATTGAGTGTTGGTC
Organism: Solea solea; assembly: GCF_958295425.1. Classification (NCBI taxonomy): domain Eukaryota; kingdom Metazoa; phylum Chordata; class Actinopteri; order Pleuronectiformes; family Soleidae; genus Solea; species Solea solea. The sequence continues at coordinate 11,554,267 of NC_081143.1, read as the reverse complement.
TGTATTTAAGGCGGCCAGGACATTTTGACAATGTCTTTGAAAGGCATTGTCGCACAGTTGTGTACTTGTTGGATGGGCTCCAGCCATAATGATGTGACGTGGCCCTTTTATGTTTTTCGAATCAGACCAACTGTTTGCGCTTGGCAGTCTCGCAGACATGGAAGGCAGGTGTTTGACAGCTGATGGGTCTTAACTCCGCTGAGAGGCGCCAGCTCATCTCTCCTCTAATGAGCTACATGAGACGGATGGTTTCTTTACCCTTCATTTGACTTTACAACAAAAAAAGTGAGCGTTGTAACAAAACTGTTTCCCTGCTACCGGGATGTGTTTACCCCTTTGAGGCATGTGGAGAGAACATTTGCCTCCATAAGGTCTTTGAAGGTAACGTAATGATTTTTTTGCTAAATTAATGTTTTGGCAGTTCCACTGTCTGGCTGCCGTGTGCACTTTTATCACACATTTTACTTGATGTGTATTCAGTTTGGAGAATCAGTGGCCTTTAGATGGTGTTAGAGATATCGAGTGCAGATGTTGAAGAAAGCTGGGATATTGATTGTCAGTGCTGCAGTCCGTGTCACCTTTGATAATGCCAGCACATGAGAAATGCTGAGGGGTTATCAAGGTTTCTATACAAACTATGCAGAGATGCAGTCCATCATTACAGCACTGTGAGCTTGTACGGGAAGCCACTGATGAAAGCAAACAACATCAGTGCAAAAATAAGCCCATCGGATATAACAACACACAACAATTACAGGTAAGTGGTGGTGTGACTAATCCTGCATAACCTGAGGAAGTAATCTAATTTGGATGGTTCGGTACATGGGCCCTAAAAGAATGATTGAGTTTTAATGTCAGAGCTGGACCGTGAAGTCAAAGATACCTCAGGGTACCAATTGTAGGGGGACCCCAAGAGCAAACCCGACATTGTGTTACAGCCACCTTTAAGCTGACAGAGCATAATTCAGTCTCCTCATCATTCCAAAATGCACTGCTCTGGACTGGCTTTTTTTTCTCTTCTAATAATTCCAGTTCAAACCCTGCGAGCGTGAACTGTGGGACGTGCAAAGAGCGATTGGGTCAGATTGAGACATTACCTGGGTGTGTTAGTCCAACTTTGAAATATTTGATATAGTACGATTTCAATTAGACTAACACGTTTTTTATGTATTTTAAAGGTCCAGATTAAGTTGGATTTACACAGTAATTATTATTTTTTTATGTCATGTTAAAGTCAGCCACCTGGTGAAAAGTGTGTGCAAAAGGTTGTTTTTTTTAGAGCGATCGATTTCATTGGAGCAAGGTGAAAACTGAGAGCGGCGCACAGTAGCTGTGAAGCGGAAGAGCTGAAATTGACATTATATCACTCCACTTACATTCTCCGCTGTATGTGAGAATATGTCCAGAATGCACTTAATAAACAAAACAAGCTACAGGTTAATTAACTGACTGTCTTCTGTTTTGTTTTCTTCCCTTGGCTCATTGTGGTGCCTGTGTTGCACATTAACATTCTCTTTTACTCTTTCTTAAAAGCTATTACTGCCAAACCAACACCCTTAGAAGCCTCTAATTGGAGTGAAAAGGCCAGAGCCATTGCGTACACAACATGTTTGTTTGGTGGAAAAGAAGGAAAAAAAGAAACCAGAACAAAACACAACTTAATCGGAAGAAAAAGTAAATGAAAACACAGCAGGAGGTGATTAAGGCCAGGAAGGATCCTATTATTTTTTTTGTTTGCTGTGATGTGTTTTAAGCAACACCAGCCTTCTCCTAAGTTGTTTGCTCAGTATCTTGTCTATAAATAAAAAAAAGGGGGGTCAAAGGGGTTGGATTTGGAGGGGAACAAATGTTTCGTTTGGGAAAACACATGGTGCACTAAGCGCCACGGAAGCGGGGGAGACTCTAACAGGAGATGATGGATTGTATGGAGCTACAGGCAGCGAATAGTAAGACTAAGTAATAGAAAAGGAAGAGGGAGTTGGAGGTTTTGATGTGGAGGGGTTACTCACCATTTCAGTCTTTTATTCCACTAGGTGATGGAGCTTGTTATGTTGTTGATGGCATGAGGTTTTGTGCAAACTCCACTGCCTCCTGGCTCTGGTAGGTGTTTTAGTGGGATAGAGTTGAATTATCCATTTACTACCAGAGGGGCAGTTCGTGACCTCTTCCTCTTCCACTCCTCCGCTCCTCCATCAGACACCCACAGTGGCAGCCACGGTCAAGGTTGTATCTGTGGCTACTCTGCATTTTCTGCTCTGTTGTTTGGTGCGTGAGGCCAGGGAAGGCTGCCAGACAGGTTTCGCTTGAATAAACTCCAGCACAGAGCTGGATTCAGGGCTGGCGTTTAGAATGCAAGCAAATGACCAAGATTTTTTTTTTCTTTTTTTTTTGTTGTTGCCATGGTGCCTGCACATCTCCATGTACCAGAATATCAGAAAAAGATTTGAAATTGAAAAAAAAAGAAAAAAAAAACTGATAGAAAGGAATCAGCAGGAGAGCTGTGGGATTTCAACACACACTGAAAGTCTAAAAATAAATAGAGGGATTTTATCCAGCCAATAAAACTGATGAAAGCGCTTAGGAAAGGCAGTGTTTTATGATAGAACACATCATTTAGGCCCAGTAAGACTGTGAAAGGTAGAATAATTTTGTAAAAACAGAATTCCTTCTGAAATGATGAAGGAAAAAAGTTATTTATAAACAACAGATTATAAATAACCTGCAACTGCAATTTTTAACTTTACTATTTTTGATTGCTCAATTTTCTTTCTTGCTGGTCCGTATCCCGGTGTGGGTCTTTCTGTGTGGAGCTTGCATGTTCCTCGGGTTCTCTGGTTTCCTCCCACAGTCCAAACACATATTGAAGTTGGACACTCTAAATTGAATAGATGGTTGTTTGTTTCTGTGATTAAATGACGACCTGTCCACAGTGAACCCTGCATTTCTCCCAATGTCAGTAATGTAACTCGTAAATATAGGGAACAAATCATATTTTTAGATTGTTGTCATTGAGTACCTTACCTATTGAAGGTTTTGTGTGCTAATGCCTTCATTTTGAATCTTATCGGACTGTAAACCGAAAATAAAATGGTTCTAAATCACTTCACAATATCTGTCAGAAACATTTTCCCAAAGTTGTTCAGCTCTAGTATTGTATTTATACCACTGGAGATATATCGTGTGTTATTATAGAGTGACATTTTCTGTCGGGATGGCGGAAGAGTTATCAGAAGATGTTTTTTTATTGACACACTTTTCACATTTTATGTATTCCTGTCGCACATTTTGGTCAGTCAGCTGTCAAACCTCAACTCTGGTACCAGCAGCGTACATTTACTGTCTCTCTGGCAGCAAATAGGCCCCACTGTGTGTGGCTCGGATTTGTTGTTGTTTGTGGTAGATGTCAGTGAACTGCGTCAGCACGGCATTTAGGAGGGCATGTGCACAGTGGGGCTGAGTGATATGTGGCCCAAAATTAATATTCCATTACTTTTTGGCAGAATACTGATATAAGATATAAATGAATGCTTGAGAGCATGCAGGCACATTAAAGCCTGCATGGTCTGATGTGTATGTGAAAAGGAGGTAAAAGTGAATTAAATCAGTAACACTTTACAACAGGGGTACATTAGTTAACATTAGTGGAAACACCGGAATTTAGCATTCACTAATGATAATCAATCAACTTTTAATCATGTTATTCACGTCAATTAAGGTGTTATTTTATACATTATTCAAGGGTTTATAAAGCTACTGGTAATGTGAGTTAACACAGTAGACACTAAACTGTTAATGGAAGTACTGAACAAGCATTAGTTCATTATATTTACGCATTTATTAACCCTTGTTAACTTGTATTGATGCTGCTTTTATTATTGACTCATATTGTAAAGTGGGTCTTGTATCACTTAACAAAGACTTCACAAATATAGAATCACTCTAAATAAGTGATTGAGCACAATTTACCATGTATTAACTACTGTTCATCTGTATTAATGCTCTTTGTGGTGGGCCTTAATCAACTGCACTTGCTTCATTATAGTCAAGTAATGCTTATTCTGTTCATCCATACATTTATGAAGTCATAGCGCATGCATATTTTATACTTTACAATAAGGGCCACGATGAAAACAGTTAAGTATGCTTGAGTATCACGTAACAGAGTTCAGTAATGAGTGTTTAGTGCTTAAGGGAAAGAAATGTACAGTTACTTAAAGCTTTTCATGGCAGTTAAAAGTTATTTTGGACATAAATGGGAGCTTTAAAGACCCATGAACAAAATATGAATTAACCTGAATAACATAATATAGACCCCCCGCAACCCTCATGTGGATGATAAAGCAGTAGAAAATGAATGAATGAACATTAATAAGTGGTTTGTTAAAACATTATATAATGGTAAGTAAATGCTTAGAACAGCATTAAGTTGTGTCAATGAACGCACCTGTTTTGTATAGTGTCCCCAATTCACACACTATTCAAAACAAAAGCCACCAACATAAATCCCTATCACGTCATAACAGTAACTTGACTGCAGTTCACCCTAAAGGCTAAACCAGTGTGATAATATCACTCTTAATGCAGATATCTAACATTCATTCGTCATCACTGAGCCTCCAGAACCTAATGCAGACATTCATTTGACAGGATGGCTTTAAAGATTAGTTATTAAGCGGGAATCAGGGAAATCATATAGTAGTCACTCAATAGTGTGTTGCTCCTCCTGACCACTCCAGCCCAGACAAAAAAAAAAAGAAAGTTGTGCAGGTCCCTCACTGCTACATTCATTTAATCTGCTGTTTCTGATCAGAGTGGAACAGCTCAGAGACGAGGCCTTTGAAAAGATGTTGCCTGCCTGCAAGCACAGATGATCCGCCATTAGTGAGCAGAATGATTGATTCCTTTAAGTGGGTGTGTGGCACTGGAAAAGAAACATTTACCCCTCAGGCAGAGAGGCAGCATTAATAAAACATTACAGGGAATGAATCGCCGACTCTCAGAATCCAGAGTTGTTTAATGACTGTTTTCCTGTCGCTCTCTCTTCCATGTCTGTAGTTAAATGCTGTGAGTAAGTTTGTGACTTAACATCTGGGAGGAAAGAAGTATGACTTTGCTGATATTTCACTAATAGTTATGGATGTCAGGTGTTTTCAGTGTTTATGTTCCTGATTCATTTTCCTGTTCATAAAAACACTTAGAATTCCAGACACTGTCAGTGCAATTTTCACATATTTCCCCTCGCTTGTGAAATGGCAGGAAATTACTGTCATTCATTCAAAGCCAGGGGCTGATATTTCAAAACTGTGATACTGTTTACCGCACCGTGATTTGAAGTTAATTAACTGGAGGAATAATTCACGAGTAATCTTGTTTCATTGTCCAAACTGCCTTCTTTTGTTTTCTGCTTTTGCATGACAATGAGCTTCACAATCCACGATAAGAAATATTCATCAGATGGCATATTTCTCCGCTCTGAATTTCTCTCTCTGTCCACGTTTGAAGTCACTTAGCATACCTGTTTTCTCATCGACTTCTCGCCAGTCAAAAGTGGTGGAGGAATTCTTCTTGCAGCAATATTATTGTCTTTGTTTTGGATCATCCGGAGAATTGACCAATTATCTTTCATTAGAATGCGTTCTCAAATCCACGTTCCAAAATCTAAGATGAGAAAAAAAAAAAAAAAGATTTCCATTATTTATGAGGGTCTGTGGTTGGAGCTACAAGCTGTGCAATGAAGCCCAGATGCTCTCGCTCCCAGCAACATCTTCTACTCCTTCCTCTGGGATCCCGAAACATGATCCAGTGAGAAACACCATGTAAGATGTCGTTCACCTTCTGCATCTTTTGTGCGCACATTTTCCTAATTTTCAGTCGCATCTTTCAAAATCTCGGCTCTCTAGAAGCTCTCAGTGTATTTTGATATGTCTTTTTGATAAGAAGTGGGTCAAACTGCATCGACTCTGAAATTAACTCTTAACCTCCATCATCCACGCTGCCTGTGCTTTTTTTTTCCATTCATTTGTTAGTTTAATGCGATAATGAATTCAGTGAAGCTACAGCAACTTCAATCATCTCAAGGTTTTGGTTGCTTAGTGATGAAGGAGCTCAACCCCATGAACGCCTTGCTTAGAAAGTAGTCTTGCTTCGCCCACATTGTCACGTGCTGCATAGGAATGGCTCCTTATTCTTTGAATTGATCTACACATGGTTCGTCATAGCAGAGAAATGATCCACACAGGCATTTTGTTAAATGTTGTATGTGGCTGTATATGGCTATCTAGTGTTATTTACTGATCCAAGTGCAAATCTTCACAGTTTAGTGTAAAACATTAAAATTATACATGTTAAAAATCAGTGTACCGACTGTCTCTATGGTCCATCGCCATTGTCACCCTCTTGTCCAACCAGTGCACAGCGTGTTGTCTCATACTCCTCCCCCTCTTCTAAATGCTGGAGCTGCCACTTTGTCACCTTTCTCTCTCCATTTCAGTTCTCAAAGTTTGCTCTGCAAATGGACTATTATGCATGGACATAATATCACTTACAACATCTGTGTAATTATAAGCCAGCGCCGTAACTTGTCACTAAGGAAATTGGACTCTGTAAGGAAACGTCACGTAATAACTCATATTACAATATTGATCAAAAACCTTTACATTGTCTTTTAGTAGCTGTTGTAGCCATGAGGGATTAAACACGGCCAAAAATGGAAAAAAAGGCATTTAAATATAACTGCTGTGTACAGCCCACGCTAAATGTGTTGCTCAACACTCTTGGTAACTTCTGCAGACGCTGACTGTAGAACATCTCTGGAAGTTAGCGTGCATATATTCAATTAGAGCTCTTCACCCTGTGAGAGCTTTGAGGGAAGCTCCTTCATGAATACAAAAGTGCACGCCCACATCCCCTTGTAGTTTTTCTACAGAGACTTACGAGTTAGTTTACAAATCCAGGTCAAATTTGAACCTTAAATTTAAAGTCTAACACTCCGTTTGGGTGTGTTTTCTATTACTTTGGCCTAAGGACTCCCAGGGAACTAAATGTATGCTGGGTTATATCCTGATAAATGCAACATACCCGCTGGTCTCCTTTCACAAGAGTGCAAACCATCAATCCTTTTTTTCCCCCTGTCAGTCCAATGTTTCTGCCCCCAATCGCTTTATAATATTGGAAAGGCTTGTTGGGTAAAACTGCCCAAACTGTCCTCTGAAGGCAAATCTCTACCACTAGCAGCTCTGAAAGTACCTCAGTGAAGCTACAGAGAAAAGAGAACAACTTCCCCTGCTGCATCGTAACTCATACTTTGGATTTGTTTCTCTTGTTCTCAAACAGTGTCAAAAGCTGCATCGACTCACGTTGCCTCTGTTTCGACTTATTTTGGCCAAAAACATTGCACTGGTCACGTCCAACTCCCCTTGACCAGTGCCAACTTGCGGGACAGACGTGGCTTATTGACGACTGACCAATCAGATAGGATGGGTAATAAGGGCAGGCAATACTATTAATGTTTTTCATCCGCGTTCATGGGAATGCTTAAATTTGCGTTGAGAAGAAACCACCAGTTGATCACAGCATACTGATCGAGTGCAGGAGAGGAAGCTGGCACCCTGTAATTGATGGGATTTGAGTGAAGCCTGCCATAATATAAAATGTGCAGCAGTTGGCAGGGGGCCACCTTTATGCATTAAATTAAGTGCACACTTGTTTGCCCACTGTGTGGGTTAACAAGGTACTCTCAAATGAAGAGGAGAGAGAACAGAGGCCCAATCACACCCGAGCCGTCCCAAAAAGTCATAGACCTAGTAGGGGGGAATGGAAAATGAACTGAGCACAATAACCACGCTCACACAGTTGCAGTTAGTGCAGTTGTTTTTCTCCGTTTGCATGGTAAGCTACCACCATTTAAATCGGAATTCCAAACTCGGAGCTTGGAGTGTATGGTTCTCTAAAACCAAAAGGTGTTTATGATACTCTCATATTCAATTTCTGAAAATAAAACTTAACACAACCAAAAACAACATACTTTATCAGACATATTTAAATATCTTACCGTATGTTCCAATGCATTTTGGAAGGGGAGCTTTTTATAGCCCAGTCCGGGTCCTGTCTAGAATACAGTTTTAGCAAGTGTGTTCCTCTTACAATACACAGTACAAGGCAATGTGTTGTGTTGAGCTGTGTCCTTATTTTGTCCTTTACCCAAAATGATGACAAAACACAATTTAGAGCATACATGTATACTGACTGCATATCAATCATCCAGTGTGGTACCTCTTTATTGGACCTACCCTCACCAGAGGAGTATTCAAATCAAGTTTTCTTCAATCACTTCTGCTCCTTCATATCTGATTTCCCTCTAGACTATGCTTACATTCCCCCTGCAACCTCTTGGACTGTTGCAGTAGCGTTATTGTTTGCATCATTGGCATATTTTCTCCAGTGGATCAGTGTAACAGAGTAACATCTTCTCGACTGAATTAAACTAAAGTGATGTTTGACATTTTATTATAAAAAAAAAAAGAAAATCCTAAAAATATTAGCTCTGGATGTCACAAGACTTGTTTACAATGATGGCTCATGAAAGGCTTCTGCAAAAGTGAACCAGGCACCAGTATCAGTTTCAAGAGTTCACTACGCAATCTAGATACACAGTGATCAAGAGGTTCAAGACATTATTCCAGACCCGCAGTAACCCAACTTTCAGATAAACTTTGCTCTACTCTAGAGAATGCTTATACTTTGCAATAAAACCATATAAACCAGATATTAAAGTTAGTTATCACTGGATTCTGTACCTGATATGAAGCAATTATTAAAAGAGGAATCTGGAGACGTATGCAGGAAGTACGACCTATGTCTACGTTTTGAAAACCAGCGCCCCTAGCGGTTGTATACATGACAGCAACCTGGTAGTACTTTGGAAGTGTTATCTAGTAGCTTCACATAAGTCGCCACCGGCAGTCAGCTCAGTGACGAGAGCACTGCACCGGAGTGTGGTCGACAAGGGTTCGGCTCCCTATATCAACTTTTTAATTTTCACTGCCTAACCCTGTCTTTTTTGCCCTAACCCTAACCTCAGTAACAAAAAAAAATAAATACCGCACCGGAAAACGGATAAATACGTTTTAAAAACCAGCGCCCAAAACGACACATAGTTATGTTTCAGTTTGAGGACAGGTTGGGAATCTGCTGCCTGTAAATCCCCATCACTACATTCTCTAAGCTTGCTTTGAGGTTGCTTTATAGAAGTGATCCATGCCTGCCGCCTCTGGGGGTCATTGATGATCCCGTAAAATGGTCTCTTGTTTGCTTGTCCCCAACTGGTACCCTGGGGCACAGCCAAAAAACGTCGACTGACACATTGCCTAGTTTATATATATATATATATATATATATATATATATATATATATATATATATATATATATATGTGTATATATATATATATATGTTGCTTTAAACAACACTGCAAAATGGTGCTGTTTGATAAAATAAATAGTGCTTCAGAAACAAATTACAAAACATTAGCTTTTTATAATGAAGGCATGAGCTCAGTGATGTTTGTCAAAAGAAACCAGGTGTTTGCTTCATTTTACTTTTATTTCTGGCCACACATCTTGAAAGAGTGATTGGAGAATGATAAACTGCACCTCAAAGATACGCCACAAACATGGCTCCTGCGGTGGGATTTGATCACATGCAGTTAACAGTGTGGACAGTCGGACAGTGGGGAATATAGCTGGATACACTGTAGCCTTAGAAGGTGAAAAGCAACAACACATTCAATGTATATCAGTCAATCAATCAATCAATCAATCAATCAAACTTTATTCATACAGCCCACTTTTCATACAAGGCAATGCAAAACAGTTGTGAGGAAGTGAAGAGGAAGGAGATGAGGAAAAGAAGCGAGGGAAAACACATCATGGAACGCGCAAACAGCCACGAGGGAAAAGACTGGAAACTAAGATACTAATGGGTGATCAGAAAATAAGGTAAAATAACAACGCAGCAGATAAAATGGATCAGTAAATGAGTACACAAAAGTACTTTAGAATATAAAAACATAATGGGTGCAATAAGCTAGGTAATTAAAACTATAGTGAAAGGAGAGCCTGCTGTTTGAAGGCTTGAGGGTTGAAATGGTTCAACAACACGGCTCAGAATTCCTTGACACTTTTCCCTTCCCACCCTCTCCACCCCACTGCTCCGGCTTGACTAAAGAATTACTGTATTTGGTGCAATTTGATGGCCTGCTGAACTGTGAATATGCTTCAGTCCCGGACAGCTGTCTTAGCTGAGAGTGAAACGTGATGGATGGGTGGGAGAGCAAGGGGAACATATGGAAATGACTGGCCATGAAATAAAAGAAAAGAGGAAAATCTCTGTTCCTTTGTTTCACCAAATTCTCCTCACCACACATGAGCAATTTTGCTCCCCTTTCCTTTCACCATTTCTGCCAGAAACCTGTCCACTGCTTTATTTCCAATTCATTAAACTCAATGTGCCCTAATATCTGTCGACTAATCCAGACTGAGTTTCATTCAGCAAATGTTAATGTTTCTCTTTGGAGGTCACTACTATTGATCTAAAAAGAAAAATAATAAAAGAAAAAAAAACAACTGAAACCTGCAGTCATTGGTATGCATTTATCACCCCTGTCGTGGCATCTGCTGTCTCCACAGGCGGCGTCAGGTCACAGAGGCGAGCTGGGTGGTACTGTGGTGACAGCAGCTAAAGATCAGGATTGACAAAGTGGATCACTGTGCCAGATAGAGTGGCAGCTAAGCATAATTTCCCAATAACTCACCATATTTGGCAACGCCTTAGTCAGCAGAGGGCCTGTGGGCCATCAATCCAATCCCGGGAGATTGATCCGCCAAGTGTGCGAGCATGGACAAAAAATAAGGAGGGCAATAGCAGGGCAGCTGGGGCAAGGGGGAAGAGAGAGACATGTGACTGCATACACGAGATTGGCAGGATGTTGAAGCAGCGCCGTGAGCTTTCATTGTGCAAGCAAACCAGTGTGTGTTTTGTATGTAATGTAGATCCAAAGAGGGAGAGAGAGAGAGAGAGAAATGTGCCAAAGCCTGTGTTTGTCGGGGAGCCTTCAGCGGAGTCTTCACATGCCAACTCAAAGTTGAATCGGTGACTTGAGGCAGCCGTGTGCTGGCTGTCTGAAAGGTCACTGGCTGCTCCAATCTCTGACAGCTGACTGACTGCTGCACGAATATAGAGTGGGAGACGTGACCCGGGAGCAGCCTAACACATTTCTGGTTTGAGGCAGAAATGTCTGGTAGAACTAAAGATAGATCGATTGATCTGTAAAGTCGATGAATTGGGATGTTTTTTGAGCGTGAGAATGACCCAACATAACAAATAATATTAACTCAAGTAAGTTAAGTTTTAAAGTCAGTTAAGTAGATCTCATCTCATCTCATCGTCTTCCACTTTAGAAGTTTATGTATATGCAGTAGCGCACAGGAACATTTGCGCACATGGACGAGAGGCCCCAGAATCAAGACCCTGCATCCTGTGGGACTTTCAGATCCAGACAGTGGTTGCTAATCAACCAAGACATAGTGGTTGTCGCTAAGCAGCAGAAGAGGGCAGAGGTCAAAGATGTGAAAATCCCAAGTGACACCAACATCCAGAAGAAGGAGCCTGAGAAGTTTGAGGAATACCAAGGGTTGAGAGAGGAGCTAGAGAAGATGTGTGGAGTAAAGGCAACTGTGGTCCCAGTGGTGATAGGAACATTAGGAGAACCCCCCCCAAATGGGAGAGTGTCCCAGAGTCCAGGAACTACATTTGAGATCTGTGAGCAGAAGAGCACAGCCCTGGGAACAGCTAAGATACTATGGACAACCCTCAGGCTCCCAGGCCTTTTGTCACTCACTGCAGAAGCTGTTTTTTTTAGATACACATAGTAGCTTTGGGTTAATACTATTGTTGCTAGAATGTGGATTCATCAATAAAATAATAAGTTTGCCTCAGCAGCTTACTGTTAAATGTTGTCCCCACATTCTTTGTTTTGTTTTTAAAGGGAAAAAAAAGCCCTTTGAGCATTTAAAACATGCAGTTTACCCTCATTTAACAAGTGCTGCAGGCCACTGCCTTGAATGATTTGCTGGAAAAGGCTGAAAGCTGCACTATTCTTAACTGTAATTTATGGCACGGTTTCTTGGTTGAAACCTGAAGTCGGTGATAAATTAGGTTTTTGCAGAGCATAATTATTATGCACCACATTTACAATCAAACCACACAGGGCAGATGTTTTACAGGCCCACTCTCATATAATGGGCAATGTTTTTATTTACTGAGTGTGGAACTTTAGTATGTTTCCGTTAACCTGTCTAATACCTCTGTGATGTGTGATCATCGATGCATTCTGAAAAAAAAGTCTAATTCATTTTCCCGTTTGGTTTGTGGACTGTCAAAAGTTGCGCTCGTGGTTTTGCAATGGGCATGCTGCCATTTTAATCCATCAAGTGTATTATAGACTGTGTGTGTCTGCCCACCTGAAAGCAGTGGCTTTGAGGGTTTTTAGATGAATTACCAAATGAGGTGACCTCACAGCGGTGGGTGACGTTTTGTGGTGACGGGAAGGATAATTTTTTTTTGTGTGACTGTTAATTTATGATCTGTAATATTCATAAATCCGTGAAGTTAAAACTGTAGTTCATAATGTTATAAATATACAAACAAAGTTCATCAGTTCCATTGCTATGGGTGACATCATGCCTGGATGTCACTTGCTTGTAACCCTGTTGTGAATAATTTGATCATTATTATGGTTCGAGTTCAGACAGTTGTGTGATTTAACTTTACGGTTTGTAATTTTTACTCCGTCTTCCGTCAAAAGAGTCACAAATGAAGGCCTCAACATGCACAGAAACTGTAAAAAAAAAACTATAAAAGTATGGCTGAAAGTAGTTTCTGGGTCAGGATGAAAAAAAAGCCAACTGGAAGGTAACCATTCTGGATTGAACGGCCATTTTTGTAGTGATTTTGTGGTATTTGAACTCCTTCTATAGCAGTGGTCTCAAAGTTGTGGCCCTCCAAACAATATCAAGTTGTAACAAGTCATTTATATATGTTTTGATTTTTAAATTAATAGATTAATTTTGCATAATAAATATGTGTTTTTTATTGTTGCATATTAAAACAAGCACTTTTTTTTTTTTTTACTTGACTGGCCCCCGACTGACCAGACGGAGACAGTCAGTGTCCCACAGTATATTTGAGTTTTAGACCCCTGTTCTAGAGCTTTGCTGCAACCATGTTCAAATATGGTCAGGTCCCTCTGCACAAGATAGTGAATAAAAGCTATCAAAAGCCTCCCACTAAACTCCAATATACAAGGTCCAATTTGACCCAAACTTTCTGTGGTTGATTATAGTGTATGTGGAAATATTACATTTTGAAAGAAAAAGCGCCGTGTGGGTGTCAGGAAAAAAAAGACAATTCACATTTCCATATGCTGCTCTCTGACAGATTATCATATCCACCTCAAAATTGGTGAAATCACTACAGCCCAAAGTATAGATTATTGTTGTTGAATGTAAGAATATTGGACAATGTTGCCATGTCAACTTTGCGAATTTGGACGTCAGTTATTATTATTAGTAGTAGCAGTAGTAGTTAACACAACTTTATACGTGTGGGCAGAGTAGGTCAGGGTTACAGCTATAAACTGATCCAATCAACACTTTCAAGACAGAAAGTGAAGATCAGTGGAAATATCTTATTCAGGACTATTGATCTGCAACTGTCAATCCCAGTTGCAGATCCATTGTGAACCTACTAGATGTCCGTAATCTGGCTTGTGCTAGACGACTGACAACAATTGTGCCTCTTTACTATAAAGTTTTCAGATATAATGTTGTATTGTTTGCACTTTCTCCTGGAAATACAAGCAGAAATGTTTGGTCCAATTTGCTGTTACCAATGGACTGAATAAGGCAATATGTGTACAGATGCTTCTGTGCCAAACCACTATACATCATCTCTGTATGTGATATGATACACTGGTCGAATTGCTGAAATATTTGATGAATTTATTGAACACAGGAAACCCAGAAGTGGATGCATAGAAGAGGAAGCAAATCCCACTCTTTCTCTGCAGGTTAGGTTTGATAACAAATGGACTCTGCAACATTGCCGAGTGAAGCAGTTCAAGCACAGTGACAAGAATTTGAAATGAAAGCTTAAATGAAGCATTGATTTTTTTTATTTTGATTTTTTTAATATTGGGGGTTGGGGGGGGGGGGGGGGATTTCAGTTATGTTTCAGTTCACAGCGAACCATAACACATTCGCAAACACTATTTTAAGTTTTAAAAAATGTGCACTTCTTAGGTTTCACAGTTCAGTGGCTTTGCTTAATTGATTTTTTATAATGAATGGATATAGATTTCTGCCTCGGTGGATTCATAGGAAAACAAGCAGCACTTCCCATTGCCTCATAAAGACGTGAGGATTCATGTTTTTGTTTTTTTTTTCTATTTTATTTAACATTTTGTTAGTTTCCTACTCAACATGTGACTCATGCATATTTTATAAGGAATCTATCAAACCCTGTTTGGGCTGACAGCCAGTATACAACTGTACAACTGTGCAGTAGAGGCGGGCGACATAAGCTTAAATAACAACATTTGTGACATCACACAAGCTTTTCTAAAAGTGTGTTTTGATATGGAATGGCAGTTTATGCTGTAGGGAGATGATATGGAGGTGGTTCCCATGTATAAATACTTGGGTTTCATAATTGATGACTCCATGTCTTTTAAATCGCAAGAAAACGCCTTGTCGCTGCAAAATTTTTGTCAGTGTTGGATTACGGAGATCCGAAAGCTTGACACCGTTTAACATTATTACGAGCTGTGAAGTGTCAACACACCATTGTGAGTTATATTCTCAGGTGGGATGGCCTGCTCTGGCCACCCGAAGGATCAGTCATTGGTACACTTTCATACATAGGGCAATACTCAGACTACTGCCCCACCTACATTTGTATCTTAATGTCACTAAGAAGTGCTGATTCGTACTTTTTCCATTCACAAGATCAATTGTTGCTTTCTGTTCCATATGACCATACCGAACCGGGTATAAAGACTTTTGTTTTCATTTCATTCAATTCAGCGTTTTCAAATCCAAACTGAGAATTCTTGAGGCTCAGTATGCACTTGTTTTTCATAATGTGCTTGTAAATTTAATCTGGATTATTTTATTTTTTTGTTTGTATTTTATATGTGTAACAGTCGAGTGTTGAAAACACAATCGAAAAAGAGGTTCTGAGTCTCAGTGGGATTTTCTTGGTAAAATACAGGTTAAAAAGAAAATACAAAAATAAAACTGTAGTTCACAATAAAAATAAGTATTTATGATGCAAAATGAATCTGTAAGTAAAAAAAAACAACAAAAACAACAAAAACAACTACTTGATAGCCAGTGGTGGGCCGCGGGAAGTGAGTTGGGACCTCAGTTTTATGTTCAATCAAGCAGTCATTCAATTCATCAGTGTATGTGTGTGTGTTGTGATTCGGGGCCATTTGTTTAAACTCAAGATGTAGAAACAAACACCAGGACCAGGTCACCTTTAAAAAAAATCAATGATTTACGACTTCACAAAGTCACATTCTGGTGAAAACAACTTGAAAAGATCAAACCACATTGATTTTTGCTATAAACACACTGAGTGAGTGTACAAGCCGGACTGAGGGGAACCCACAGAGCCACAGACAGATTCTGCTTCTCATTGCGACGCTTCAAGCTTGAATTCAGATTCACAGCTTCCCAGTAGGCAGTTAAACGACCGTTGTGCTTTTCCACTTACTTACTGATGCTAAAGTGCACGTATGTAAAGGCCGTACTGTATTTCGAGACACTATCACATCAAATAGACCTTTATTCTGTTTGGCAAAGTTAGTGGTGCGGTCATTATGAGATAAGCTCTCCTCGTAACTGCAAACGGGGAAGCTGTGAAGCAACTTCAGCGTCGTTTAAGACTTTAAATCTAATTAATTTAAATATCTTGTTTATTTTACATGCTTTTATTGTAAGATTTTAGCGTTCTCTGGAGTAGAACGAGGGAAAGTTTATCATAAAGTTGAAGATGTAATGCTGCCAGTCTGGATTAATGGCCACTCCGGCTGTTTCTATCCTCGTGTAAAGCACACAGGATCAGATATCTTCCGTTTGTCAGGTTCTGTGTTATATTGCTCTTAAAACTGGACCAGACCTCTATACTGCCTGAAATCTGCCTAAAAGCACTGGCTGTGATTCTATATTTGACTCTAGCCGGCTAACAATGACCCAATCCTTTTAAATGACCACCAGAGAATCACCGCGTGGAGCGGAGGTGCTTGGTTTAGTCGGGATGAGAGTGAATAGAGTCAATGAAGCCCTGAACTTTCAGACTTGAAGAAAGAAAGTTGATAAAGAAGGAGTAGGGAAGTGAACAGAAGAAAAAAAAGGAGACGACATGGCCCCTTTCAACTTCCAGAGAGTCGCTAACTTGCTGAATTACATCCGATCCAAGAAACGGAGTGAGTTCCTTCCTTTGTGAGAGTTAGGGCCTATAATCCTCTGACTTGACAATAAGAGCTCAACCTCAATGATACATCGGCCCAATGGAGAAGCCTTAACAGCGAAGGCATCATTCTTCATTGCAAAACCCTGACACTTTTATTACCTCGCTTTTCTGCGGATCACTATTTATAGCGTAGCAATGCTGGTCTGGATACAAAAGAACAGCAGCCAGGAGAGGCAGCAGAAGAGTGAGTTTAATACTATACTCGACGGTGGAGTTCCACTTTTATCTAGCTTGGTGGGGGAAAAATAAGAGGAGTGTGCAAAATATGTGCAGGCTCTTTGCTTATAAAAGGGAGGCAATATAAAGCTATGTTGCTGTTTTTCACCGCCACGAATAAAAATGGCGCACGCAATGCATCTTCGTTTGCATGCAAAGGAGCCGCCGTGATGCTGATCAAATGGATACTCTCCCCGCCTCATTCTTCTTCGGCTCCTGCTCCGTCTCTTTTTTCTTCCGTGACAACACCAGAAGCAGAGTGATGATGGTCTGCAGTGTGCTTTTTTCTTTTTCTTTCTTTAAGTTTCGAGAATTTCAGCACCTCAGTGGCTTAAAAATGAGAGATCTATTGGCAGCGGCTGACAGAAAGAATAACTGTGCTTCTCTTTGTAATGATCACTTCAGGCCTCCACTCTCTCACCGCCACGTGGGATATCGAGGAAAATCCAAAAAGCAGATTCCGATCTAGTCTCCTAATGAGACGTAATGGTCGTTACTTTCCATGTCGATAGAAAACCCTTTTATTTATTTCTTTCTCCGCATTCGGCTCCACAAAGTAGGTTAAACACATTTTGCATTTTTTTTCGCTCAGAAAAGAAAGAAGTGAAACTCCTCAGATGTGCAAGTCTGCCAATCGTGGCTTGTATTAAAAGCAAAGAGCGTGTTAAGAATAAGTCAGCCAAACAATGGAAGAAAATCAAACCTTTCATCAGGATTCTTTTTCCCCGCCAGCGCGGGTCGATACTGACCTGAAGAAAACAGCTCTTGTGAGATTGGTATTTTGTTTAGATGAATTGTTTGTTCAAGAGGCTTGACTTTTGACCACCAAAATCTAGTCAGTCCGTCTGTCACTCCTAGTCAAAGTGTGCGCCAAATTTAAAAGGATTCCCTGAAATTGGACATGTACATGTGGTCAGGCATCCTGAAAACAACGCCTCTTAGAAAACTTTTGTGCTATTACTACTCTGAAGAAAACTTCACGTGACATTGTTTTCTTTCTAAATTGTAATTCTTTTTAAAGTCAAAGCTGGGGTCAGCCGGATATTGTTGATATTCTACAATTTCTGTATAAAGCTTTCATCATAGTGTAAAGCAAGTGATCTGAGAGAGAATAACACTTCTGCACCTCTTCTGTGCTCTGTTTACTGTTCCTCAAAGCAGATATGCATACAGGTCTCTTCTTATGGCGTGTTCCTTTCATCGACATCAGCAAAGACTTCCTACTGTAAAGAAACTGAACAATAGAATCTAAATCTAAAAAAAAGTCTGACAAGAAATGTCAATATCAACAGAGAGTTTCAGAGATTACATGACTATTAGAGCTGAAACGATGAATTGATGAATCGATTATAAATCGATGAATCG